>NC_073635.1:35454772-35757803 GCF_029407905.1 Bubalus kerabau
TCAATCTTTCCCAACATCAGGGTCTTTTCCAATGAATCAGCTCTTCAAATCATGTGGCCAAAGTATTGGAGTTTCAGTCTCAGCATCAGTCCTTCCAATGAATAATCAGGACTAATTTCCTTTAGGATGGACTGGTTGGATCTCCTTGCAGTCCAAGGCACTCTCAAGAGTCTTCTCCAACATCAGAGTTCAAAAGCATCAATTCTTCAGCACTCTGCCTTCTTTATGGTCCAACTCTCATATCTGTACGTGACTGCTGGAAAAACCATCTTTGACTAGATGGATATTTGTCAGCTTCATTTTATGTCCTCACTCAAGGTAAGAGCATTCTACTGGCCTCACACCCTCACAATGTGTGGTAAATATATCTAGCAGTCACTTTTATTTCAGCCACTTTAAGGATTCTTTACCTCATTGTGGCTTAAATGGTGTACGTCAATTGCCTTGAGGATGACAATCTGCTTATTTTTGGCCTGTCTCCTGCATTTGAGTCTAACTAAGAATAGGAACTTTGCCTTATTTATCTTTTCAATTTGCAGCATTTACTTCAGTGTCTGTTGACCCATACAGTGAAAGTGTTAGTCACTCAGTTGTGTCCAGCTTTTTGCGATACCATGGACTATAGCCCACCAGGCAAGAATACTTGAACTGTTTCCTTCTCCAGGGGATCTTTCCAAACCAGAGATCAAACCCAGGTCTCCAGCATGGCAAGCAGGTTCGTATCCAGTGAACGGCTGTCTATCGGAAACTTGCTTACCTAGATGGACTTTGTGACTTTGTGTCTCTTCCGCTCCCCACCCCATACCTATGAATAATCGTGCTCGTCACCCCATCCTAAACCAGTCCTTTTACAATGAGGTCCACTGATTTAGCTATTTAGCAAATGAAAAAAAAATCATCCGCTGCCACCATCACAAACATGCATACAAGCAAAATTAGATTTTTAGAAATCCCAGCCAAACAGTCTGCAACAGCATGAAATGTGAAACTCCCCAGTTGCCTTTTTGCAGTTGATGTCACTACCAAGCTTTAGTCAGCTCATCCTGCCCTTGTGGCTGCAAGCCTGGAACCTGGCCCCGGGGGTCCCAGCGAATCAGACTTAATGAAGGAGCCACCTGAGGTCGGCCAAGTGCCTGCCCACACCACACAGGTTCTGTCCAGAGGGTACCTCTCTCACCATCCCGTACTTGAGCCCAGAGCCAGCCAGCACTTGCTCGCTTTATTTCTTTAGGAGCCCCTGCTTTGGGACTGAATATTCATGGAGCCTACTTTCTTGACAGACCGTTCAGAAATGAAAACAGATCACCCTTCTCCAGAAACAGGCCAAGTGGAGCGGGAGGTGGAGGTCAGAGGACTGTGACTGGAGCCCTCCGAGGACCAATCCCAGCCAGGTTTCGCTTTGTTCTTAAAACAATCAGCCACTTACACATCCTTTAAGCCTCTAAAGAGTGAGATGAAGTAGGAATCATTGAGGGCTCCTCAGGGACTGAAGCGACTTAGCAGCAGCAGCAGTAGGGATGGTTTTGGATTTCTTCCTCTCTCTTTGCTGCCCATAGAGCAGGTCACTAGGTGCTGTGTGCTCTGCCCTGGGCGGTCCCCACCTTTGCCTCCCAGACGACGATTCGTGTTTCTTTCTGTTTCCATAGAAGGGGTAAGTAAGGAAAATTCAAAAGAACTGGCACTCTGTCCCTAGCAGACAGCATTCAGCCTTTGGCACTGCAGCACACAGCATTTTTCCCTTTGTTGTGGATCTTTTTAAAAAGCCACACACAGAAGTAAAACGAGACACAAATCTGAAAGTATATTCATTTTGGTTATTTCAAGTAAAGTCCAATAGTTAGGCAACCCAAACAATACGTGCTTATATTAATTCATAGTAGAAGTAAAAAAAAATTTTTTTAATTTTTTTTTTTAAATTGAAGCAAAGAAATGATGCTTTCATTTACTTAATTAAAAAAAAAAGTGTATCCATGATAAAACTCTTACTTGGATTGAGGGGGGTATGATGAATACTATACACATATATGTGCGTGGGTTTGTACAGATCTGTGTCTTCAAGGATGGACACGTGCACGGATGTTTGTGTTTTAGTGTCTTTTTTTTTTTTGAGTAACCATTTAGTTACTTGATGGTGTTTATACCGCGTGGGGAAGGTCAGCCGGGCCCAGCTTGCTTTTGGACAGCCTCCTTGCAATTTAAAAGGGAAAAGCAAACCTTCTGTTTGAACTCCAGAACGTCCCACGCAGGCTCGGCTGTTGTAAACTTACTGGGATAAATCACTCCTGCTTTGCAGCATTGTTATTGTGGTATTGGGCAAAAATATTTGGCAGGCATTTCAAAGTATGTGCTTCCATCCAATGACGGCAGCTGAGAGAAAAATGCCAAGACGAATGCAAGTGCATACTTTGCTAGGAAAGAGAGTGTTTTTCTAATGGGATATTTAATAAAATGAATTGCAGTCATACCTCTGTCTAGTTAGAATGGGGGTGACATTCTTTAAGGAATAAGAGGAAAGGTCAAATCTGATACGGAGTACTTTTCATTCGGACATTAACTTTAAAAATAACAGATGTAAACATGGAGAAAACTCTGCAAAATAGAGTGAGAAGAACTTGTCAGTTCAATTCAGTCATGATAAATACCCAACTCTGCTTTGGAATTCCACCCTGGAAATATAAATTGATTTTCCTCACAGCAAGAATGTGGTATGAGTTTGAACACAGAAAAACCAGATTTATTATTATTGTTATTATTATGGAAGCATGTAGCCCTACCAGAGCATAGGTGGGTCCAGATTTCCATTAGAAGTTGCTGTTTTCACAAGGACTTTAGAACTTGGACGTGACAATTGGCTTTAGCCTTTAACTTGTAAATAGCATCTCAGCCTGGGGCAGGCTTTTCCCTCCTTTTAATAATACTAGAGGCAAAAATCAGGCAAGACAGCTGCTTTTATTTCCCTTCAGCTTTGAAGTAAAAGTTACAAAGATATATATTAATGTCAAATAAAGATCAGTTTGACTTTTTTTTTTAAGTTTTTAATGAAAAGTACCCCCTTTTTTTTTTCAGAATTTCAGCGAAAATAAAAAATTAAATTCTCCAATGAGTAGTTTTTAATATGACATTATATTTCTTTCATTATAATTTGTATTTCTCTTCTGATATACATTATTATCGTGTGCTAAGTTGCTTCAGTTGTGTCCGACTCTTTGGACAGTAGCCCACCAGGCTCCTCTGTCCATAGGATTCTCCAGGAAAGAATACTGGAGTGGGTTGCCATGCCCTCCTCCAGGGGATCTTCCCAACCCAGGGATCAAACCTGAGTCTCCTGCCGCTCCTGCATTTGCAGGCAGATTCTTTACCGCTGAGCACCAGGGAAGCCCATGTGACTCTTATTCCACATAAAATACCTTGCTGTTTGTACCATATCTTTCAGGAATGAAAATTAAGTGAATTAAAAGATATTAAAAAACACCTAAAATATCAAGTAATTTTTTAATTTGAGAACTCCGGTGGGATCTTCTGCATTATCTTCTCAAAATAGAGAGTGTGTTTCAGTTTGAAGCTAAATTAAATTTTCCTCTTCCATGTTTGCATATTACAAATAAGCTGATGTGTTTTTAACCTTGAGGAAGCTGAATTGTTGGGAGTGTTTTTGTTTGAGTATGACTTTGCCCTGGCTGAGCATCCTCTAAGGCGAGCCGATGGCTGGTGGGTGGGATGAAGGCGGTGGGGTCTATGCCCGTCTGGAGAACCGCCTGTGGCTGCCTCACCCTTGGAACCTCTCGTGGACCCGGTGACCACGGCCTCTGATCCAGGTGACCCTCTAGACCCCACCCAGGGCCTGTCTCTCTCTGACATCTCACCCTGAATATGACTCTATGGACCCCAGCACTTGGGCCTCAGCCATAATTAATCGTCTCACTCCCAATAAGGAAGCTAGCATCCAGACACAGCCAAGAACACAGCCAGCCTTCCTGCAGAGGCCAGGCATGGAGCAGAGATCTGGACTTGATACTCTGGATACCATTTTTCGTCTGTAGGTTTTTTATGTCTTGTTATGGTTTTTAACCAAGAACTCATCTGATAATCTAAAGAGGCCTGGGAACTCCTTTCCTGAAATAAAGCAAAATGCATATTTGAAGAAAGTCACCTCTATAGTTTCAGGGGATTCATGAATATTCTAAAATTCATAAACTATTAAATCCACGTACCCGCCTCCAAGAAACTCTGGTCTATCTATCACCCAACAATCATAACACAATAATCATATGGTTATTCATGTCTTCTCTCCCTCAACTTTAGAAATTCATTATCACTCTCAGCTGAAGCCCTGTTTTATTGAGACAATAGAAACAACCAGAAGAGGTCTTCCATGAGCCCCACGCACATGCATCTGCTCTGCCTGCTCTCCCGCCTCTGTGGGTGAACCCCCAGGCTCTGGGTTACCCCAGCCCTTCGGTCTCTGCCAGGCTCAGACACCCCCTCACCCACGACCACCTGCGGCAGGCACCTTGCTCATCCCTCCACTGCCTCTACTGCCTCCTTCCCATCAGCACCTGAACACCTTGCTATTTCCTCCCCCTTGAAAAGGAAATCAAAACAGGCAAATAGAACCCTCTACTCCATCCCCTGGTTCTAAACCACCCTTCCCCCCCAACTATGGGTAACCCTTGACTCCTTTCCAATTTCTTGCTTCTGCCCTTTTTCTCTTGAACATACCATTCTAGCCCCAACCCCCACCATCCTGCCCAAGTCGCTCTTGTCAAGGCCACCCATTATGTCTATGTTTATGCACCAGCCACAGCTCAGGCATCAACTTGCTGGACAAATAGGAGTTCCCATGTGTGAGCCCTCCCCGCCAGGACCTAACGCTCCTCACACCCAGCTCTCAATGAGCATACCCCTTGGGTTTTGCTTGTATTCCTCAGTCTCCTTATGTATTTCTTCATCTCCCTGATTGCTAAGTAACAGAGTAAGTAGCTCAGTGCCTAAACCTTGGACCTCTTTACTTTATGATCTCCACTTGTGCTCTTGATGATTTCATAAAATTTTATGGCTTGAAATTCCATCTGTGCGCCGATGACTCGAAAATTTGAAACCACATTCTAAATCTTCCCCGTATACTCCTTTTTCTCCTAGTATTTATCACTCTCTGACATGCTATAAATTTTACTTTTTTATCCCAGAGACCTTCTCCTTCCCTCTTAGAATGTAAACACCAGAAGGGCAGGGACTGAACCTCTTCCTACCTACAACATCACTGTCCTTAGGACAATAGCTGACCAGAAAAGACACAATATATATCTATTGAATAAATTTACAAGGACAACAATTATTTCTGATGTTTAAATTTAAAAGGAATCATTGAGTTCCTTCTCTGTGGCTGGCACTGGTGATTCTGCTCACTAATTTCACACTATTCACAACTTAACACTCCAAGACAATTCTCATGGTTTGAGTTTTACAGAGGAGTGAGTTATAGATAGTTGAACTCAGGGTCCTGAAAAATACTGTCCTGGGGCCAGATCCAGCCTACTTCCTGTTTATTTATTACATTTTCAAATGAATGACAGAAAAAAATCAAAAGAAAAATAACATTTTATGACCCATTCTCTAAAATTCAAGTTTCAGTGTCTCTAAATAAAGTTTTATTGGCACACTGATCTGTGCAGGCACTTTGCAACAACAGCAGCAGAACCAAGCATGACTGCAGAGACTGTGGATCAGCAAAGTCCCAGCTATTGCCAGGGGGCCATTGGCAGGAAAAGCATGGTGACCCCTGCATTAGATGAGCTGTCCAAAGTCAGATAGCCAGTAAAGAAAAGATGGGTTCTCACAAGGACACTTGGTTCTAAGTCTGTGTTTTCTTATGCTCTGTGATTCCCAGTGTCTTTTCATTTAAAAATTTTTTAAAATAAGGTTATGCCTCTCTTTCACAATCAAGTATAGGCCACAGAGCATGTTCAGGAGGAGATGGTTGTGATGTGAAAGAGAGGGTGTGAAGTAACTTGTTTGCACAAAGTTCATCACCCAGGTCTACGTTCCCACAAAGTGCCCTCGGAGCAGCGGTGCTGCCTGTTCTAGGCAGTGGTCCAGTCTACCTATGGCTTTGGTCTCCACACTCCAGGACATCCTGCCTACCCCAGGACAGAAGGATGTTTCAGTGAGCATGTACCCAGGCTGTGGGAGCAAAGAGAAAAACTGATCCCACGGGAAAGGAAGAAAGGTCACTTCCTGAGGGCAAGATCAATCCATGCATTTCCCATTGGGCCATATCTTCTTCACTTTAATGTTGAACAAAGCCAGAGAGGGCTTCCCTGGTGGCTCAGCAGTAAAGAATCCACCTGCAATGCAGGAGATGCAGGTTCAATCCCTGGGTTGGGAAGATCCCTGAAGGAAATGGCAGCCTGCTCCAGTACTCTTGCCTGGGAAGTCCCATGGACAGAGGAGCCTGGCGGGCCACAGTCCATAGGGTCGCAAAGAGTCGGACGCAACTGAGCAACTAAACAACAACAACAAAGGCCAGAGAGCAGCTGGTCCCATTTAACACCCTTCCTTCTAAAGTCATGAAAACATAGACGTTAGACAGGGGCTAGAACCCCTATTCCACATACCATCAGATGCAGGACCTTGGAACAATGAACATCTCTTTGTTACTGATGCATTTGTAACTTCCATTAAGAGTCTTGAGTCTTACTTGACTTCTTTATAAAATGACGATATGTATCATATCACCCCTAATCCATAGGTTTGCTATGATTAAATGGCTGTAAATTTCCTGACATGTCACCTCGCATATACTGATTCAAAATGATAGTTTTTACTTATTAGTAGTATTTTTTTTAATTGTTAGCGGGAAGAAACTTTGGGGAATTTTTCTTGACTGTTTTTGTGAAGCTACTGTGAAACTGATAAAGGGAAAAATGTGGTTCAACACACGGTGCTGGAAACATTGATTCTTCACATGGAAAAAAATGAAAATGGGTTTCCTACTTCTTACCATACACAAAAATCAACTCCAGATGGATGAAGAACTTAAATGTCAAAAGTAAAACTTTAAAACTTCTAGAATAAAGTATAAAGGAACAGCTTTATTACCTCAGGGTGGGGAAATACTTTTCAAACATGACACAAAAATCGCCAAACATAACAAAAAAGAATTAGACATTTGATCATATTTTTTAAGAAGTTTAAAATCTGTTTATCAAAAAGATCTTAAATAAGGCAAAAGGCAAGCTGCAAATCAGAGGGGAAAAGTTGCAACACTTAAAACCAACAAAGGACTAGTATCAAGAATGTGCAAAAGACAAAAAAAAAGCACCAAAAACACTTTTTTTTTTAAGGAATAGGGAAAAAAATTACATGAGAGAAAACTGAACAGAGCACAAGAAAAACAAGTGTGAAAAAAGTGTTTCACAGATGAAGAAACACAGGGAACAAATGTGAAAAGACATTTGAAGTCACTAATTAAGGAAATGAAAATCAAAACAAAATCAAATGTCCTCTTAAACACTCTTCTAGCTTAGGAAGATTAAGAATTCTGACGCTATGAAATGTTGGGAAGGGTGTGGATCAATGAGTGTTTTTATGCATCTCTAATGTGAACATAAGGCACACAACCACACAGGAAACATTCTGGCTTTATTTTGTGAAACTGAATGTGTGCATACCCCATGAGCCAGTAATCCCATGCCCAGAGTGGGCCCACATCTGTGTCTATCAAGGGTCCTACCACGAATGCTCACAACAGCCCTTTTCTTAATTACCAAAAACTATTTTGTTGTTGTTGTTGTTGTTGTTATTTAGTTGCTCTGTCATGTCCAACTGTTGCTGATCCCATGGTCTGTAACCCACCAGATTCCTCTGTCCATGGGATTCTCCAGGCAAGAATACTGGAGTGGGTTGCCATGCCTTCCTCCAGGGGATCTTCCCTACCCAGGGATCACACCCGAGTCTCTTGCGTCTCCTGAATCGGCAGGTGGATTCTATACCACTAGCACCACTGGGAAGACCAGAACTATAAATAACCCAAATATCTATTAAAAAAATTAAGATATAGACACCCAATGAAACATTCAATTCAGTTCAGTCACTCAGTCATGTCCGACTCTTTGCGACCCCATGAACTGCAGCATGCCAGGCCTCCCTGTCCATCACCAACTCCCGGAGTTCACCCAAACTAATGTCCATCAAGTCGGTGATGCCATCCAGCCATCTCATCCTCTGTCGTCCCCGTCTCCTCCTGACCCCAATCCCTCCCAGCATCAGAGTCTTTTCCAATGAGTCAACTCTTCGCATGAGGTGGCCAAAGTACTGGAGTTTCAGCTTTAGCATCATTCCTTCCAAAGAAATCCCAGGGCTGATCTCCTTCAGAATGGACTGGTTGGATCTCCTTGCAGTCCAAGGGACTCTCAAGAGTCTTCTCCAACACCACAGTTCAAAAGCATCAATTCTTCTGCGCTCAGCTTTCTTCACAGTCCAACTTTCACATCCACACATGACCACTGGAAAAACCATAGCCTTGACTAGATGGACCTTTGTTGGCCAAGTAATGTCTCTGCTTTTGAATATGCTATCTAGGTTGGTCATAACTTTCTTTCCAAGGAGTAAGCGTCTTTTAATTTCATGGCTGCAATCACCATCTGCAGTGATTTTGGAGCCCCCAAAAATAGTCTGACACCGTTTCCACTGTTTCCCCATCTATTTCCCATGAAGTGATGGGACCAGATGCCATGATCTTCGTTTTCTGAATGCTGAGCTTTAAGCCAACTTTTTCATGCTCCTCTTTAACTTTCATCAAGAGGCTTTTTAGTTCCTCTTCACTTTCTGCCATAAGGGTGGTATCATCTGCATATCTGAGGTTATTGATATTTCTCCCGGCACTCTTGATTCCAGCTTGTGCTTCTTCCAGCCCAGCGTTTCTCATGATGTACTCTGCATATAAGTTAAATAAGCAGGGTGACAATATACAGCCTTGATGTACTCCTTTTCCTATTTGGAACCAGTCTGTTGTTCCATGTCCAGTTCTAACTGTTGCTTCCTGACCTGCATACAGATTTCTCAAGAGGCAGGTCAGGTGGTCTGGTATTCCCATGTCTTTAAGAATTTTCCACAGTTTATTGTGATCCACACAGTGAAACATTACAGAGCAGTTAATGAGAGAAGAGACCTGACTACAACATGGATTAATCTTTGTAAAGTCACGTCTAAGTCAGCTTCAACTGCTACAATAAAAATACCATAGACTAGGGAGCCGAAACAACAGATCTATATCCCTGACATTTCTGAAGACTGGGAAATCCAAAATCAAGGTGCCAATCCGATGCCTCCTGTGAGCTGTCCTTCTGGATGTGTGCCCTCCTGGCCTTTCCTTGGTCAAGTTCGTGGACAGGGACGAAGGCCTGGAATCTCCCCCTCATCTCAGAAGACCCCATTGTGAGGGCCCCACCCTCATGATCTCATCTCAACTCAGTTTCCTCCTAAAGACTCCATTTCCTAGTACGGTCACATTGATGGTGTGGGCTTCAAAATACGAATTTTAAGGGGACATGAACATTCAGCCCATAACAGTCGCATTGAGTGAGAAATCAAGTACCAGAAGGGACATGCAGTGAGATATCCAGAAGCACATACAAGTAAAGGATGACTGTTCCGGCCATCTAGTGAGATGGGAAGAGCACGTAAGTTAGTGGGGGTGTGCCTAACTTAGGTCTTTCATTAGGTGAGCGTCACAGGGGCTGATGTGCTATTAAATGAGCAAATGAATAAAAATGAATAAATCAGTAGAAGCGAGCTATGCACTGGCTCAGAATTCTAGTATGATAGGATGCCATTGACTCCCAATTATGGTTAATTCAATACTTGAGACCCAGAGAAACAGAAGGAGGAAATGAATAAAAATGAGTGGACTTCAAGCCACGAAGTCCAGATGATGGAGGGAGGCTGAGCTGAAGCAGGATTTCCCTGGAGTGTTTCCACTGGGGCTGACGTGAGCATTTAGCAGACACTTAGGGACATGCTGTCCAGTTTTTAGGAGCCACTGTGCAGACTTGCCTGCTTTCAAGGGTCTTCCCATCTAGAGGAGGAAGACCCTGGGGTAATGAGGAAATGACAAGATAGCGATATTAACGCATGCATATGGACTCTAGAAAGATGGACTGATGAACCTATTTGCAGGGCAGCAGTGGAGACATAGACATCGAAAACAAACCTGTGGACACAGTGGGGGAAGGAGAGTCTGGGATGAATTGAAAGAGTAGTGTGGAAACATATGGACTACCATATGTAAAATAGACAACCAGTGGCAATTTGCTGTGTGACACAGGAAGCTCGACACAGGGCTCTGTGACAACCTAGAGGGGTGGGTGGAAGGGGGTTCAGAAGGGAGGGAACATATGTATACCCATGGCTGGTTCATGTTGATGAGTGGCAGAAATGAACACAATATTCTAAAGTAAATATCTTGCTATTAAAAAAAATTTTTTTTAATGAATGTGTGACTCAGACTGGAGCTCAGTCCACCTTCCACAGGGAAGGTGATGACCATGGGTTGGCATGTTCCCCTTCCCTCCTTCCCAAATCGTTTCTCTGAGAGTTCAGAAGAGCTCAAAATCGCAAGCTCCTGTTATCTTCCTGTCCCAGCCCCTCATCAGAAGTCTCTAAGGAAATATTTGCCTCCAAGTGTGGACCTCCAGACTCAGTTTCAAGTCATTTCAAGTCAGAACAACTGTTTTTGTGTGACTGAGTTGCAGACTCCTAGGAATTCATAACAAAACCACCAGAACCCTAGGATTTTCTGGTGCATTACCCTCGGGTAGATCCATAAAAAATTTAAACTGGAGACAAAAGTCAGTGATGAGCTAGCAGACTGAGCCCATCGAGAAGACTTGACAAACGACCTCCCAGGGCAAGTAGCACAACCATCCCTGGCTGGCTCGATTCAGACGCTGCCGCTCACCCCTCAAGGAGGCTGTTTTGGATTAAGGAAGGGTGGGTTTTATTCCCCACTCCACCCCCATCCCCACCACCCACAAATGAACAGAGTTGACTAAATGAGTCTTTTACTCGAGGGAACGGCAATTATAAGCGACAATCTGGCCAAGAGACCACCAACAAAATCTTGTCCAGGGAAAAAAGATTTTCTTCCTGGATAAGCAAATTCAATACCCAGGTGAACAGTTAATTTCCCACACAAAGTGTGTGGACACACTAAAAGCAGGCTGGCTTTTGTTATACAGGGCGGCCACATAATTTATCGTCTCCATTGGAACACCTTTGAGCCTGAGACGGGTCACTTAATAAAGCAAGTGATATAACCAGATGAAGCCTCCCTGCCTCCCTGCTCCCTGGCTTCCACTGTGCAGGCTGCCCCTGCAGAAGGCAAAAAGACAATACTGATAGTGTGACTTCGCTTTTGAAAGAGATGTGTCAGTTTATTTAGGCTCAGTGCTTGACCATCATTCTAATCAAACTTTATCTTGCAGACAACTTTTTTGGAAATGGTATTTCTGTGTAACCAAAAATGTGTAAACATGCATGTATTGTTAAGACTGGAAAGAAATATCCAAGAGTGTCGGCAGTGTTTAGCTCTTAGAGATGGGGGATGGGTCACTGAAAATTTCTTTTTATGCATTTCTTCCCATGTATCTAAAAAAGCATTACATTTATATATTGTATTTAAAATGTCTTCTCTCATTCTCATGTTTTGTCTGCGAATGTTTTCATAAATAGAATTGCTCGAAACTAGCCATTTGCAGAGACCTGTCAAGGATATCCACGTTCTTATAACATCTTCAGGCTTCCCAGAAGGCTCAGTGGTAAAGAATCTGCTGCCAATGCAGGAACTGCAGGTTCAATCCCTGGGTCGGGAAGATCCCCTGGAGGGGGGCGTGGCAACCCACTCCGTGATCTTGTCTGGAGAATCGCATGAACAGAGGAGCCTGGTGGGCTATGGTCCATGGGGTCAAAAAGAGTCAGACACGACTGAGCGACTGAGCATGCCCATAACATCTTCAAGACAATGAAGCTTTGAGATTCATCTCTGACAGGACCTTTTCCTCTTAAATTGTAAACATGGGGAATTTTTCTCTTTAGTGGAAACCCTGGTTCAGAGCCACATAAGATCAGACCTGGAGGACTAGATCTTTCTGCAGGCTTGAGTATGACATCTGTGATCCTGTCACTTCCTCGGGCAGGAGAATGAACAGCAAGATATCCACATGCAAATAACTGGCCCCTTTGAGCTGCCTTTCCCCAGAGGGCACAGTACCTGAACATCCCATCCAGTGGTGCCTACAAGAAACCCTAACACAGTGGGTTTCTTAGCAGGGCTCTTAAACAGCAGAGTATTAACACTCAGAGAAGCTTCTCTTACAAAGAAAGTACTTCAGGTCATCTGGCATGTGTGTGTGCTAAGTTACTCAGTCATGTCTGACTCTTTGTGACCCCATGGACTGAAGCCCACCAGACTCCTCTGTCCATGGGATTCACCGGGCAAAAATACTAGAGTGGGTTGCCATAACCTCCTCCAGGGGATCTCCCTGAAGGGATTGAACCCAAGTCTCTTGCATCACCTGCATTGGCAGGTGAGTGCTTTACCGCTAGCGCCACCTGGGAAGCCCCAAGTCACCTGGGGCCCTGGAGAAAGTCAGGGGATGACATGCCAGAGGCTGTCAGATAAGATGGAACATTCTAAAGCTTCAAGAAGATACTTTATCTGGCCTTGAAATGGATGATTTTCATTGAAATGATTTGAAAATACCACTTTCCTTTGAGTGAAGGCTAAAATGGGACAATGGACGATGTGGTTTTCCTGTGTGTATTTTTAAAGCACGCGTCTGGAGAGATGCATCATTACAAGCGTGTCTGCTGACGGTTGTGCTGGGCAGGCACAGTGAAAGGGGCCAGCCACCCGGCCACAGCTCCCAGCTAGACCACATCTCCTCGGAGTGGCCACCCTATTTTTGTGCCACAGAACAGCTGAAAAAGACTGACTGTAAACTCTCCCCCAAGATTAAACTGACTGAAAAGCCCAAAACTACAGGACTGCAGAGATCAAGCTTCCTAGGGTTAACACAACGCACGTCAAAGCGTAAGATACTGAGCATTCAATCAAGTTTTCACGGAATATTCTCAAAAGACTCTTTGTTTGCTTGTGCTGCCTATATTCAGAAATGGGGCCTCCTCTTGGTTTCTAAAGTATTCAAACTGCTACCGCAGAATTTGCTTGAACATTCAAATATAAGTTATAAAAATAAATCTCTTTCCACCATCACAATCAAGCTTAAGTACAATAACGAGATCACGGTCAGAAGAGAAAAGCAGCTGGAAAACGTGTTCTGAGGTCAGAGAGGCGAGGTGGGAGCCAGGAGGCCCAGGCACAACTCTCTCTTTATAGGTAACGATCCCCTCTCCAAGCCCCACCCCCCAGGAATACGAATCCAAGCAGTGAAATACTCGTGACAGAATCCCCATCATTATTTCTGTCTCCCTTCTCATCCTATTCAATGGATCTGCTTTCACTTTAACTGATCTGAGCAAAATTTCCAACATGCAAAAATAGACTCATAGAGAGCTACTTTGTTCTTAAAATGCCAATTTCAGGCCACATAATAGGTAACATCATTTTTCTGTATTGAACATCTCTTTCCCTTCATTATAGTCACTGTTCACCAGGATTGTTAGTCCTTTCATGCTCTGTGGACCAGTGCTTCTCAAATGTTATTGTTTGAGAAGTGTCACTTGGGGATTGTGTTCAAGTCCAGGTTCTAATTCAGTGGCACTGGTGTGAAACCAGGGACTCTGTGTGGCTCTCCAGCTCTGTGTGATGGCCTGAGACTGACCATCCAGGCTGGGCAGACCCTGATGAGGGTGATGATGCCTAGACCAGCTCTGAGAAGAGTTTATTCTCCATCTCTCTCAATCAGCTGGGCTTCTATGCCCACATACTGATTTCAGAGGACAAAGATGAGATGCGGGGTGCACTGGCTCTCTTTCTTCATTGACAGCAGCTGTGGGTATTGAGCACAGGTAAGGACAGGTGAGCACAGGTGAAGACAGTTGAAGACAAGTACGAGCGCCCCTACTCACCCCATCAGGACCAAGACACCACAGGGATGCCAAGAGCCTCAAACACCAGAGCTCCGTCTGTGGCCCTATTGATGCCTCCTGAGAGTCAGAGGCCATGGGCATGAGAGTTGGAGGAGGTCTGTCTGGGGCAACTACAGCAGATGGGGTTCATTTCCTCCCTAATTGAACCAGGCCTTCCTGGTTCAAGATTTAACACTCTGGGAGTGAAAGAGTGCTTTTCTTACCTTAAACCCCAAGTGTCTTAGAGTCAGAGTCTGGTTAGCAAATGGGAAGTTCCTAGATGTGCTTCTTCCCTGCCCCCTGGAGTCGAGTTCAGTGCTGTCTCTCTTTTGTACCATACTTTTTTCCCTCCCTGTTGTCCCCCCTCCTGACACAAGAGGAGGACGTGGGCTCAGCTTTTGAACCTCTTCATTGCAAGAGTAAGTTTGTGAAAACCAACCATGAGAGCAGGAAAGGAAGCAATACTTAATGTAATCTTTTGAACAATGATTAAGAAGACCTAACATATATTTGGAGAAGGCAATGGCACCCCACTCCAGTACTCTTGCCTGGAAAATCCCATGGACGGAGGAGCCTGGTAGGCTGCAGTCCATGGGGTCGCTAAGAGTCGGACACGACTGAGCGACTTCACTTTCACTTTTCACTTTTCATGCATTGAAGAAGGAAATGGCAACCCACTCCAGTGTTCTTGCCTGGAGAATCCCAGGGACAGGGGAGCCTGCTGGGCTGCCGTCTATGGGGTCGCACAGAGTTGGACATGACTGAAGTGACTTAGCAGCAGCAGCAGCAGCAGCAACATATATTTATTTTTGTTTTCTATTAAATTTGATTTATTATAAGCATATATCTTTCTAATGTTAGCAGGGCCCCCAAACTGTACTTAGTGTAGCTGTGTTTAGCCCTGATCAGGCTTGCATCTCACTAGTAGAAGATCTGGAACCATTAGAATTTTAAAATATTTTTATATATTTCCAAAGAAACAGAAAACTTGAAGATAAAGTCCCGAACTTCCCTGGTGGCTCAGATGGTAAAGCGTCTGCCTGCAATGCAGGAGACCTGGGTTCAATCCCTGGGTCAAGAAGATCCCCTGGAGAAGGAAATGGCAACCCACTCCAGTACTTTTGCCTGGAAAATCCTGTGGATGGAGGAGCCTGGTAGGCTACAGTCCATGGGGTCGCAAAGAGTCGGACACAACTGAGCGACTTCACTTTCACTTTTCACTTTTCTGTCATGGAAGGTAACAGATTCACAGGTTTGGGGGATTAGGATATAGAAGTCTTTAGGGGCCATTATCCTGCTGATTTTCAATTGCTTTGGTCAATGAGACACAGCAAATGGAAGGCAAACTGAGACCAGATAGGACTTACCTAGTGGCTCAGATGGTAAAGAATCTGCCAACAATGGGTTCAATCCCTGGATCAGCAAGATTCCCCAGAGATGGAAATGGCAACCCGCTCCAGTATTCTTGCCTGGAGAATTCCCCGTACAGAGGAGCCTGGTAGGCTACAGTCCATGGGGTTGTAAAGACTGGACACGACTTAGTGACTGAGCATGCATGTGATGAACAACAGTGCAAGTACATCTGAACGACTAACACTTTCTAAGACTGGATAAGCACTTGAGCTCTGGTTCTTACCCTCTTGGAACCATGGTGTCACCACATGTAAAATCTGTGCAGTCCTGATGGAGGCGCCACTGGTATACAAACCAGAGCGCCCATGGTCTTAGCAAAGAGCTGAACCTCTGAGTGAGTCTGTGTGGATACATCAGCCCTAACTACCTTTCCTGTCGCCACACAAATGACCTCCAGCAGAGACCGGCAAGGGGAGCGCCCAGCCTCAGTAAGTCCAACTCATACTGAAGAATTCTGAATAGGTAAATCATCCCAGTTTTGAGATACAATGTCTGGGGTTATGTGTTATACAGCCATATATAACTTGTTGGGTTTTCCCTGATGGTTCAGATGGTAAAGAATCTACCTGCAATGTGGGAGACCCAGGTTCGATCCCTGGGTTGGGAAGATCCCCTGGAGGAGTACATAACAATCCACTCCAGTATTCTTGCCTGAAGAATTCCATGGACACAGGAGCCTGGCAGGCTACAGTCCACGGAGTCACAAAGAATCAGATATGACTGAGCAACTAACATTTTCACTTTTTTATAATTTGTTATTTTAGTGTATATATTCCTTGTGCTGTACAATATATCCTTGTAGCTTATTTTATACCTAACAGTTTGTACTATCCTGAAAGACATGAACATTGTTCTTATGAAGTTATATCAGCATTTTGTAGTTTGATATGTGTATGCACGTGCTTGTGTGCACATCTGTGCCTATTTTTTTATTTTTAATGTCACTAACATGACCGGGTGTCTTAGTCATCTTGAAAAAACTACTCAGAGTTCCCTGGTGAGAATCACTATCAGAAATCTCCTTCTTTCCAGTGTTAGGATCTTATAAGGGAAGGCAGAAATAAAGATGGACTCTCCCTGGAATTACAGTATTGATGATTTAATGTTCTATTTCTAATAAACGACTGGAGAAGAAAATGGCAATCCACTCCCATATTCTTGCCTGGGATCCCATGGACAGAGGAGCCTGGCAGGCTACTATTCATGGTATCACAATGAGATGGATATGACTTATCCACTGAGCATGCACATGATGAACAAGAGTGCCAGTGCATCTTTGGAGAACGAGTGAATTCAATAAGAACATGCTTACAGATCGGAGAGACCAGGAGAACACGTCTAGTGTGCAGCAGGCAGAGTTGTTTCCTCATGTTATGAAGGCCCTTTGAGTAACTTTCGAGCCAAACTAAACTGGTAGCAATGCTTCCCTCATGGGAAACGTTGACCTGGGCACAATGGAGCCAGACTTCTCATCTTCAAGTCTTCATTTTCTCAATAAGTGGGATCTTATAAGTAAAATGGGATCAGAAAATAAATAGAAATGCGGTGTTCCTTTTCTTTAGGACTCATCATCATTCCATGTCTTCACTCCAACACTCCACAGGGGGCTGTGATCACGCCGGCTTGTCCTCCGCTTGTCCTTGGGTGCTGTGAAGGACACAGGGGATGGGCTGTGTCAGGGCATGGTGAGTGCTGTGTGAGCCTGGCCAGTGGCTGTCTTCTTGACTTTTTTTTTGTAGGTGTGACAGTGTACAATTCATTGGACTTCCCAGGTGGCATTAGTGGTAAAGAACCTGCATGCCGATGCAGGAAACCTAAGAAACAAGGGTTCAGTCCCTGGGTCAGGAAGACCCCCCTGGAGGAGGGCATGGCAACCCACTCCAGTATTCTTGCCTGGGAGAATCTCATGGACAGAGGAGCCTGGGGGGCTACAGTCCATAGGGTCACAGAGTCGGATGTGACTGAAGTGACTTGGCACACATGTACACACACGTGGGAGTCGGGGAGACAATGGTTGGAAGCAATCATTTGAAATGAGCCTTGCAAGTTCTACCATTGTATAATTATTACACAATTATTCATTTCTTTGCCATCACTTGATAAAACAATATAATTATTCATATTTATCTTTGACATTATTTATTGAGTGCCTTCAGTATGCCAGTTACTGTACTCAGCCCTTTAATATAGTATTATCTTTGGTCTTCACAAAAACTTGGCAATGTATTATAGGTGTTCCAATTTCTTCTTTCTTCTCCACAAAACTTCTTGGTTTTTCTATTTGTCAGAGTTGTGTTGAGCCCTAACTGAGAGGATGGACCTTGAGCATGTGGTAAAGTGGCCTTGGATGGCCTCCTCATCTCTCCCACTGCTTCCTCAACACCCCCGACCTCTCCCAAGCAGCCACCACTGACCCCAACACCAGCTGTGTCCAGCAGGGTCAAAGGCCTTTATGAAAAAAGGTGGGGACCACAGGCATACTTAGTATTCGACAGAATGTGCTCAACAGTTTCTATTCCTTACTTTATTAAACCTTGAGGACAAGACACTGGCTAAGAGCCCCAAGACTTAAGAGACAAGGAATGGGCAGCTATAGATGGAAGGGGGCTAGAGATGGAAAGTCAGCTCACAATGATGAGAAAGGTTGCAAAGTTAGCCCACCAGGAAGTCCTGGGCACTAGTAGAAAGCAAATGACTTAATATTGCAAACACGGATATTATCACAAACGTCTATGACGATCGGCGTGATAAATAACAACAGCAAATTTCCTGTCACCCAGGACAGGGATGGATGGTCAGGAATCCATTCACAGGTTCAGGTCGGCTAAGTTATTTGAGATTGACGTTTACGTGCAATGAACGCATTCAGTCACTAAAATAGAACAGATGGCACATTCACCCCACCCCCTTCAGGAAGCTTTCCTGAATGATCTGGCTTTTAGTCATCTTTCTCGCATTGTGGACTCCTTTTATGAGGTAGTCCCTGTTCCGAGCAATTTAGTAATGATGCCTGTTTTAGTACCTGACTGTACTCACTATTGTAAATAATTCACAATTGTTTCGCATGTGTGACTCTTATCTCACTTAGAGTAGAAAATCCCGAGAAAAATGTCCACCCTTGTATTTTTTTTACAATGTTGAGTAACCCCCCTCCAAACCTTTCCACTCACAGTCCAGAAAAATAACAAAATGTTCCAGGAGTTAATGAATGTGTTAATCAATAATGGTGGACCATATCTCCCAGTCTTTCTGAAGGCTCTGTGGTTTTCCAGTGGTCAGACTAGGTGGATCAGGTGTTCTGAATGGCCTTTAACTCTGACAGAGTTCACTGGGACGTAAAAGTTGAATGACTAGCGTTAGACACACATACTCTTCCAAGTTTTCTTTAAGTTCTTATCTAACCAACATGAATTTGCACACTGGGAAAGTTTAAAACTCATGGGAGAGTCAGAATAGAAAGAAACACATCTAGTAGAGTACTGTTTCTATTGGCCAGGTCACAGTGGTAGTCTATTTGTGGGCAAGTATTCTAGTGGCTTACAAGGCATTCCTCAAATGCAGCATAAAACGAACTCAAATGAGGAGGAAAATTTTCTTGTGGAACATATTCTGAACATAGACATTTCCCTTCCTTGAATGTTTGAAAACCAAGAAAGTGCTTCAGTTCAGTTCAGTTCAGTCACTCAGTTGTGTCCAACTCTTTGTGAACCCATGGACTGCAGCACGCCAGGTTTCCTGGTCCATCACCAACACCCAGAGCTTGCTCAAACTCTTGTCCATCGAGACAGTAATGCCATCCAACCATCTTATCCTCTGTCATCCCCTTCTCCTCCTGCCTTCAATCTTTCCCAGCATCGGGGTCTTTTCTAAGGACTCAGCTCTTCGCATCAGGTGGCTAAAGTATTGAAGTTTCAGCTTCAGCATCAATTTTTCCAATGAATATTTAGGATTGATTTCTTTTAGGATTGACTGATTTGATCTCCTTGCAGTTCAAGGGACTCTCAAGAGTCTTCTCCAACACCACAGTTCAAAACCATCAATTCTTCAGTGCTCGGCCTTCCTTATGGTCCAACTCTCACATCCGTACATGACTACTGGAAAAACCATAGCTTTGACTATGCGGATCTTTGTCAACAAAGTAATGTCTCTGTTTTTTAAAATGTTGTCTAGGTTTGTCATAGCTTTTCTTCCAAAAAACAAGTGTCTTTTAATTTCATGGCTGCAGTCCCTATCTACCGTGATTTTGGAGCCCAAGAAAATAAAGTCTCTCACTGTTTCCATTGTTTCCTCATCTATTTGCCCTGAAGTGATGGGGCTGAATGTCTTGATCTTCATTTTTTGAATGTTGAATTTTAACTAGCTTTAGGAAAGTGCTTCAGTTCAGTTCAGTTCAGTCACTCAGTCCTGTCTGACTCTTTGCAACCATGGACTGCAGTACGCAAGGCCTCCCTATCCATCACCATCTCTCGGAGTTTACTCAGACTCATGTCCATTGAGTCGGTGATGCCATCCAACCATCTCATCCTCTGTTGTCCCCTTCTCCTCCTGCCTTCAATCTTTCCCAGCATCAGGGTCTTTTCAAATGAGTCAGTTCTTCACATCAGGTGACCAAAGTATTGGAGTTTCAGCTTCAGCATCAGTCCTTCTAATGAATATTCAGTGCTGATTTCCTTTAGGAAGGACTGATTGGATGGTGCTTAGACCGTGTTTTTTAAAAATATAGTGTTACCCTTAGGCCACTTGTATGAAAATCAGCTTGGGCACCTTTTAAAAATCAGATTCCCAACTCTAGACCAGATGAATGGATTCAGAGTCTGCCCAAGTGTGGCAAAGAATCTGTACTTAAACAAGCTTCCCAGGGAATTCTGTGGATCCTCATGCTTGAATGAGGATGGATCCTCATGGATGAATAAGGATGGATCCTCATGGATCCTCATCCATCATTTTATTTTTTTAATCATAGCTTGATTTCCTGAGAACATATGTGCATTTCATCCCCTCTTCCTCCTCCTTGGAACACAATCACTTTTTTTTTTTTTTTAAACACATGACATGCTGCTAGAAGTGTATGTATCAGGGTAGCAGCCCTGAACCTTGGCTTGCATCAGAATTGTCACTGACACTTATTAATAGTAAGTAATGCCCAGTCCACATCCCCCTGAGCCACACTCAAGAGAGCTGAGCCTGGACTACACATTTCTTCAAAAGCTGAAGGGGGGACCGAGCAGTCAGAGTGGATAAACCACCTTAAGAAGGAGGCTCGTTCCCTATTTGGAAGACGGTCACTGTCTTCCAATCCCTAGTGTCTGGGGGCGGTGGCTTTCTGGCCCTGCTGCTTGGCAGGTCCACCTGGCCCTGGGCATCCAGGTGTGCCAGCTGCAGAGCATGTGGACATGCATATGTCTGCCCTCTACATGCACCCTCTCTTGGTGCCTCTGAAGTCTCTCTTCTGCGTTCCTCAGCTGATGGCCATCCTTCCTGGAGCCTCCAGTGGCTGGTCCAGGAGAAATGCTTCTGCTAACCTCCCAGAGGTGATTAAAAGAGTTTTCAGCTCACCCAGGAGACACTGATTTCCGGGAGTTTCAACAGAACATTCTAGGTTTACACACATCACCCTTTTCCTGGTCCTGCCTCTCTGCTGAGCAGGAGGAGAGCTCAGTGATCCACAAGCTGCCTGCGGCCTAAAGGAGTCACTCATGTTCCAGGTTGACCCTCCTGGGGAGAGAAGGGCAAACCCTATTACTTCTTCTTGACATCGTGCAAATGCCAAGATCAAAGCCCCTCGGCATCTAGTATCTAAGTGTCTAGTAGGTATGCCCCTCAAGTGGTGGGGTGATGATTATGTGCTCAGTCGTGTCTGACTCTTTGTGCCCCCTTGAACTGTACCCACTGGGCTCCCCTGTCGTGGGATTCTCCAGGCAAGAATACAGGAGCGGGTTGCTATTTCCTCCTCCAGGGAATCTTCCTGATGCAGGGATTGAACCTGTGTCTCCTGCATTGCAGGCAGATTCTTCACCATCTGAGCCACCAGGTTAGCCCTATATGCTGGGAGGGCATCTTTAAGTCCAACTGGAGGAACATGGACAAATCCCAAAGCATTCTTTGGTACATATGCAAATTCAGCATCAGCCATAAACCTGGGTTTCACTAGTGAGGTTCTAGTGTAAACATTTCCACATCCAGACAGCCCAGGGCCCGCCAAGGTGGCCCGGTCCACATATGAATCATAACCGCTTCGGTAAATTTAACACCACTGCTCTCTATTTTGACTCTTGGGGCTGACGAATAATTTAGCTAAAGGGTTTCCAGAGAACAAAAGGCACGGCCCCTCGGCAGGGACCTCCTGTATTTTGAATTTTTGCTGGCTTAGGTCAGTGCGTGAACTGCAGTGCTGTTTTAAAATGTAATCACAACTACAAAGGTAGGCTCAGGAATTCTTGCATTGTTTGGCATTTAGTGATTAAAGCTGACATTCGTTGGGCAGAAGTGGAGTTTTAGAATTGATAGACCTCGACTAATCCCAGCAATAGAAATGGTCACAAATGAGTGCTGTGACAGGTTTTGAACCAAGAAAAATCATCACTGAGCTCACTAGAAAAGATTAAGAGACTGTCAAGTTAAAAAATTATTGGCTCCATTTACACTCGCTTTGGGTAGCGAATGCTGTTTTATCCATTTGTACTTTTCAGTCGCCTCTTTCATGTGTCTTGTTATAATAATTTCCAAAGTCATAAACAAAGAAAATAAGACATCATCTCAGATAAAAATGGCACACGATTTAATACAAAACATTAGCCATGGCACAAGCTGGCCTCAGAGAACAAAGGAGTTTAAAATTCATCTTACTTGACAGTGTTAGAATGCTTTACATTAAATCTAGATTTTAATCCTGATTGTCTTGTTACACATTCCAGGGTTCCCATGCCATCAGCCTCGAGGACTTTATTATTTATGTAATTCCAAGAGTTGATATGGAGTCAATGCATCTGATCTCAATGAATGGCATGGGATAAAAAAAAAATTATCAGTAGATTTCAGGGGAGAGAAAAAGACCATTTTAGTTCTCTTGCAAGGCTATTGATGAGTAACAGATGTTGCTTTTCTGATTGAATTATTTTTGATTCATTTTTCAAAAATAATATAGATCTGTCAAAGTATTTTAAATCATCTAAAGATAGAGGTTATTTAAACAAGATTCTTTTATTTCTCTTTCTTGGGAGAGGGTCCACCTTCAAGTGCTACAGGTTGCATGGGAATGTAATTTAGAGTGACATGTGCATATAATTTAGAGTGACATGTGCATATAATTTAGAGTGACATGTGCCTGAATGTATAGTAGTGCCAGTTTCACTGGGGTGGGGAGGGTTCTTAGTCTGAAGAGGAAACGTTGGGTCCAATCTGGTGTCAAGGGCCTTTGAGCAGCAGGCTGAGCTATGAGAGAAACTCATCTTAGAAAGGCACAGCATCTCCTTCCTAGGCTTAACCAAGAATTCAGGAGTTCAAGACTGATGGTTGCCAAGAGGGGAGGAATGGACTGGGAGTCTGAGGTTAGTAGATGTGAACTATTACATTTAGAATGGATAAACAACAAGGTCCTACTGTAGAGCACGAGGAACTCTATCCAACCGCCTGTGATAAACCATAATGGAAAAGAAGAGAAAAAAGAACGTATATATGTGTATAACTGAGTCACTTTGTTGTACCCCAGAGATTAACACAACACTGTAAATCAAATATATTTCAATTCAAAAAAGAAAAAGAATTCAGGAGTTCAACCAACAGGGAGCAACCATTCTTCCTTTCACAGCAAAGAATCCTTCTGAAAAAATCTCCTTTACTTAGTTTATCCCCAGCATAATTTATGCTCTGTCCTATTTGAATGGGAGATATAAACTCAAGAGAAGGAGGAGGGGCGTCCAACTTTGAAATAAGAGGCAGGATTCCCATGACTGTGTTCCATCCATCACCAGGTGGATATGGATCTTATGCCCAAAAGAATGAACAAGAAGTCTTCCTCTCATTCTCATAATTTAGGTCATTCATTCTTCATGTGCTAAAATCTTCCAGCACAGGGCTTCCCTGGTGGTCCAGTGGTTAAGAATCCATCCACTTTACAATGCAGGGGACACTGGTTCGATCCCTAGTCCAGGAAGATCCCACGTGCAGCAGGGTAACTAAGCCCGTGCGTCACAACTACTAAGCTTGTGCTCTAGAGCCCAGAGCTGCGACTACTGAGCTTGCACGCCTAGAGCCCGTGCTCTGCCACAAGAGAAGCCACCGTGAGAAGCCCGTGTACCGCAACTAGAGAGTAGCCCATGCTCAGTGCAACTAGAGAAAGCCTGTGTGTAGCAACAGGTCCAGCGCAGCCAAAAACAAAAATAAATATTAAAAAGACACACACACTCAACTTCTAGTGCAGAGAGGAGGGGAGTAAAGGAAGAGAATCTGGAAGAACAGCATTGGGTTCCAAATGAGAAATCTGAAAACAACAAAACAAAGCAAGAAGAAGGAAGAGTATCATTTTATGTGTCTCTGTGACAAAGATTGGGAAGTGGCCACTCAATGGACAGATGGGGTTCTCACAGAATTAAAAAAAAAAACCCAGTAAGTAGTAAAACTATAAAAATGAGGACATACTAGGAAAAAACCAGGATCCTTGGCTTCTCTTAAGAAATAAAATATCGCATTTCGACCCTGGGCTGATCTTCCCACTGAGCACTGGTTTTCCCATGGGTGACCCAGTGGGTCCCCACCCAAGAAGGCGAACTGCCTTCTCCTCTGCTGTGCCCTCCCCCAGGCTCAGCCTCCTGGTTGTAAATCACACCCCAAGGCTTTCCAGACCCGGGTTTGCAGCCGCTGCTTTGTCCCTTCCATGAAGGCAGATTAAACCCACCTGTTGGCAGGCTCAGGCCTCACCTCCCCTTAGAGGCAGAAGCCCCACTGAGCTTACACAAAACTAAGCTGCTTTGGCTTCAAGCTTTGAATTTCTGATTCAGAATCCAGATATACTATTCTGCTTTTTTTCTAAAATCTGGGTTTCCTTCATAGCTGTCTTGCTATTAACAATATGATAGACTCACCTATAGTCGCTATATTCAATATTTTAGTTATGCCATTCAGAAAACGATCTGCATAATCCATGCAAATATAATAAAACTTATGAAAAAGTCATTCTTACAATATATACAGGTAAGAATTCCTATTCCAAATCACTGTGGGCAACAGTAGAATAGCCGATTTGGAGGAAAGAAGATGAATGGATGAGCAGGTGGAGGCTTGCTGCACTTTCCATTAACAGGTTGGCTCCAAAGTAACATGCACAAACCTCTTCCATGAAATTGATGAAATGCACCAGGTGAAGACCCAGCATTGGGACCAGGATGGGGAGGGCACTGCACCCCCACCCAGGGGT
This sequence comes from Bubalus kerabau, assembly GCF_029407905.1. NCBI lineage: Eukaryota > Metazoa > Chordata > Mammalia > Artiodactyla > Bovidae > Bubalus > Bubalus kerabau. The sequence goes on from NC_073635.1 coordinate 35,479,686, forward strand.
GCCCTGGATGAGTCCCCCTCCTGCTGCCTTCTGTGGTGCCTCTCAGGCTGACCGTTGTGTCCACTAGTCCTGTCTAGGAGGATCAGCTGACACCTTTCCTGTTTAAAAGCAGTAATTTAGCCCAAATGCGGTAATGACTCATTTCTTAAAAGCTACATTAGGTGGGAGAATAGAAAAGACCATATGTGAAATGTATCAGTCCACACGAATGGCCTGAGCTGGCTCACGAGCTGGGTAAGCAAGTAAAAATCTGCGCATTGACTCACAGAAACCCCAGTCGTCACGGTAATCAGAGCAGGACACAGAGGACAATTGCATTGGACGTCAAGGGGGAAGGTATGGACCCAACACATGAGATGTAACAGAGATAAGGAGTGGCCGGTTGCACGTCTCGACTCTAGCTCAGAGCAGACCTTTCAGAGAGCCCAGGGTTTATCCTGTGCGGAAGCATCAGGGTGAGTTGCCAACTGGGACAGGTTTTGTGGACCGTGGAGGCTTGGCATGGATTCCGTTGACCATCACCAGACGCCTCCTGGTACATTCCAGGCGTTTGCTTTTCTCCCAGGTCACACTGATCCAAGTCTGGCTGAAAATAATTGGACCCCGGCCTTCAATACAGGGCACCTAGTGCAGACTGACAGGCTGGAAACCACCCTTATGGCCACCCTCTTGTAGTTCATCACACCAACAAGGCTAACATTCCTCCCCTTCTCGAGCACAATCACATAATATAATCTCAAGGTATTAATTTCTTTATTTGGAGTCTGTCCTGAAACAAGGATACGGTTGGTTTGAATGTCTGGGATGTTCACAATGTTAAAATGCTCAGCACCATATGTGGACCAGAGACACCCAGGGGAGGCTCTCTCAGAGAGATGAGACAAAGCCAATGCCGATGGCCTTTGAATCTCACACGAGGGAAGAAAATGCTCCCAAGCGTGAGCCTCAAGCCAAGTGGCTTCATATGGGGACTGCAGGCAGTTATTATTAAACACTGAGAGTGTTCATAAAGAAGAAGACAGCGGCACAGATGGGAGAGGGCATGGATTATGCATGTCAGCAAGAACTAAGAGAGGTTAACACAATCAGAGCTTGGCCAACACAACTTCAAATTCACAGAGACCAGGCTGACTGCTAGAGGACCACAGAGACACCTGACAGAACAGGAGATGTTGAGATGCGCTTGCCTCAAGAAGAGCGTTTCTTTCAAAACACCTTTTGAGTTGCCTGATTTATAGGTTGGACAGCTGGTTGTGAGATGGGCAGGTGGAGATGAGATGGGGATCCAGTGGCTGTGTTTTGGAAGAAAGAAATTATAGATGAGAAAGAGTGGTGTGGTGGTTTATATAAACCCTGACATTATGAAGTTATTGCTGAGAAAGACTGAGGAGAGGCTCCTACCGTCCCAGAGTGGCAGACCCTCCCTCCAGGAAAGTGGAGGGGACAGAAAATTCCTAAAGTCCACTCTGGGTTGAAGAGAGCCCCCACAATCGTGGCATGCTCACAACCAACCAACCATAGCAAGATGATTTCCAGAATTTAAAATGACACACATCCGCTATTGATACTATGCATAAAATAGACAACTTATGAGAACCTACCAAACAGCACAGGGAACTCTACTCCGTGCACTGTGGTGACCTAAATGGGGAGGAAATCCAAAATTGAGGGATCATACACATAGGTGTGGCTGATTCATTTTACTGTACACCAGAAATGAACAACATCGTAAAGTAACTCTAATCCAGGAACATTTCATTGAAAACATTTTGTAAAAAGAAACAAAATGACTTGGAACACAATGCGATAAGTGGGAAGCACCCAACTGGGGCGAGCTGGAGGGACTGGCTGGATCTTCACTGCATGTCTGCGGCTTCGCACCCACTCCTCCTCGACCTGCCGAGCATCAGTGTCCTCTGGACAGACCGTCACACCCACCGCTGGAGACCGTTGAGGCCATGAGGTGACCTCATGTGTGAAAATAAATAAGCTCAAAAGTGCTGGGCGAATGGAAAGTTTTATTGTCATAAGTTGTGATCGTGAAATCATGAGTCAGAGCAAGGGATGCTCGTTTCCTTTGCTGTGGCTTCAGCTCAAGTGAGGAGTCAGGAGATGACAGGCTTTAGTCCAGGCACACTGGGCAGGGTGCACGGGGCCCCTCATGGATTCAAACCCTCCTTTCCCTTTGGTTGCCCATCACTCAGCTGGGGCCATGACAGGAAGGGCATGGAGTAACCAGACTGTATTAACATATAATGTTTAAAATACGAAGAAAAGTCCAATCTTCATATTGTCTTTAGTGAAATGCCTTTTCATATCATACACTCATTTTCTATTTGGATGACTTCTTTTTTCATATTGAGTTTCCAGAAAGTGAAAGTGCTATTCACTCAGCCGTGTCCGACTCTTTGAGACCCATGGACTATAGCCCACCAGGCTCCACTGTCCGTGGGATTCTCCAGGCAAGAATACTGGAGTGGGTTGCCATTTTCTTCTCCAGGAGATCTTCCCAACCCAGAGATCGAACCTGGGTTTCCTAAATTGCAGGCGGATCCTTTACTGTCTGAGCCATCCAGAGCTCTTGCTATATTTTATATGCAAATTCAAGGTTGGCAATGTGACTTACAAATATTTTCCCTGTTCTGTAGTTTTATCTTTTCTTTCTCTTAACAAGGTCTTCCATAGAGCAAATGTTTTTCACTCTTGCTGAAGTCCAAGTTATCTTTTTTTTTTTTCTTTTATGGCCATGCTTTGGTATCATTCAGAGAAGGCAATGGCACCCCACTCCAGTGTTCTTGCCTGGAGAATCCCAGGGGCGGCGGAGCCTGGTGGGCTGCCGTCTATGGGGTCGCAGAGTTGGACGCGACTGAAGCAACTTAGCAGCAGCAGTTGGTATCATTAGATATTTCTTACTTGGAAACAATGACAGTTTTTCTCAATGGCCAAGCATGATAGTACAGACTTTGGTTTTCAACTTTCCTTCTTCCAATGAAATGGAAACCACTAGGCACTTTTGAATTGTGGTGCTGGAGAAGACTCCTGAGGGAGGAGATCAAACCAGCCAAACCTAAAGGAAATCAACCCTGAATATTTATTGGAGAGACTGATTGAAATTGAAATTGGTGCTGAAATCAAAGCACCAATTCTTTGGCCACCTGATGCGAAGAACCAACTAATTGGAATCGGATACGACTGAGCGACTGAATAACAACAATAACAAGGCCCTTACAGTTTGTGTGCGTCAGTTCAGTTCAGTTCAGTTCAGTCGCTAAGTCATGTCCAAGTCTTTGCAACCCCATGAACCGCAGCATGCCAGGCCTCCCTGTCCATCACCAACTCCCAGAGTCCACCCAAACCCATGTCCATCGAGTCAATGATGTCATCCAACCATCTCATCCTCTGTCGTCCCCTTCTCTTCCTACCCTTAATCTTTCCCAGCATCAGGGTTTTTTCCAATGAGTTAGCTCTTCGCATCAGGTGGCCAAAGTATTGGAGTTTCAGCTTCAACATCAGTCCTTCCAATGAACACCCAGGACTGATCTCCTTTAGGATGGGCTAATTGGATCTCCTTGCAGTCCAAGGGACTCTCAAGAGTCTTCTCCAACACCACAGTTCAAAAGCATCAGTTCTTCTGCACTCAGCTTTCTTTAGAGTCCAACTCTCACATCCATACATGACCACTGGAAAAACCATAGCCTTAACTAGACAGACCTTTGTTGGCAAAGTAATGTCTCTGCTTTTGAATATGCTATCTAGGTTGGTCATAACTTTCCTTCCAAGGAGTAAGCGTCTTTTAATTTCATGGCTGCAGTCACCATCTGCAGTGATTTTGGAGCCCAGAAAAATAAAGTCTGACACTGTTTCCACTGTTTCCCCATCTATTTCCCAAAAGCAGAAATAGAACATCTAGAGTTCTTATAAATAGTCGTTAATCATTCCTAAGTTGCTTAATTTACCCCATTGTGCCAGTATGGGTATTACTCTTTAATTCTTCCTCTTATTTTTCTCAAATTTAAATACATGCATAAAATTTCTTAGTATTTGTTTTACTATTTTCTTTAAGAGTATGGATTTGATATTTCTTTTTATATAATTTTTATTTATTTATTTTTGGCGGTGCTGGGTCTTCATTGCTGTGAGGGCTACTCTCTGTCTGCGGTGCGTGGGCTTCTCATTGTGGTGGCTTCTTTCGTTTCAGCTCACGAGCTCTAGAGCATGGCTCAGTAGCTGTGGCTCAGGGACTTGGTGGCTCTGCACATGTGGGACTTTTCTGGACCAGGGATCAGACCCATGTCCCCTGCACTGGCAGGCAGATTCTTTACCACTGGACCACCAGGGAAACCCCCCAAAATTTCTTAATATGTGATCCAGAGGAAAATAATGGAGCCCTCTTAACCCTGTATGGCCATTTAGACTGTGCAGTTTAAAACACCCTAACCCATCTGACCTGGAGAAGGAAATGGCAACCCACTCCAGTACTCTTGCCTGGAAAATCCCAGGTGTGGATGGAGGAGCCTGGTAGGCTACAGTCTATGGGGTCTCGAAGAGTCGGACATGACTGAGCGACTTCACTTTCACTGTTCACTTTCACACATTGGAGAAAGAAATGGCAACCCACTCCAGTGTTCTTGCTGGAGAAGCTCAGGGACAGAGGAGCCTGGTAGGCTGCCATCTATGGGGTCCACAGAGTCGGACACGACTGAAGCGACTTAGCCTCAGCAGCAACCCATCTGACCACACACTGAGTCCTGATCACAGGTAAACGAACCCCTGTGAGCAGAGAGCTTCCCAAACTCACCTGAAACACAAAGTAAACATCACTCATTAAGGACTTCTCTAACTATTTTTCTCTACATAACCATTCATCTCCATCAGCTATAAAATGGTCAGCAAAAAAAGGAAAAAGAAAGAGATCAGCTTTTATCTTTACCATCCATTTGTTTAGAACATGCAGACAGCTTCATTTAGCAGAAAATTTAGCTCTGGCATAATAAAAATTCTACAGTTACTAGAAATTGCCAGTTACTCTAAAATCAGTTGGGGACCTTGACTGGAATTTGTATCATAGAGTTAAATAAAATAACTTTAAAAGAACATTCTATTATGAAGTAACTTGATTATAAGTTCTCTATAAAATGCTGGGTTTGTTTTTCAATTCCATATTTCCTATTCACATACAGAAATTTAAAAGTATAATTTTGTCAATCTATATGGTTTCCAGTGGGAAAATAGATCTATGTTCTCCTAAATTTATACCACTTAACAGCAGATTCTTAAAGCATAATATTTTAAAATGAGATGATTTTAGTTGTGAGTCTTTATATTTGTTTGTTTTCTGTTATCTTGTCTAATAACTCTTAATGGTGAATATAATTCTCTCCTGACAAAGGAAGATACTGAACTCATTGTCAGAGCTATTTTGATAATATTTTGAACAGGGAGAATAAACTTTCTTGAAGAACTCATCCACGTATGTGGTTTCTACAATACTTGTTTCTAAAAATATAGTCACACTTCCTTGTAGCTTTCTTGTGAAAAACTAATGTGTTTCGTTTACTCATTTACTGGCCATATTTTATCGACACCATTTTCAAACCTGAAAGCTGGAGTGACAAGTCACAGAAGCCAAGGCCACTACTAAGACAAACGAGACACCTGTGAGCACTTCGTAGAGATTTGCACTGAATATGGAAGCGGTCCTGCCTCCTCAGGGCAGGTTCTTGGGTCAGAAAGACACTGAAACGCCCGCCACTCTCAGCGAGCTTTTCTGAGGCTGCAAATTGCAATTGTTCCATTTCTAGAAGGGCATGTTGATGGATTTGGGGTGGGTGGAGCTAAACCAATTTTCTTCTCTACCACTTTCTTTTGGACGGATTTATCAATCAATTAAAAAAAAAAAAAACAATAGCCACAAAAACCCAACCTTCAGAGATAAATTAGGAAGTGGTCTCTCCACATTGTTTTATTCACTAAACATACTGATTGAGTACCTGTCATGCGTAGCTGGGTTGCCCTGTTTCAGCGGTCCCACACATTATACACACATGTAGATCTTTGAAGTCCACCTTATTAACCACAGCCTCCTGTGGCTTCATGGATTTTTTTTTTCCTATTTTTAATCTTTAGAGTAATAATAATCATCTCTGGTGGCTCAGCAGTAAAGAATCCACCTGCCAAAGTAGGAGATGCAGGTTCGATCCCTGGGTTGGGAAGATCCCCTGGAGGAGGGCATGGCAACCCACTCCAGTGTTCTTGCCTGGAGAATCCCATGGACAGAGGAGCCTGGCAGGCTACAGTCTATGCGGTCGCAAAGAGTCAGACACACCTGAGTGACTAAACAATAGCAACAACAACAATCATCTCTATAATAACAGCCTTTGAGCACTTGACGGCAAGCCAGGCACAATGCTAAGATTAATAAGCCCTTATCTGATCTTCCAACAAACTGAGACCCATTCAAGCATCATCCAGAGTGTGCAAAGCAGACACAAACTGCCACCTGTCTGTGGTCACTTGCCCTTTGGGACTTTTGGGACCTCATCTCAGGTATGTCTATGTCCAAAGCCAGGTCTCGTAACTACTGTGTTATTCAGATTTATCATTAGTTGAACAGGAGGCTTCATTCATGATGAAATGAAATCCTTTTAAACCTTATTCAGGTGCTGGTGGTTGCAGAGTCAGCTTTGCTTGTCTGCACAGACACCTGTCCACACACCTGCCTGTTCCCTGCAGGAGCCGCGCTGAATGGATATGTGTCTCCCGCCCCTACCCGGCCCCCTTTGTGAACACCAGCCATTCAGAGGCCAGATGGACCTCAGCCCTGAGCTGAAGTGCTTATATTCACTCAGAAATTTTGTTCTCTTAGGATTTAATGTTCACTTACAGGTCACAATAGAAAGTCTATCAAAACCAAGACAAATAAAATATGTTGCTTGAATATAAAGTGTTTCTAGCTTTTTGTTATTGCATGCTATAAACATGCTGTTTCTCTCATTTTTTTATAGTAGAAAGTGCAAACAGCGACAGCTACTCATGGGAGGCACAAAGAGTGCTCATAGAGGAGGGTTTTGTGGAGTCTGGACCCTAAACCACTTGTCATTTCATAGGATTCCAAGCACAGGAGCAGATTAAAACAAACAGATCAAATGGATTCTTGTATGATCATATAGAAAAAAATTAAACTGGCCTCAAAACAATATTAATACGAGATAAAAGTAGTCTTAACACAAAAGAACAATTTCTTAATGGGGCCAGGAGCCGTATCTGGAGACCAGCCATCGAGGAAAGCAGGAGCCCGGGATCACATTAGATAGTCCTCTGATGGAGGGTCTCCACACCCGATGGTAATCACGAGCCCACGTGGGTGCTGAGCACCTGAACTGTGGCTGGCATGACCGAGAAAGCAAATGTTTTATGTCACGTAACTGTGATTCATTTTAACTGTAATGGTCACATACCGTGGCTCCTGCCTCTCCCATTGGATATCACAGCTTAAAGACAATGTGGGACATGTATACAATGAAGTATTACACAGCCCTCTCTTTCCTCACACCAGGCAGAGTGGCCATCATCACCAAGTCTACAAACAATAAATGCTGGAGAGGGTGTGGACAAAAGGGAACCCTCCTACACTGTTGGTGGGATTGTGACCTGATACAGCCATTATGGGGAACAGTATGGTGGGCCCTTAAAAAACTAAAAATAGAGCTACCACGTGACCCTGCAACCCCACCACTGGGCAAATACCCTGAGAAAACCACAATTCCAAAAGACACTTGTACCCCAATGTTCATAGCAGCACTATTTAGAATAGCCAGGACATGGAAGCAACCCAGATGTCCATTAACAGATGAAGGGGTGAGGAAGATGTACATATATACAATGGAATATTACCCAGCAAAGAAAAAGAATGAATCTGAGTGAGTTCTAGTGAGGTGGATGAACCTAGAGCCTGTTATACAGAGTGAAAAGTAAGTCAGAAAGAGAAAAACAAACATTGTATATGAACACATATCTATGGATTCTAGAAAAATAGTATTGATGAACCTGTTTGCAGGGAAGGAATGGAGACACAGATGCAAAAGGCAGACTTGTGGACCCAGTTGGGGAGAGAATGGGAGGAATAGAGAGAGCAACATCAGCATATTTATATATACACCATCATGGGTAAAATGGATAGGCATGAGAAGTTGCTATAAAACGTAGGGAGCCAGCCTGGGCTCTGTGATGACCTGAGGCGGGGGAGGGAGGGAAGGGAGGCTCAAGCGGGAGGGATATATGCACAATTGTGCCTGATTTGTGCAGTTGTGTGGCAGAAACCAACACAACACTGTAAAGCAATATTCCTCCAGTTAAAAAACAAACAGAAAGGACAAGAAGCATGTTCTCTCAATCATGAGGAGTAGACGGCGTCTGGTTCTCTGTTTTAGCATCCAACAACAACAAGGTGGAGGGGGAGACGCCAGGTGGGGGCGAGAAGCCTGGTACAGAGGGCGGGTGGGGCAGAAATGACTCCTGCGGGTTTAGATAATGCTTCCTCCAGGGGGACCTCCCTGACCACCCCTCTGCTCCCTGCCCTCACGGCCCTGCAGGTGCCCCGACCCCATCACACCACAGCAGGTCCCCAGTTGTGTCCTTGTGTCCACACGTGGACCACAGGCCTGGGGAGGAACACTGGGGCCCCCACATCCTCCCCCCGTGCCTGCCCACAGGGTGCCAACACCCCGGGCCCAAGCCATGAACCAGAACCTGAGGATGTGTGTTGTGTGCTCAGTCATTCAGTCGTGTCTGACACTTTGCAACCCCATGGACTGCAGCCCACCAGGCTCCTCTGTCCACGGGATTCTCCAGGCAAGAATACTGGAGTGGGTTGCCACTTCCTCCTCCAGGGGATCTTCCTGACCCAGGGATAAAGCTTGGGTCTCCTGTATCGGCAGGCAGGTTCTTTATTCACCTGAGGACGTACCCACATGGCCATCACATCATCTTATCATCTTATTTTATCCCCTTTCGTTCCTTTCATTCACCTGTTTTTCTAAGGGGAAATTGATAAACGCCAGTGATAAAGCTTGGCTGATGACTGGGAGGTGGGGGGTGGCTAAATGTCACCCCTGAATTAACAGGTTCTGAGAATTGCCCTTAAATATCAGGAGAATCGGTTCTATCTGCGTCCATACAAGAAAGGAGGAACAAAAGTGACTTCTTGGAATAAACTCAGAGTGAGATCAAATTTTTCTGGATTCTATCTTCAGGGTCCTAGTCACCTCATAGGTCTTTTCAAGGAATTTCTTTGAAATCATCTCGGTAAGCAAACAGAAAACTAACTTAATTTGACTTCTTTGACGTAAGCTGTGTCCCATGAATAAGCATTGGATTAAAATCGTCACCAGAGACACAGAATCTAGGTGAGTCCCTGGTCCTTAGACATCGACCCTTGGTCATTGGAGGGTCTCCGTTTGCTGCAGGACCAGAACTTCTGACCTCTGAAGGACCCTGGTTCCCACAGGGCCCAGAGCTGGAGTCAGCCAGTGAAAGGCGGCCACCACAAATACAAAAAGCTCTAAAACACGATGAAAAGAAGGAGAAGGAGGAAAGTCATTCAGGCTTATTTTTCCAATACCTCACATACTTCAAATACTTCAGTACAACTCCTACGTGGGAGGAGAAGAAAAGAAAAATAACAAAACTTGGTATTTTATTAAGCAGATTATCTATATTGACATGAAAAATTGGATACTCTTTTCTTTTGAAAAAAAAAATAAATATAACTTTTGTTTGTTTTTGGAAGCTGTGAGCGTCTGCTGCTTTGGCCAGACAGACCTCTCTGCCTCGTCCCTCTCCTGGGTGGATGACGGGCCTGCCTCCAAGCCCAGGTAGCTCGGGGGTGGCTGCTGAGCCCGGATGTCACGGGCTGAGCCTGAAGAAGAACTCCAAGGAGTGAAACTCCTGGGAGACCTTTTTTATTAAAGTTTTTTGTGCAGCACATATAAATTACAGTGCTGACAAGAAGTCTTTGATATGGGCCAGGTATGTTTCTTTTTTTATCTCTCTTTAAAAATAATTTCTGCCTCTGTAAATGCCTCATTTGTGCATCTATTTTTTATTAACTTAAAACATCTTCAGGTCTGATTTTTTCCCATTACTGCAGGATCTGGAGGTAAGAAATCAAGTGAGTCCGTAGAGGTCGAACTTATCAGATCAACGATCACGTCCTTATGTAAACTCTTATCACCAACACTTTAGTCAGAACGGGACTGTAAAGGCATTGAATAGATTTTGAAATTATGAGTTAATTTCAGGGGATGTGAGGTCTTGTGAAATTTAAGCAAAACTTTTTCACACCCTTACCCTTAATTACAGTTCATTTGTCTAGGAGATTTTCTTTGAAAACATGTGGTTCGAAGTAGATGCTTGTGCTGTGCAAACAATGGTGACCTTCATTTGAAAGCCAGTCTTGACCTGCTTCTACAATTACCAGACAAATAAAAGAAAATAAACTTTGCCAACACACTAGAAATTGTGTGTTTATCTGGAAGCAAACAGAGCTAAGCGATCATATGTTTCAAGTTTAGTTCTACGGTTTTAGGAGCCCTGATCTTTGAAGCCATCCTGTATCACATCACTTAGGAACCTTCATGGCTACAGTGATGGGATTAGCCCTCTGTCTACACAGGAAAATTCCCAAGGAGCAGTGGTGGAAATAAAAGTCCTGAATCCCCAGAGATGGATTTCCTGCTCCTTCCCTAGGGGAAAGGACACAGTGATCCCACTCTGTACTATATAATCTTTACCTGGGAAGGCGGCGTGGATGACCAGTGACCACGGCGCACTGTTAGAACCATCCTCCTTGGTTAGACACTATGGGACCATCACCGTGGCTTACCTGCCACTCTGTTCTCTCTCATGAGCTGCTTGAAAATTTAAATCCCAATGAGCCCTTTCATCTCTGGCTACTAGGTCACCGTTCATCCACCACAGCTTCAAATTTCAGACGCTTCTAATGATGGCTTCCATGTATCTTCATGACTTTCTTTTCTTTCCAGAAGTGCCTTTCATGATTCAACTTATTGAAACAAACAAACAAAACCCAAACAGACAAAATCTTTCCACTCTTCAACTGGGGAGAATAACCTTCTCCATAGCTCCACTTGGAAAGTCCGTAGCTGCTTCAGATGAACCCAGCTTATAACCCAGTTAATAAGAGTATAAGCCATTGACATCATTCAGCAGGCCCAATACATGCATTGCTTTTCAGTTCTTGTTCAATTCTGAGGAATTCTGCAGATACTGTATTTGAATGCTCATTGTCTCTTAGGTTACAAACATATCATTGCCTTCTTTCAACTGCTATGTGATGCCCACCCAGAGTTAAATTATGGATACATTCTGTCCTAAAACAATGAGAAATAAAGCACAGAGGAGCAGGGACCTCTGCTTCTCAGGGTGTCTGTCTTGTATTGGATTTGCTTTCCCCAGACAGGGTGATGCCCTGAGTTTGTGTTCCACTGGCTGGCGTCACCTTCTTGAGCAGCCTTAGCTGTTTTGCACACACAGGTCATCATCACATGTAAAATAAACCACCCGACATCAGCAGACATGTGGAAGGAGTAGCAAGTGGCAGAGATTTTGCGAGTCCCTGAGTCATTGGTTATGACAGAAGGCTGGACTTTTTGCTAAGTTTAGAATCCCCTTGAGCATATTGAGGTTCAACTACCATTAACTCTTGGCAAAATTCTCCATCCTAATTCGAAGAACAAAGGATTACGAAAGCTCGTAAAAACGCTTCTCAAATTTCAAATAGCTTTTAAAAAACATTTAATGAGCTAAGAGTAATTGAATCAGAAACATATGGATTAAATTTTCCTTGAAATTCACAGGGGTTTAATATTAAAAGGGAGAACTCATTCAGCAGAACCCCCAAAGACTAGATCCCAATTTTTTAAGATCAACTAGTAATTCTCTGTAACCCTTTATCTTTGCACATTTTTCTTTGTCTAGAGAGTTTTATGGTTTGGGTGGTACTGTGTTAATTATAATTCTACCAATAGATAATACATCTGTCAATGAATTCGATACATCTTCACAGACTTGGTCGACTTTACCTACTTATAATTAAGTGAGCAGTAAAATCCACCTAGAACGTGGCTTTCAAGCTGTTTGAGCAACAGGAACTTCTTCGTAAAGCCAATTGTATGCAGAGTCAGAGTGGGGCAGAGGGTGTGGGAGGGGAAACAGGCTCTCTAGTTCCCTCTGGAGTCTCTCTTCAACACCCCTATGGAACTCTGGAACATGATTTACAAACCTTTGTTCTAGCTTCTGGCCAAGAATGGGGAAATAAAAGGGAGGGAGGGCTGCCTAAGAAGCCCAAATGGACACTGGAGAGTCCATGAAGTGATTACAAAACTCCATCAGAACCTTTATATTCTTACTCTACAAAACTTTCTAACAAGCTTTGAATGTTTCTGTATCCACAGATGACCGACAGCAACAAACTGGGAGATATCAAATTGTAGAAGAGATAGACAAGAAGAAAAGAGACAAAATCTAGACAGTTTTCAAAAGGTTTACTGAATCTCTACCTTTAAGTTTGAGAGGAATGACCTATGACCTTCACAAACTTTCAGAGAATTAGTGCCTCCAATGTGGGGCGACAGCTGGTGTGAACTGCTGACTTCAAGTCAGGAAGAAGACTTAACCCTCAGAAATACTCTAGAAAAAGAGAAAAGAGATATTCATGCTGGCTTCTTGTCTTTTATCCAGTCTGTAGAATGTACATTCAAAAAACTGAGATCGTGGCATCCAGTCCCATCACTTCATGGCAAATAGATGGGGAAAAAGTGGAAACCATGACAGATTTTCTTTTCTTGGGCTCCAAAATCACTGTAGACAGTGACTGCAACCACGAAATTAAAAATGCTTGCTCCTTGGGAGAAAAACTTTGACAAACCTAGACAGCATTTTAGAAAGCAAAGACGTCACTTTGCTGACAAAGTTCCAACCTCTGGTTTTTCCAGTAGTCATGTATGGATATAAGAGTTGGATCACAAAGAACCTGAGCACCAAAGAATTGATGCTTTTGAACTCTGGTGCTGGAGAAAACTCTTGAGAGTTCTTTGGACTGCAAGGAGATCAAACCAATCAATCCTAAAGGAAATCAATCCTGAATATTCATTGGAAGGACTGATGCTAAAGCTGAACCCCCAGTACTTAGGCCACCTGATATGAAGATCTGACTCATTAGAAAAGATCCTGATGCTGGGAAAGATTGTGGGCAGGATGAGAAGTGGGCAATAGAGGATGAGATGGTTTAATGGCATCACTGACTCAATGGATAAGAGTTTGAGCAAACCTGGGAGATAATGAAGGAAAAGGAAGCCTGGCGTGCTACAGTCCACGCGGTCGCAAAGAGTCAGACAAGACTTAGAGACTGAACAACAACAATAGAATGTACCAAAACCTGTGGACTCCCAGGAAGCAGTAAACACAACCACACAATCTGTGCTCCTGGGGTAGGTGACCCCACCATTCAACTTCTGTACAGATTCTTCCTAGAACTTCATGAAGATAAAGTAGCTGGGAGATTCATCAGCAGGGGGAGAAATGCTCAGGTTTCCATGGCTTGCAGAGGCTGTGAGCACCATGCCACCAGGCAGAGCGTCATTCCAGGACCTGGGGCGTCCACAGATGGCACAGAGCTGAGTACATCTATGTTTTCAGACACAGAGCATTCTTTCTGGAAATGTGGCAGCAATGTGTTGGGCGTAGCCCGAGCTGGACACAGATGTAAGAGTCAGAGTAACATAGAAAATGTGGATCCAGAAAGAAATACTAAATTCCCTTAGGGAGAAAAAAGGGTTGTATTATCTTGGCCCAGAATCAAGTCTAGGTGGAGCCTTCAAAGACCTGTGGAAATGACTAACAGTAACATTTCAGACTTGTACAAATGGAACCTCAGAATATAATAATACACCCTATGTCTTCCTCCAGAGATCCATAAGGAAGGACTCTTGTTGGCAAAGAAAAAAAAAGCATGCTAAAATGATATTCAGGATTTCTATATTTAGATGTGTGAAAATGAGATTTGCAGAGCCAAGGTGAATATCACCTCCCTCTTTTGGAGTATTGAAGCACTGTTGATGAAAGTTACCCAAAAAAGCTCTCCATAGTAGAAGTTCCAAAGTACTGAACATTCTGAAAAGTATTCACCCAGGCTCTGACCTTTTCAAACTACCTAAAATTAAACCCCAAAACAAAAAACTGAAAACTCAGCTAGGGAAAAGGCAGGGTGGGGAGACAAATACAAGGGTGCTAATGTAAGAATAAAGCAAAGGCATCATTAATACATTACTTGTCCAAAACTCATTGTGTAGCAAAACAGGGCTGTTTCTATGGATTTGAACCTTTTGCAGAATTCATGTCACTATCTCATTCCCTTCAAACCCTCACACCTATCAGAGAACACTGCCAGTTTCCACCGGAGCGCAGCAAAGACCTCATTCGCCTTGAAGCTGCGCCAGGAGCTGGTCTTCTGATCTGAATGTCTGCTCAGGCAAAGCTGCCAAATGTCTGAGTTCTGGAACCTTCCAGATGAGCCCTGGTTTCCCCTGGACGGTGCGGGTAAGTCCCCGTCCACGGGACAAAGCACCTTCTCCCGGAGCCTGAGACGCAGTTACCCTCTGCCCTTTGGGGAGCTAAGTGTAAAAAACATGTTCTTTTGCCACCCTGTACCTTCAGTTTGGCAATAACAGGAGAAAAACAGTGGTGCTGAGGCTGAAAAGAAAAAAGCTGATGTGTGACTCACGAAATACGAAAGAAAGAACTCTGGAGGAAAGGGATGTACCAGTAAGGGGAGCAAGAGGTCTTGTGGAGTTAAAAGAGAAATCCCTTCCTTTCTCTGAGTCTTTCCATGTCAACAAGATCTGGAGACACCCACCAGATACTCATAGTAGGAGGTTTCCACACGAGCAGCTGGCAGCTCCGTCTCCCAGGGTTTTTCAAAACATCCAACACGCTACTACTTTGGTAAGTGTGGCCGTAGTGCAGGAGAATTCTCAAATAAAAAGTACATATCCTTTTTAGAAATTGTGTTCAGCTCAATCTTTATACAACAGAGAAATTCATGTTCTAATATTCTGAGAGCTCCAATAACTTTTTATGAGGAAACTGGAGAGCAAGTGAGCCCAGGGAAAGCAGGGGGGTGAACGTCAGAGTTGGAGCGGGTTTAGCAAGCAGCGCTTCTCCCGGGGATGAGCAGAGAGGGAACAGACCCAAGGCAGCATCATTTTCTAGTATAAAAAAGCATCATTTCTAGCACATTTGCCTCTGGGTAGAAATAGGTCTGTTATGCACAATGCCCAATCTGCAGATTGTGTTTCAGACTCTGCCCACATCGGAAGATCATTTAGCATCACTCAGAACAAGAGCCAGAGTCATGTGTGTGTGTGTGTGTGTGTGTGTGGGTGGGGTGTGTATGTGTGTGTGTGCATTTTTACTAGAGCAATGTGTGCTCATATTTAAAAAATAAAATAATACCAAACACTTAAAGTTAAAAGCAAGAATCCCCTGCCTCTGCACACCCCACCCAGCTCCACTCCTAAAGAGACAACTACTCTTAATTAACTTTGTTGTGAGTTTCTCCTGGCAATGACCTTTGCTCAAATGAAAATACAGATTTTTTTTTTAATCCCTCATTCTTTTTTCTTGTTTGTTTGTTTTTTTTGGATGTGAGGCATGTGAGATCTTAGTTCCCTAACCAGGAATTGAACCTTTGCCCCTTGCATTAGGAACGCAAAGTCTTAACCATTGGACCACTAGGGAATTCCCTAGCTCTCATTCTTTATTAATCCATTTTACCTGTTACCCATTAATTCACTATAGTGGTAAGTGAAGATTTAATTCACCTGTACTCCTCACACACAGTCTTAGTGCTACTTTGATTCCTCCATCAGCCACCTTATGGCTTCAGATGACACATGACTTTGCTTTTTTTTCCAGCTCTTCCCAAGTCTCTCTGGGCTACATCTTCAGCAATCCCTGAATCTTGGACACACTGGGCAGCAAACACAGAAGCAATAAGTGATCTAACTGTGGCCAAGTTCCGCTCTCCAAATCGTAGCAACCCTGTGATACACAACTATCAGATATATACATGGCCACAAACCTTTAACAAGTTTGAAAAAAGACTTCTTTGTAAACAGAGAAGTCACATTGTGATGTGGAGGCAGGGACAGGGTGGTCACCATCTGGGGAGCCAGGCGTCTGGCTGGAAACGGGGCCTTTCACCTGGGAAGAAGGGCCGAGGTGATATCAGGGCCAGTGACAGGCCTTTCCACCTGTCCTCTCTCCTGAGTCAGTGTGGGCCATCCTTAGACAGTTCTTCACCTCAGAACACTCTTAAAGGGCACCGAGAACAGGTCTCTCCAGCTCTCCACATAGTTGGACTCACTTCACTCATCGCACAAGTGGCTTGCACTTCCCTGATGGATTCATTTGGATGACAATACCTGGACCCGTCCTTGCAACATCTCCTGGTTCTTTAGGATAGGTCACATGGAGCTCGTGGATTCTGCCTTAGTTGCCCACATCACTCTCCTCTGAACATGTAAGTCTGTCTGCGTGCTTGCTCAGTGGCTCAGTTGGATCTCTCTGTGACCCCATGAACTGTAGCCCACCAGGCTCCTCTGTCCATGGGGATTCTCCAGGCAAGAATACTGCAGTGGGTTGCCATTTCCTCCTCCAGGGGATCTTTCCAACCCAGGGATAGAATCCACAAGTCCTACATCTCTCACATTGGCAGGCGGGTTCTCCACCACTGAGCCAGCTGGGAAGCCTGTCAGTCTGTCTAGATCCTCTTAAATACATAGGTTGTGAAGCGCCTTCTGGACAAAATTCTGTCATTAATGAATTGTGTGGCTTTCAGAATGTCACTTAAGCTCTCTGAGGCTTGGTTTATTTTGTGTATAAAATGATTGTTTTTTTAATGTCCAAGGGTAACACAAAAAGTTGGAGAACTATAGAATCATGAATGTGGGGGAGAAAAAAACCTCAAAATTCTGAAAATTCCATCTCTTTCTGAATGCATAAGTCCTGCTTAGCATCCCTGGAATATGTCCATTAGGGCCTGAAAAACAACACTTCAGGGGTGGTCTGATCTGACTGAGAACAGTGGGATTTTTAACGCCCTTGATCTTGACACTGTTCTCATATTTAAAAAACCCTAAGTTTGCATTATATTCATATGTATTTTTTGGCTGCTATATTAAACTTTTGGCTCATTTGGTACTTCTGGTCACAGAAAGTCATGAGCATTAGACACACACACACACATACACACACACACACACACACACACAGAAAGATCCTGCTTCATCCTGAACTTAATCTTTTTCCCCAAAAAACAAATGCTTAACTTCTGTTTTCTAAGTTTTCTTGTTGCTGCTGTTATTATTTTTCTCTCATCAAACAAGTAGTTCAGGTTCATTGTGAAAAAAAACCTAAAAGGAACAAATATGAAGTGAAAATCAACTATAATTCCAACCCAGAATGCACCAGTGTTACATTCTGGTGAATGTGTAAGTGAAAGACGCTCAATCATGTCTGACTCTCTGTGACCCCATGGACTGTTGCCCATCAGACTCCTGTCCATGGGATTTTCCAGGCAAGAATACTGGAGTGGGTTGCCATTCCCTTCTGCAGGGGCTCTTTCCGACCCAGGGATCCAACCTGGGTTTCCCACATTGCAGGCAGATTCTTTACCATCTGAGCCACCTGGGAAGCCCACATTCTGGTGACTATCACTTCAAATGCTTCCTCTCGATGTGTTTGTATCTATCCACCATTGCACATGCGCACACACACTCTCACTCACACACCCCAAACTGTGGTGCATTTGATGACAGGTAGGAGAAAAGCCCATTGAAATATGTTGATTTAAATGATGAAGAAATCCATCGTCTTGGTGGGGTGGCTTCACGGGCAGTGACGTGGGGGCTTGATGATGTCACAGAGGACTTGCCTATGTTCTGTTTCTCCTCTGTTTTCCATGCTATCAGCCTCATCAGGGACAAGCGCTTTCCCTTATGATATCAGGATGGGTCCCAAGCATGAATGAGAACAGGTATGTGTATGACCGTATCCAAGGACAGGGACTGGACACTTTTTCAGAAATTTCTTTCCAGCGAGCAAAGAACTATCATGACTACACATTTCCAGAAAACACACTCTCCCATCTCACTCTGCTGAGAGGAATTACTTGTCCACCTCAGAAATAATCAGGTAGCCAGGTGATAAGATTATATTATCACTGCAGGCTTGCTCCACCCCTGGGCCGGGGCAGGGGTGTTGGAGGGGAGGGCAGAGAAGCAGGGAGGGCGGAGGGGGAGATGAGAAGGGGAGGGAGGAGGACTAGCTTCTTCTGGACTCACAGGCTTGAGGAGAGAAAGTAAAAACACCTAGATGAAGTCTACTCAGGTTGAAGCTGCCACATGTCCACCCTGTCATCCACCCTATCACTGTCTATCTATCCATCCATCCATCCCTTGATATTGGTTGTATACATGAAAAACACTACATGTAAGATATATAGATAGATAAATATAGGCATTCAACCCTTTAGGATAGATGGGTAGGTAAGTTAATGGATGGATGGATGAATACACAGATAGAATGATGGATAGACTAGATAGATGGTAGATGATAGATACAGAAGATCAAATTAAATATGTTTTGCAAACTGTTGTTCAGTAACATTATTCCATGAACATTTTGCATGTCAATTCTCAGATTCTTGTATCATTTTATTTTTTATTTTAGTTTTTGAAGATTTTTTATGTGGGTCATATATAAAGTCTGTATTGAACTTGTACAATATTATGTCTGTTTTATGTTTTGGTTTTTTGGCTGCGAGGTGTGTGGGATCTTAGCCCCCCTACCAGGGATCAAGTTGGTACCCCCTGCATTGGAAGGCAAAGTCTTAACCCCTGGACCACCAGGGAAGTCACCTTGTATCATTTTAAATGGATAAATAACATCCTGATATAATCTGCAATCATGACATGATTTTAATTGGTCCCTATTATTGAACAATTAGGGTATGTTGAGGTCTTTTGCAAAAAGGCAAAATGGTTGCCTGAGGAGGCCTCACAAATAGCTGTGAGAAGAAGAGAAGCGAAAAGCAAAGGAGAAAAACAAAGATATACCTATTTGAATGCAGAGTTCCAAAGAATAGCAAGGAGAAATAAGAAAGCCTTCCTCAGTGATCAGTGCAAAGAAATAGAGGAAAACAATAGAATGGGAAAGACTAGAAATCTCTTAAAGAAAATTAGAGATACCAAGGGAACGTTTCATGCAAAGATGGGCTCGATAAAGGACAGAAATGGTATGGACCTAACAGAAGCAGAAGATATTAAGAAGAGGTTGCAAGAATACACAGAAGAACTATATGAAAAAGATCTCCATGACCCAGATAATCACGATAGTGTGATCACTCACCTAGAGCCAGACATCCTGGAATGTGAAGTCAAGTGATACATAGGAAGCATCACTACGAACAAAGCTAGTGGAGGTGATAGAATTCCAGTGGAGCTATTTCAAATCCTGAAAGATGATGCTGTGAAAGTGCTGCACTCAATGTGCCAGCAAACTTGGAAAACTCAGCAGTGGCCACAGGACTGGAAAAGGTCAGTTTTCATTCCAGTCCCAAAGAAAGGCAATGCCAAAGAATGCTCAAACTATAGCACAATTGCACTCATCTCACACTCTAGCAAAGTAATGCTCAAAATTCTCCAAGCCAGGCTTCAACAGTATGTGAACCATGAACTTACAGATGTTCAAGCTGTATTTAGAAAAGGCATACAATATTGTAAAGTAAAAAAAAATAATAAAAAAATTAAAAAAAAGAAAAAAGAAAAGGCGGAGGAACCAGAGGTCAAATTGCAAACATCCACTGGATCATCGAAAAAGCAAGAGAGTTCCAGAAAAATATATATTTCTGCTTTATTGACTACGCCAAAGCCTTTGATTGTGTGGATCACAACAAACTGTGGAAAATTCTTCAAGAGATGGGAATACTAGACTATCTGACCTGCCTCCTGAGAAATCTGTATGCAGGTCAAGAAGCAACAGTTAGAACTGGACATGGAACAACAGACTGGTTCCAAATTAGGAAAGGAGTACGTCAAGGCTGTATATTGTCACCCTGCTTATTTAACTTATATGCAGAGTACATCATGAGAAATGTGGGGCTGGATGAAGCACAAGCTGGAATCAAGATTGCAGGGAGAAATATCAATAACCTCACATATGCAGATGACACCACCCTTATGGCAGAAAGCAAAGAGGAACTGAAGATGAAAGTGAAAGAGGAGAGTGAAAAAGCTGGCTTAAAACTCAACATTCAGAAAACTAAGATCATGGCATCTGGTCCCATCACTTCATGGCAAATAGATGGGGAAACAGTGGAAATAGTGACAGACTTTATTTTGGGGGGCTCCAAAATCACTGCAAATGGTGACTGCAGCTATGAAATTCAAAGATGCTTGCTCCTTGGAAGGAAAGTTATGACCAACCTAGACAACATGTTAAAAAGCAGAGACATTACTTTGCCAATAAATGTCCATCTAGTCAAAGCTATGGTTTTTCCAGTAGTCATGTATGGATGGATGTGAGAGTTGGACTATAAAGAAAACTGAACACCAAAGAATTGATGCTTTTGAACTGTGGTGTTGGAGAAGACTCTTGCGAGTCCCTTGGACTTCAAGGAGATCCAACCAGTCCATCCTAAAGGAAATCAGTCCTGAATATTCATTGGAAGGACTGATGCTGAAGCTGAAACTCCAATACTTTGGCCACCTGATGCAAAGAACTGACTCATTGGAAAAGACCCTGATGCTGGGAAAGATTGAAGGCAGGAGAAGGGGACGACAGAGGATGAGATGATTGGATGGTATCACCGACTCAATGGTCAAAAGTTTGAGTAAATTCCAGGAGTTGGTGATGGACAGGGAGGCCTGGTGTGCTGCAGTCTGTGGGGTCTCATAAAGTCGGACATGACTGAGTAACTGAACTGAACTGAACTGAGGGTATGTTGAGGTCTTTTTAGCAGTTGTATAATGCTAAAGTCACCTGTCTATGCATGCATTAGGGCACAATCAGCTGCATGTCTCCTTTGATACATTTCTGTAAATAGTCTCTAAAATATTCTGTAAATATTTACCCAGAAAAAGATTAATTTCTGAGTAAAAGAAAGAAATATCAAATTTCACGGCATTTGGCTCAATTGCCTTCTAAGTCTATATTAATTTATCCTACTGCCAATATCATATGGAACTGCCCGTTTTGACACATATTTAACACGAAACTTTTTCAATACGTTTTACCTAATTTTGCCTTCCAAATCTAATATCTGAGCAATGCTGGCTGCTCTGAGCATAGTGTCTGGTTCTTTCATTATTGGTAGGGTTGAATATTTGAACATGGTTGTCTAGCCTATTTTTTTCTTTTGCCTAATTTTCTATTGATGCACTCATATTTCATATAAATTTGTAAATCCTTAACTTATGCATATTTGTTGTATATGAATTATTCCTTATTTATCCTTTAGTTTTATTTATGGGGTTTTTGCCATATGAAATTAAAACACTGTGAAGTCATCAAGCCTGTTGCTGGTTTAACATCTGGGGAGATTTTTAGTCTAAAATAAATAGGAATTTTAAGTATTTTTAGATATCTCCAAAGTGTTCCTAATGCATTTATCTAGTGATCTACGCATTTCAAAACACTGATGGAGTACTTTTTCAAAAAAAAGGGTCTGGTACGTGGAAAAATATATTCCTACCTCAAAATTTACATCAAAACAAATTTTGGAAAAAAACATTTAAATATAAACAAAAACCATAAATAAATCTAAAGAGACATGGAAATGGTTTTTATCATCTTGAATCAGGAAAAAATTTCAAACGACATAAAACTGAAGACAATAAAGTGATAACATCAAAAATAAATTTGATGATTTTAAAATATGCATATTTAAAAACACTCTGTTAAAGATCAATATGTTGAGGAAAATATTTGTAACGTGTACAAAAAGGACTATGTCCCTTAGTATATAAAGATTTCATGCAAATCCATGAGGAAATTGTACATGTAAAAGAGATAGCAATGTTTTTGAAACTCACAAAATACACATAACCTCACCCATTTTAAGAGAAACAAATGTTAATACTATAATATGATCTTTTTTTACCTCTCAGACTGCAAACGTTCAGAAAATTTGCTACCACAGTTTTGGCAGAGTGTGGGAAAGTAGGAATTCTCAAACAGCGTTGCTAGAAATATGAACCGCTAGTGAGAATAATCTGGAAAATGTGGTGAGATTACGCAGATCTACAGAGATGTAGACACGTGTGTCTTCTGACTCAGGGATGCCCAGGGCTTGTCCCTCAGTTGTGCCCACGCGGTGGAGTCGTGTGTGCAACGGGATCACAGTGCGCGTGCAGCCGCCTTCACGGCGAGGTCTTTCCTAACTGCCGATGTGGACTAAGTCTCCAAATTACTGATACTATTACTAGGTAGTTACTAAATATTCTATGCCTCTGAGACACTTTACTAAGATAAATAAAACAAAGGAGAGAAGGCAGTGCATGAACTTTGCCATCACTCCTGTAAACTCCAGTGGCATCAGCGTGAGCTCTTACTTACCTGTGGAACAACAAGGCAGAGCCTGCTGACAGCAGTTGCCTCTGGGGAAAGAAATTGAACAGCTAGGGGACCAGGAGGGGGGGTGACTTTTCATCACCTGTCTCTGATATTCAGTTCAGTTCAGTTCAGTCACTCAGTCATGTACTACTCTTTGTGACCCTATGGACTGCAGCACACCAGGCCTCCCTGTCCATCACCAACTCCTGGAGTTTACTCAGACTCATGTCCATTGAGTTGGTGATGCCATCAAACCATCTCATCCTCTGTCGTCCCCTTCTCCTCCCACCTCCAATCTTTCCCAGCATCAGGGTCTTTTCAAATAAGTCAGTTCTTCCCATCAGGTGGCCAAAGTATTGGAGTTTCAGCTTCAGCATCAGTCCTTCCAATGAATATTCAGGACTGATTTCCTTTAGGATGGACTGGTTGGATCTCCTTGAAGTCCAAGGGACTCTCAAGAGCCTTCTCCAACACCACAGTTCAAAAGCATCAATTCTTCAGCATTCGGCTTTCTCTATAGTCCAACTCTCACATCCATACATGACTATTACCAATTCTTTGACTAGATGGACCTTTGTTGGCAAAGTAATGTTTCTGCTCTTTAATATGCTGTCTAGGTTAATATTCACTTCAGTTCAGTTCAGTCGCTCAGTCGTGTCTGACTCTTTGCAACCCCATGAATCACAGCACGCCAGGCCTCCCTGTCCATCACCAACTCCCGGAGTTCACTCAGACTCACATCCATCGAGTCAGTGATGCCATCCAGCCATCTCATCCTCTGTCGTCCCCTTCTCCTCCTGCCCCCAATCCCTCCCAGCATCAGAGTCTTTTCCAATGAGTCAACTCTTTGCATGAGGTGGCCAAAGTACTGGAGTTTCAGCTTTAGCATCATTCCTTCCAAAGAAATCCCAGGGCTGATCTCCTTCAGAATGGACTGGTTAGATCTCCTTGCAGTCCAAGGGACTCTCAAGAGTCTTCTCCAACACCACAGTTCAAAAGCATCAATTCTTTGGCGCTCAGCCTTCTTCATAGTCCAACTCTCACATCCATACATGACCACTGGAAAAACCATAGCCTTGACTAGACGAACCTTTGTTGGCGAAGTAATGTCTCTGCTTTTGAATATGCTATCTAGGTTGGTCATAACTTTCCTTCCAAGGAGTAAGCGTCTTTTAATTTCATGGCTGCAGTCGCCATCTTACTACCTATTAAAAATACAATTATGTTTAAAAACTAAAATGACATTGTCTTATGTTCAATTCCTTTAAGTGCTTGAGTCTGTTTCTGCACTATTTCACTAATACAGATTTCTAATGCTGCATCATTTCCATTTCAGACTATTAAACAACCAGGGTACAGCTTGTTTCCCATACATTGGTCCTTTCACCAGGAATTTTCTCTCCTGTTTACTTTTACAGATACAAGCCTTTGTCATTGTTCAAAACAACCTTGCTGAGGATTTCATTGGGAAAGGGTGTTATTGGACACCTGTACAGCTCCACAACAGGGGACTTAGGAGTCAGGTCTGATGAGTTAATTTGCCAGGGGAAAAAAAAAATCATAGTTCAGGTCAAACAGAAACTCAGGCGGGAGCTGGATAAGGGGAGGGAGTGCAGGTGGAGATCCCCGGATGCTGGAAAGCGGGTCCGCAGGGTGAACCTGCAGCGATGCTGGCCCTGCCCCAGTGAGGATGCTGGAGGCTCTGCTGCTGCGGAGCCTGCCTCACCCCAGGGCAACTGCTCCCTGGCCCGGGCTGACCTCCAGGATGGTCCTGTGGCCACAGACCCTGACTCAGAGAGATTCCATTTCGGGGCCCAGCCTTGGTAGCCACAGCTCATACCACTGGTGGTGATGGTACTTGACAGCGACAACCTAACATTTTCTAAAATGTTCATTGTTTGTCTAAGTGTGGACCAAAGATGATACGTCTCTCCTGCTTTTGCTGTATTTTTATGACCAGGGACACGTCATCACTGGGTACCCATAAAGAGCAAGGGATGGTTTTAAAATAAGTCTCACTCAAAAAAATCTTCCTTTCTTTGGTAAGAGTATATATATATATATATATATATAACTACTTCTAGGGGCAAAGAGGTCTCGGCGTGGTCGTAGCAGTGACTCTGCGTCCAAGCTCTCAAAGACTTAGTTTCCCCTTTGTGACCTTCAGAACGTCCTTCCCGCCCCTGGGTTCAAGGCCCATCAGGCAGACAGCAGCACCTCTGACCACAGTCCCTCCCGCCTTGTGGGAGAGGCTAGAGTGAGACTGGCCCCTGGTGAGAGCAGAGGAGGACCCTGACAGCCCCAGCTCTCACCTCCTATAGTCTTGTGATGGAGGTGAGCAGAGAGTCAGCTGGAAGGGATGTAGCTGTGTCCCTCTTTTTAAAACCATATTTTGAGAGTAGTTGTAGATTGACCAAAAAAGTTGCAAAGATACAAACAGCCCCATATACTTCAAACCCAGTTTCCTTTCTCATTAGCTTCTTACATTGCAATGCTATATTTCTCACAACCAAGGAACCAATACTGTTACATTATTACTAAACAAAGCCATGCCTTATTCAAACTTGCTTAATTTTCACCTAATGTCCTTTTTCTATTTCCGAATTCCACCCAGGAAACCATGTGACATTTAGTCATCAAGTTCCCGTAGGTGCTTCTCGGGTGGGACGGTTTCTCAGACTTGATGTGTTTTTGATGACCTTGACAGTTTTGAGGAGTGTGGCTCAGGGGCTTCCCCAGTGATTCAGCTGTAAAGGAATCTGCCTGCAACGCAGGAGACCTGTGTTCAATTCCTGGGTGGGGAAGATCCGCTGGAGGAGGGCATGGCAACCCATTCCAGTATTCCTGCCTTGAGAATCCCGTGGACAGTGGAGCCTGGCAGGCTACAGTCCGTAGGGTCACAAAGAGTCAGACACGACTGAAGCGACTTATCTTAGCATGCATGCATGGTCAGGTATTTTGCAAAATTTCCCTCAGTTGTGTTTCTCTGATGGTTTTCTTGTACTGAAGCTGACAGAGTGGGTTTTGGGAGGAAGACCCAGAGGTGGGGGTGCCCTTCTCTGCACATCAGATCAAGGACGCCTGGTGTCACCATGACTCCCCTCTCGTGGTGAATGCCGAAGTAAACCCTAGGCTGAGGCTGGCTGGTCAGGTTCCCCACTGCACGCTCACCTTTCCGAGCCTTCTCTCACGGCTCTTCCGGGAACAATGCCGCTATGCACACCCCATATTAGGCGGCCAGAGCTAGGTCCTACTACCACCAAGTGGGGTTGCCGCTCAAAAGTCAATAAACAGGCCAAGCTGGTGGAAAGGAAAGTTTGCTTTATTTCAGATGCTAACAACTTGGGGGAAGGGCTGAGGTCTGTCCAAAAGCCAACTCCCCCTACCCCAGTTATCAGGGGGTAAGACCTTTTATAGGCTGAAGGAGGGTGTTACATGCAGAAATAGCACAGGCAGCTCTGACAGTCATTCTGAAATTGGTCATCGGTGGTCGGACCAGAGTCATCATGATTGTTTTAAATACGATTTATCTTCAGCTTCAGCTTCGGGGTCAATTTGTATCCATTTTTTGAGGCCAGTTCTCAAGTTGTGGCAACTTATGTCTTGGCTACAGCCTGGTCATCATGTAGTTAACTTCTTCCACCTGGAGGGGGTTTCATTATCTACAGGACAGCTCACAGGTTATGGCTCAGAATATTATCTGTAGCCCTTGAGAAGGAGCTAAATTTCCTTGACTATGCTTAATGAGCTGTTGTTGTTGTTTTAGTCGCTGATTCTTTTGTGACCCCATGGACTGTAGCCCGCCAGGCTCCTCTGTCCATAGGATTCTCCAGGCAGGAATACTGGAGTGGGTTGCCATGGCCTCTTCCGGGGGATCTTTGCGAACCAGGGATCAAACCTGAGTCTCCTGCATTGCAGGATTCTTTTACCACTGCGCCACCCGGGAAGACCATTTAGAAGTATACAACTTTTTGAAGTATACAACTTTAGAAGTATTTAGGTACAACTTATAAATACCCTCAGAAGCCAATTCACCACAGTTTTAGGAGGCTGTGGGGGAGATCCAAAGAGGGTTTCCCAGCCCAGCGTTCACTTAAGGTTACAGGAAAAACAGGAACCAGCCGTGCATTGACGCTGGACTGGGTGGAATCAGTGTCCTGCTTCTAGGAGCTCTGGAGAAGGGAACCAGGTGGGCTTTTTATCCACCCTCGCCCCAACCCTGCGTCTTCCTCAAAACTGCTCCTGTGCAGGCGGCTGATGGCACAAACAGCAACATCACTTTCATTTCTTTGCCATCAAAAGCCCTGGGTTCCAATGGCCAATAGCAATACCTGCCTGACATTTCTTTCTAAGAACCAGAGTGACTTTGCAAGATGATTTTACTTTAAAGTGAGATGCATCAGCTGTTTTCCCAAGTGTTAAAATTATCTGATATGAAGCCATGGATCGACTCTGTCACACCCCAGGGACAGTGTGCAGCATCTTCTCCAGAGACTGGAGATGGACTGGGGACCCCCGCTTTACCCAAGGCTCTGAGCGGGAGCAGCCAGGCATCCTGGTCTCCTCTGGACTCCATCGCCAGCCTCTCTGGCCACATGGCCTCTCCACCTCCATCAGCAGGCCCTTAGGCTGTGGTCTAAGACCCTCGCAGGGTTCTTTCCTTCCTCCCTTGACCAGCGACCATTCCTTTATCCCCTATATTTTCAGCCATCAAAATGGGGGCCTTTGGAGAACAGCCAGTGTGCGCCTCTCATGACACTAACCCAAACACCAGTCTATTTGAGGAGCGGTTGTGCCAGCTCTGTGCCCCGAGGCTATCCGGACAGCTGTGGGGTCTAAAAACAGCCCCTCGCCCTCATTCCCAGGAGGATCAGGCCCCAGGGCATGCTCTACTCCCAGTGTCCTCCTCAAGGCTGGGCTGAAGCTGCAGTTTTTGTGTGCAGCACCCTCCCTGGAAATAGCTGTCTTTGTTGTGACTGAGGTATTTAAAATCTTTTCCTTTTTTTGTTGTGTTTCAGGAGTGCCCTTATTTGATTGACTGATGGGCCTGCAAGTTATTTTGGGTCCAGTTATTTCTATTTTGATATAAGATGCTACAGGCTGCATAATTGCTAGCCCACTCTTTTTATTTGATAATCTGTACTAAGAAAGTAAGCTGTTTTGTTGTAAAGTCTGCATTTTTTTTTTTATTCAGAAATATTGATGGTCACAACTCAGCCCTGGGCGTTTCCCTGGGTGGTAAATTACACCACTTACAGGCATGACATGTCAATATCATTGTGTCTAAGGCCCTCCAGGGAATTTTTTTTAGTATTCTTTTTCTGGAGGACAAAAAAAAAAAAAGTGCCCCCTCTTTCAGTAAATCATTGTGAGTGGCCTAAGGGAGAGGAAGAGAAGTGGAAAGGTGTGGGGTGAGTTGGTTTTCTCAATGACTAGAGTTTGATAAATTGGGTTCTTCACACTGCCCAGAAATTTAATTTGACATCTTAAGTTTAAAGTGTAAGAAGAATGACATGAGATTCTAGAGAGAAGTGACTATAAACACAGTGAAGGAAATTCCTCAATTAGTTCGACTTCACAAATGTCCTTTACACTTCACGTGAAAATTTTAAATATCGTCCTTGTTTTTTTAATGCGAAATGTTTAAATAGTTGTATAGTCTTTCTTGACGTGACATTTTAAAATTATAAAAATGGACTGAACAAGAAAATAAAGTAAAGATTACTAAAAATAAGTGATTAGACCTTGAATATGAATGCAGTTAGAATCATCTCTCCCCTGGACCGAGTCTGTCTCCATCCAGCTGTAATAAATGTTTCAGTAGCAGAGTTTGACCATAATAAGTACTTTCACAGGCTCAGCGCCAGACCCAGATAAGCCTCAGTAGGACTTTGTCCAATTTCTTAATTTAAAAATGCAGTTTTCTTTGTAAAGGCTAATTTTAGCCATCCTGTTAAATCTTTGTGGCACCAGACTGTTCTATTCACCTTTCCCAATGTTTACTAATCCTTGAAAATAATTGAAAGCAATTTTACAGAAGCATGAAATGAGTTTTCGTGGATTTTCATCTGTATGAATTGGGCTTCAGAATTATATTTGATCCTGAGTAAGCAACTAAACAACAACACATTAGCTATAACTTTTCCTATTTCCTTATTTTAACTTTGGAAAATCTCACTTTGTTCCCCAAAAGACTTGTAAGAAGTAATTGTTAAGCTAATAACATAAGTGAGATTATACACTTTTCTATCAAATGTTAACCTCAAATCATATCTTTATACTTATCCTAAAATATCCTTCCATTTGATTGACAATCATTTTTGTTGTTGTTTAGTTGCTAGGTCATGTCTGACTCTTTTTTGGCCCCATGGACTGTAGCCTACCAGGCTCCTCTGTCCAGGAGATTTTTCAGGCAAGAATACTAGAGTGGGTTGCCATTGCCTTCTCCAGGGGAACTTCCAAACCCAGTGATCAATCTCAGGTTCCTTACCATCTGAGTCACCAGGAAAGCCCAATTTTTATTATGATTGACCAACAAAATAAGCAGTGAGAACCTCAGTGTATCTGGCTATAGGCAGCCTCTGTAGCAATTATAGGAGACACCACTACTCATTACACATCTTCCCACCCGCTTCACCCCACCCCTATCACTGCATTAGGCAAAGGTGTTTTGAAGCTGGGCAACCATGTGGCTGACACTGTCTCAGGAAATGTGAGCAGAGCGGTCTGCTTGAGCCTCTGAGCCCTCCTGTGCACTCAGGTGAACCCCAAAGCATGGGGCTGCAATGCCAGGACAGCACAGGCCCCTCCCCTGGGAACCGCTGGGGGGAGCACAGTGCCAGTACCTCCCAACTGGGCCACGGGTGCTGAACCAGATACCCCCATGGACCTTTAAGCCACACTCATTGGAGGGGGTGGGGGGGATATTGTTTGTAACTGCAGGCATGCCTGGGCTGTC
Organism: Bubalus kerabau; assembly: GCF_029407905.1. Lineage (NCBI taxonomy): Eukaryota > Metazoa > Chordata > Mammalia > Artiodactyla > Bovidae > Bubalus > Bubalus kerabau. The sequence continues at coordinate 35,509,336 of NC_073635.1, forward strand.
CTGACTAGTCAATTAAAAATCAAAAACAACAAAAAAACCTGCTTTGTGTATGTTCTATCATATTACTGACAACAATTCTGCCAATTGGTATTGCCCATACTCTTATAATGGCGATAGCTGAAATGTAAACAGCTATTTATTGAGTCCTGCCCACTTCTTTTTGACAGTTCTATGGAAAAGGTGGAATAGTATTCCCATTTTGCCAGAGGAAATGTGCTCCAGGTCACACACTAACAGGAGAGGACATGCGGCTTGACCTGAGCCCTTGTGTGCACAGACCTGGGGACGCTGGAGAGGAAACTGCTTCAGGGAGTTCCAGGAGCAGACTACAGAGTTTCAGGAAATGACAACACAAGACTCGGAATAGTACCGTCGGGGATAACTTGAAGAGCTGGCTTGGTTTTCCTCCCCTGTGAATTCATATCCGTCCTGGGAGAAACACTTATGGTGGGTATCTTCAAGGTGAGAGAGACTATCAAGCCTGAAGGACACAAGAATGTGTGAAGCTTAGTGAGGAAGGAAGGGTTTGGTGCATTAACATTGAAAGTCACTCAGTCGTGTCCGACTCTTTGCAACACCATGGAATTCTCCAGGCCAGAATACTGGAGTGGGTAGCCTTTCCCTTCTCTAGAGGATCTTCCCAACCCAGGGATCGAACCCAGGTCTCCCACATTGCTGAGCCACAAAGGAAGCCCAAATTGAAAAGTCCCACTGAGATTTGAACTTGGATCACTGGATTCAGTCCAGAGTGCTCACCATGACACCATGGGACCCCTTTTCCATTGACATTAATACCTTCTATACTTGAGCACGATGTTTCACTAAATGCCAGGAGATGCTTCTGAAAAGATTTTGTCACCACTTAATTTTCCTGAAGAAATTAATCATATGAGATCACATGAGACCAAACAAACTGAAAAGTGTAATGGATCATTTCATGAGTTAAGTCTGTGAAAAAAGCCAACACAAAAAATAAATCACCTTTTATTTTTACATTGTAGCAGGTGTTGAGGACTCTGAATAATTCAGATGATCACCTGACATGTTTTATGATTTATTATTTTTTCATTACATGTCAGTCATCACAAGATGCCCTTCTTACACACATTCTGTCTACCTTACCCTGCACTCATCACTGACATGCTGTATATTTATTTCAGGTTTTTTCACTGTCTTTCCCTGACTTGCATAAGAGTTCTACGAGAGTAAAGTCTCCAATAGAAGTACATATAATCACTGGAAAAAATTTCTCAATTAAAGATGTACTTTGGGTCATCATATGTTTGGAGAATATACCTAAATCCAATGGAATCGAGAAATTGTAGATCTGATGAGAAATGTTTTGGAATCCTCACATTTGACAAGTACCATCTAAAAGGCCAAGATTTCAATTTTAAAGAGGATCTTTAAGTTCTATTGGAAATATTTTATATTTCAGTATTTTAAATTTCTTGCTGTCTTAATACAATTTTAAAAATTCCCAGATGATAGTATTGAATATGTTGCTTATTTAATCCAACCAAAAAATAAGTTTGGAAATGGGAACATAGACACAATTTTTAGTGATAAGACCTTTCTGAGAGGTCACCTCTGACATCTGTGACCAGGAAGCCACAGATCCCCAGGGCAGGAGCCTGTTGAGAGCCTCTGATGAATTTTTGAAGCTTTTCACAATACTCTTTGGAAAACAGGACACCCAGGACACCCAGGCCTCACATCCCAGTTTTTCTTCTTCTCCTGAAAGCAGACTCAAGCAGCTTTCTTTTGTTTGCATGACTCTTTTGAGAGACTTTTCTTTGATTGACTAAGTTAAAGGTCATGGTATTGTCCTGAACATACTTTCCTTCTAAAAATAGCATTTTGGCCTTTAAGAGTTCCAATGAATGGCCTCCTCCAGCACAAGCGCCACTGGGCCTGGCCCCTGACCTGTTCTGGCCATGTGCATGGTGTTTCTTTGGGTCTGAAATGGGAGCAGGCAACGGAAAGTCCAAATCAGCCATCCTGCTGCCTCCCAGCTCACTCATTTCCAGCGAGTGCCGTAGGAGCTAGTTATTAAGTTGTGAACCGAGCCGATGCACCTTTCGCTCCCGGTGGGCACAGCTGAACAGTTCTGGTCACTTACCCAACCAGTGGATCCTCCCTACCTGCAGAAGAAGGTGGCCCAACAGCTTTTATATGAAGTCGTAGGTGGACTTGACCTCAGTCAGGCTTCCGTGGAAAGGCAGCCTTCTAAGATTTCCAAAAGTCAGAGCCCCACGTGTGTGCTCAGGCGCTCCATTGTGTCTGACTCTTTGCGACCCCCTGGACTGTAGCCCTCCAGGTTTCTCTGTCCATGGTATTTATTCTCCAGGCAAGAATACTGGAGCGGGTTGCCATTTCCCTCTTCAGGCAAAGAGTCACATCCTGATGGAAATAGCACATGAACAACTCTACACAGGCCCTTCACAGCTGAATATCCTTAAGCCCAGCTCAGTACTTGTGCTGTGTATTTGTACTTATGATGTTTACTGAGCCAGCAGGAATGTGGGACTGCACAGTAATCCCAGCACCAGGCCCCACAGCTGGTGGGCACCTTCGAGGTCCTCACAGAGACAGCACCATGGCTCCTGCTCTGATCAAGGGTCCCCTGCAATGGGGCTTCCCAGGTGGTGCAGTGGTAAAGAATCCACCCGCTTATGCAGGAGATGCGGGTTTGATCCCTGAGTCAGGAAGATCGTCTGGAGTAGGAAACAGTATTATTGTATTGTAATATTCTTGCCTGGGAAATCTCATGGACAGAGGAGCCTGGTGGGCTACTGTCTTGGGGGTCTTAAAGAATCAGACATGACTGAGCAATTGAGCACAGCCCCTGCAGACCCCCAAGGCTGATGCAGGGCAATTCTTCACCTTTCTTCTCTGATAGATGGCCACTGCCTGTTAGATGGAGCGGGACACTAAGCTTCACTATATTGATCCTCCCATCCCAAACTTCCTAAATATCCATTGTCCTTTTCCCTATATTTCAGTCTTAGCTTGAGTTTTTGATCCAGCTTAGATCCAATCATTATGTTCTAGAAAACCACCAAAAGATTTTAAGGAAGAAAATAATGTGTTCATATAATGTTCTATGTAGGTCTCTTCTTACAACTTGAAGAGGACAGAGCAGCTGGAAGCAACTGCACTTATCGAGTTTGAAGGCTTGAACTTGACAGTAGGAGGAGGAATGGAGAGGAAAGAGATGAACTCAGAGCAAAGAGCCAGTAGAAAAGATTTCTAGAAATAACATTTGATAGAGAGGAATGAATTAAAAATGAGGAAAACATGCAGCTTCCAGAATTCCACATTCTATTGGGAACACTTCCACAACAGGTCTTTCAAATCAAGCACAATGTGGAAAGTCCTATGTTTTTCCATTTTAAGGGCATGTGTCTTATTTCATTTTAAATTCCATTCAAATTAACCTGAGTTCATTTTTCCACTAATCTCCTATGCCCAATATTTATCATCTTTTAACCACAGGCCTATCAGATAATCTGATGTACTTCCTCAAAATATTTTTAGGGTCTGAATAAGTCAAGTACCCCAATGATAGGTTCACAATTAACTCAGCCTAATTACTATGTATTCTCTGATGAGGGAGCTCAGAGAAAAATACATTTTCTCTTACCTGTAAAATTGTAAAATTGTCATCGTACAATTTATTTTATTGGTATCCGTTTTGATCTATAAGAAGACTAAACAAGGTACAGCTACTCTGTTACAGGACACATAGAGTAAAGTAGAAAAGACTTGCTGAACAGTTAAGTAGTTCTCAAAGTCTTCAAGTTGAAAATACCAAAACATTGTCACAAGAAAACAAGTGCAATTGTTAACACTTCCACTTCAGAAAGGGCAATCGATGAAGTGACTTCTAGCTTGTTTAGATCACTGCTTTTTTTTTTTTTAATAAAAATAGTATGGGTATGGGTAATTTGTTGTTAAATGCTTTGAAACCATAATTTAGGAAAAATTGATGTTAGAGTTTCCATATTGGGCAATACCAGGGTTAGGAAAATGTCAGCCTGCAACTTGCTCCCTGAGTGGGTATGGTTCTGATTACCTCTCAGGAATCAGAAAATACAGAGCACTCTAGGCCAGGAATTCTACAGTGAAAATTCTAAATATCTGATGAAATGTGTCTTGCAGATTAAATCCCAGACCCTTTTCAGAGCACTTAATATACTCTCAGGGGTGAAATGTGTTTGTTTTTAGCAAAGCAGATTAGCTTACATCTCGTGATGGGAAAGTCTCTGTAACACGGCCTGCCCTCAGCTCTCATTTCGAAGTCATTCGTGTGGGTTGTATCTTTTGGCTGTCACTGAAGATCTCAGTTTTCTTCCCCGTCTGGGTGTTAAATCGTTTTCTGTCTGCTGTCAGGCTGTCTCTTTTGGTTCCCAGGCCCCCTCCTCTTTTTATGAGCTACTTGCTTATTTCCAAGGTCAGGTTGAATCCATCTTTAGTCTTCTTTCTTCATCCTAGACTTCAAAATCCAGCATTGCTTCATGTGCCTGACTGCCAAGTGTGTCCAGTTTTAACTTAGAAGATAAACTGTTGGACTGCAACAATTGAAATCAAATTCTGTTCAAAAGTGCATGACCAACAGGTGAGCCTAGGTCTTTTAGAGCTCACGAAAGGTGGAATAGACGTTAGGTCAAGAGATGGATTTTGAAAGATAACTATGCCCAGTAGTTATGAAGGACAAGCCAACATGAACCATTGTCCAAACCACCTTTCATGTTCCTTCTATGTCTTCAAAAACCTAGAGAAAGCTCCCCCTCCCAAGTCAGCAGACTGCCTCCATCACTGCTTCCAGATGGAGCCCCCCACAAGCCCCAGGCTCCCCAGGCCCACTTCATTCTTCTTCATGGCAGAAGGTCCTGCAGATGTTTCCTGGGGAGTTGTGGTGCCTGCAAGACTGATTTCTTGGCTTGTTGGGTGGCTAACACTGTATCTTGAAAATGATGTCATGTGGATTAGAACCCTTATGCTTTTCTCAGAGAAACTCTACACTTGTTTGGGAGAGGATCCATGTCTATATGGAGCAACTTTGGCAATGGCCTTTGTTTCTGCTTCCAAGTCAAGGAGGGCAACTTCAAATCCTGGAAGACAGGCTTCAACACAACTCAGTTCCGGAAGAGCAGGATCCACACAGCAATGCCGTGTGGCTCATCACAGCTGTATCACAGTGATCCCAGCAGGAAGACAATCATTGTCTGCAGATGAAAAGCAAATGGTTTATCAAGACCATTTTGAATTGTAGGCCTGATCTCCGGCCAGCGTGCACAGCGTGCACGTGTGGATAAAAAAGACTAACACAGAGATAGCAATTTACTCCATACCAGGTTCCCTTAAAAATATTAAATACTCTGTTATTGTTCAATGGCTAAGTTTTGTCTGACTCTTTGTGACCCCATGGACTGCAGCAGGCCAGGCTCCTCTGTCCATGGGATTTCCCAGGCAAGAATAATGGAGAGGGTCGCCACTTCCATCTCCAGGGGATCTTCTTGACTCAGGGGTCAAACCCACATCTCCTGCATTGCAGGAGGATGCAATGCAATGCAATGCAATGAAATCTTTAATGCTGATCCATGGAAGATGCTTGTAAAAAAACACTCTACATATGTTAAATAATTTAATTTATTCCTAAGAACCACCCTATGATATGGGTACACAAATACAGAATTTTATGTGGAGACAGTTGTGAGTCCCATGTTAAAAGTGAGGAATTAACACAGAGAGAGGTATAGTAACCTACCCCAAATCCAGCACCTGGTAATTATTGGAGTCAGGATTTGAAAGTATCAACCCAAAGTTAACTACTTTATTACATCCCTTCTATAAGCAAATCGGCCCAATCAAAACATTTATATATCATTAATGTAAATTTAAAAAGAAATTACAAGATTGATCCAAACAAAACAATCATCATTTCTACTCCAAGCACTCATAGCTTGGGACGGTGGAGTTACTTTAGAGTCTATGATAGACCGACTTGTCTATCAGCACAAGGTCACCAGGGGTACAAGACAGGAATCAGCAAGGCTATTCCAGGAAACTTTGCTACTGATACAAAAAGCTTCAAGGGCCTGAAATAAGACAATATTACTATTGTAGGAATAATCGTGACATATTTAGGAGATATACCCAGCATCTGATGTTGTATCTCTGATTCACCACTTACCAAGTATGTACTCAGGCTGCCACTTAACTTCTTGTGCCTCAATATCTTCGCATGCAAAAGGACAAGAGCAATATCAAATTCTTAGAGCTGCTGTGAAGTTGAACTAAAAACATATGGGCAAAGCACTTAGTGCCAACAGATAGTAGTCACTCTATAACTGAATATTAACACTGGGATTATTACAAGGTCGATATGGCCATAAAAGATGAAAATGCACAGAATGCTTCCAATTTTGAACTTAAGTGACTCTAAAACTGTGGCATTGTTCATTGAAAACAGGAAGAGAGACTGGGGCTTCCCTGGCAGTCCAGTGGTTAAGTCTCTGAGCTCCCAGTGCAGGGGGTCTGGGGTTGACCCCCGGTCAGGGAACTAAGATCCTACATGCCATACAGCATGGCCAAAAAATAAAACAGAAGAAAAGAAAATAGGAACAGAGACAGAAGAGTCAGTATAAAAAGGAAAGACTAACCATACAATAGTGAAGATGCCTCGCTGATGGACAAGATCCTAAAAGAAGCAAAAGTGAACGAGGCCATGAATACAAGAGAGGGTCCTAGTCTAGAGTGGGGAAGAGGTAAATGAGATAAGAGTAGGGATGGTTTTCATGCCCCAGAAGGGGCAGAGAGGAGACGAGGCACAGCTCACATCAGAAGGTCTCCATTTCCCCAATGAATGGTCTTAAGGGACCACCAGGACATAGCAAAAATGCAGGAGAGGTCCATGAGAAAGCTCCCAGTTGTCTGCCAAACTGAGGTGTGTATGACAGGTGGATAGACAAGGATCATCGAAGAATAAAGAGCCTGGAGGATGCTGAGCAAGTCCAGGGACCACCAGAATGTGAGGCAGGAGGCCAGGAAGCGGTCACAAAGAAATTTAGATTTTCTGGCCCAGAATCCTAGAGTGAAGGGGGTTGAAAGTAGGCCAAGGTAAAGGTCAATGGTCCTGGTGGTTTCTAAGGAACTGGACACCGAGGTGCTGGTTGCTTGGGCCGTGTGAATGTCAAAACTGGCCAGTCTGAGGGCTCAAAGTGGGCCATAGAGGATGAGTGTGACCTAAGTAGCAGGTCTTCAGTAATTGTAGCAGGATGCCAGAACATAGGTGACTGAGTTACAACAAAAAGGAGGGTTAAACATGGGAATGCTGGGTCATGTTAACTTGGGAAGAAAGCGACTCTTCATGAAGGTGCATGGAGGATTCTTTGGAAATAACATTGAGGAGGTCAGGTGGGACTGATCCTCCCCTAGGCTTCGAGCAGCCAGGGAACTTTCACTGCAAAGACAGCATGAAAGGGTCAAGTTCAGGGGGGGGCTGGGGTTTCTTTAATGCAGCAGCAAGAGGCAATGACTCCTGAAATCATGAATTCATCTGAGCATTCAGGTCACTTACAGCTGAACAGATGGACAGAAGCAAAGGACAGGTCAAGGTTAACCTCACCTGTGGGTCAGGTACACCAAAGGAAGCACTGAGGCCCATTGAGTGATGCACTCAAGCACCCATGACTAATATTAATGATCATTTAAGCTAAATTTTTCAGTTCGTGGCTAACATCTGGTGTTCACAGTCTGGGGCAACTAGGAAGTCTTGGAACACTGCAGCTAGACTAATGGTCAATAAACTTAGATCTTTGGGCTTGGAGTCTGAACAAGTCGACTAGAGATAATGGACATTGATTATAAAATCTTGATGCAAAAGGAACAAAAAATGCATTACTTGGCTTTTTCAAATGGTTTACATGAATACTATTTCTTTTTCCTCCTAATTTGCCATTTAGCAAGGTCTAATGCATAAATAATAAATTAAGCTGTTATTAATTACTGTTTTAATTGGAAAGAATACTTTGGCTTTGAAACTTTTAGAGTGAGAAATGTTTAAACACTCATGGCTTTTGATGATGTCTTAAACGTTAAATTTCCAGTCTTGTCTTTTTATTATATCAGCGAAAATTAGCCAACCTGGCACTTTTTTTCAGGAATGCTTTTTTCACAGCTCAAAAACACTTGCTCGATGTGTGTCAAAAGCTATTTAAATTAGGTAACAATTGAAAGTTCATACCTCAAACTTCACTCTAGTCCTGTTCAAATCTATTTATCATCACATCCTGTATAATTGAAGAGAAGAGCTCTTCCCCTTGACGGGGATCTTTCCAACAGGGTGGTGTTTATCTCATCATCAGTTTTGAGAACAAGGAAATTGTGCCTAGAATGGGGGCTTCAATGAGACACGTTTTTACAGGATGAAAATGCAATACATTGGGGAAAATGAGTAAGCCAAGAAGAGGCCAGGGAATTCCTAGTTGGCTGCCACAATCAAAAAAGAGGCCTGGTAATGTTCTCTTTGTTTTTAGCATGAAACCCCTGATGGTAGTATGTGATGCCTTGGATCTGTAGACATGATCTCAATTTTAAACTATTCTAGAATCCATTCAGCTGATCATAAGCCCACAGGGGTAAATGTGCTTCAAGCTTACCTAGTAATAGGAGAATTTATCTTCAAATTATTGTGAGATTGGGAAATTGAGATTTTTCCACTCTATGACCCTGTGTGGTATATAAGTCACAAGGGAAGACTCAAATGAATTGTATTTTTTCCTGATGCCTTAAGACTATTATTGTCTTTCTTTATTCTTTAAAAGGTGAGTGTACAGACAGAAATTATCAGCGACATGCAACATGCACAATGACCCAATAAACTCTCTCGTTTCAATGTTATAATTTAAATAGCGTGAAGTTAATTGGAAAGCAAGATGTGTTTCCCAAACCACACCCTGTTATCTTCCTTCTTCTGTCTGACAGGAAACCAGATCAATGTCTACAGTAAAGATTTTGCTCTGGAATTTTGAGGGTGGGGCTGGGGAGGCAGAAGATTTTTTATTTAATTTGAAAGTAGGAACAATTGGAAATTTTTGCATCAAAAAGACTGATCTAAACAATCTCGTCACACGTGAGGGATGCAGATGGCTGCAGAAATTGTTGTGTCAAGAGTCTAAGTCATAGTGTAAAATATGGATCGTCCATCCATCAAAAGAGGATCATTTCATGTAAATGAAAGACAGCTTGCTTGCGATCATCCATTTTCTCCACTAAACTTGAGTCACATTCCCTGTGGACTGAACACCCACCCCCCGATTTCCTCTCCTCTGGCCTCACCTTTCCTCAGCTCTCCCAGCCCTGCCTTTCCGAATCCCTCTCTCCTCCTGGCTGGACAAGCATCCAACTTCTCACCTCATGGTTATTTCCGTACCCCTGGGCTCAGCACCATCTAGACTCTGCTTTCTTACTGAAGGTGCTGCCGCTGTTCTACCCCATGACCAGGTTGCTGGACTGCAGGTCCGAGGACCCTCAACAACCCCAAAGCAAATGAGCCGAGTCATCTGGACACGACCAGGCCACAATCTCAGACAGACTGCCAGGTTCAGACCCAGGAGGGCTCCCATTTCTCTTCCTCGGTCAATTCCATCATGTTTTCATTTCTTGGCACCCTGCCCAGACCTCCAGTCCTCACCTGCTCCCCACACATTTCTAGCACATCTTTGGGAACTGCCTTTGGACACAAACAATCTACACACTCTTTTGAGAACTTTCTTCACTCCTTGACTTCACTGGCATCCGTCTTCCACTGAGGTCAAGTTGTTGTCTTTTGTGGTTGTTCAGTCACTAAGTCATGTCCAGCTCTGTGACCCTGTGGACTGCAGCACACCAGGCTTCCCATTCTTCACTATCTCCCAGCATTTGCTCAGGCTAATACCCACTGAGACGCTGATGCCATCCAACCATCTCATCCTCTGTTGTCCCCTTCTCCTCCTGCCTTAAATCTTTCCTAGCATCAGGGTCTTTTCCAATGAGTTGGCCCTTCACATCAGGTGCCAAAGTATTACAGCTTCAGCTTCAGCATCAGTCCTTCCAGTGAATATTCAGGGTTGATTTCCTTTAGGATAAACAGAGGTCAAGACTAGATATTAAAACTTGAGAAACAAGTCTGGGTGTATTAGGCCCCAAACTGTACACATGAAGAAGTAAAGGATGCCTGGGACTGAGCCATGAGGAATTCTAACTTCTGCTGACCAAAAGGAGAGAATGAGGAAGTAAAAAAGACTGAGGAGTGATCGGAGTGGTGGAAGACCATCAGACAGTACAGTCACAGGAAGTATGGGCAAACATTTCTCAAGATTTGGAGACTGGTCAAGTGTAACATTGCCGAGAGGTCAAATAAGAGGAAGATCGGAAAACATCCCACTAAGTTAGGTAAGATCAAGATCGTTAACCTTTAGGACTGTGTTTATAGAGTGGTAAGGAAAGAAGACAGCCCCCAGCAGATTGTGGAATGACTAGGGTGCAGTGGGGACAAAGACAAGACATCAAAGACAGCTTTCCTAAAAAGATCAGTTGTAATTAAGACAATGCTTGGTGTGCATTTCATGCTCAAATTAGAAAATATATACTAAAGAAACCAGTGAATTTCTTTCCATTTTCTGATGAAATAAAAGCCCAACTCTCAACTCCACTTTTATGAAACCAGAAATCTTTATAGTTCTCACTTACAAACTAAAGTTACCTACAAATCCCCTTACAACCAGAGAAACCATTACAACTGGTTGAACGAAGCAGAAAGGCCTCAGTGTAAGCTGTGAATGCCACTCTGTTGAATATTTCATCACAAGAGGAAGCACTTGGGCGGTCAGCTAGGATAAGAGCTAAGTCAAGTGATGAAACACAGTCAATTGTCCTAGACATACCACTATTCTCCGCCAGCCTTCCGAGACATTCTTCACGAACCTAGGGTTGTGCAGTAAGGTCAAGTGAGTCCAAACATGTTCTCCTTGTGTGGCAAGTTGTTCAGTGAAGAGTGAGCAAGTATAGGATGACATGGTATGCTCAGGTCACTGGGCACCACTGAAGTATGTACTATCAGTCACTACCAATGGTTTTGAAAACAAGCTGTGTTTTACATCTCTCCATGTAACAAAGACTCATTGGAAAAGACCCCAATGCTGGGAAAGATCAAAGATGGGAGGAGAACGGGATGACAGAGGATGAGATGGTTGGATGGTATCACCAATAGACATGACTTTGAGCAAGCCCTGGGAGATGGTGAAGGACAGGGAGGCCAGGCATGCTTCAGTCCATGGGGTCGCAAAGAGTCGGACACGACTGAGCAACTGAACTGAACTGCTGTAACAAAGACCACATCACAGACAACGTATAAGCAAAATCTCCAAGCAAATCAACGTGCGGCAGCCTTTCCCGAGCCTTTCTTTGGGTCACCCATGCTGGCAGCAGAGCGGGGCTGTGAGACCCGTGCCAGGCAGCTGATCTGCACACACGGTGCTTTGTTCTTGCCTGAACCCGCTCCTGCGTGACTTTCGGGCTAATGCTATTTATCTCTGTTGTTATTGTTAAACAGTTTGGCAGAAATGCAGAAATTCTGTGATCATTTAGTCAAATCTCTGAAATTCTTGTGAAATTCTTCCAGGGTAGCAAGAAAAAATAACATTTCTGTGCAAAGAGTAAAACACCTAAGTGACATATAATTGACCTCGACAGTTTCTATTGTGGAGAAGATGGTGGCGGGTAATCAGGAGACATGAGGCCTTGCCTAGACACAAGTACATGAGCCAGCTAAGGGTGTGAGGTGCTGGAAGGCAGGAAATACTCAGGGCTCAGCAAATGCTGTCTGAGTGATGGTTACGTCCAACGCCCCTCGCTGGGTCCTGAAGGGACATACAAGGATGTACACAGCCAGGGCGCTTGCTGAGTGGGTTCCACCAGGGATGGGCAGGTCGAGTGCAGACACAGGGAAATGGGGAATAAAAAGGGGAGCTAGACCCGGGGTGCCGGGAGAGTGGGCCAGTCTCTGACACTAACTTGTGAGCTTAGCTAAATCTCCTTATTTCAAGCCTCGATTCTTCACCTTTAGGGCCGTTTTCAAAAATATTCATTTATCTATTTAGCCTGTGCTGGGTCTTAGTTGTGGTATGTAGGATCTAGTTCCCTGACCAGGGATTGAACCCAGGCCCCCTGCATTGGGAGCATGGAATTCTTAGCCATTAGACCACCAGGGAAGTCCCATCTTTAGGGTCTTCACAGTCATGTTCCGCAGGAATCTCTAAATTATGCTAAACACTGGGTAGAGTTTTTCAAGGAAGAGGATCCCGTTCCAGCAGGTCCAGGCTTCCACGTGACCCAAGGATACTCTGCAAGGATAGTCAATTCAGACTTGGTGAAAAAGGTCATGGCAGCCTTATTCAAGCACATCCCATTTAGAGGATAAAATTGCTTTTCAAATACATCCAGTGGTTATAACTCCTCCAACTGAAGTGATAGTGAAAGTATTAGTCTCTCAGTCAAGTCCAGCTCTTTGCAACCCCGTGGACTGTAGCCCACCAGGCTCCAGATTTTCCAGGCAAGAATACTGGAGAGGGTTGCCATTTTCTTCTCCATAGGATCTTCCCAATGCAAGGACTGAACCCAAGTCTCCTGCATTGCAGGTGGATCCTTTACCACTAAGCCACCAGGGAAGCCCTAACTCTCCCAAATATTGAGATAAGTGACATATCTGTGGCAAAATCTTCATAAACACTTCAGAGTTAATTCTTCATCCAAAATGCATTGTTATTACTCCATTTGTATTTGGGAACCACCTCACCACTGAGGAAACCACAGTGGTAACTCTACAGGTAACATCCTACCAGTGCCTGAGGGCGGCAAGGGTACCCAAGCCCACATCATCTCTCTGTTTCCAGGTCTGGGCTGCTTAGTGCAGAAGAGCATGACATGAACAGAAAAGAGGACCCAGGATGATACCATAAATGTAGCTGGAAAGACACATAGTAAGTACATGTTTCTAACACCACTGGCTAAAAATAAGGGACAACAATCAAATTCACTTCAGAATCAACAAGAAATTCCCAATAACCGCGACAAAATGAATGGCACAGGGAGCTATTGTCAGAAACCGGGAGAATCCCGCAGCCAGAATGGAGGCAGTCGGGCCCCTGGGTCAGAAATACAAGAGGGACAGCAACACAGCCCTCTGCTGTGTGTTGTATGTCAGGGTCGGGGTGGGGTGGGGTGAGGCCTCCAGAGAAACCAAATTCTCCCACTTCCATCAGTGCTTTTCCTGACATCCATCCACAACTTCAGAAACCAACTGAGGGCAGAAGTGGGCTCACAGCAAGGCACTGCCTTGGGGAAGTTGTCGTCTCTACAGGAAGACACTCCAGTCACACGTGGGGGCAGGAAGGGACTACACAGCAGTGCTCTCTAGCTCAGCATTGACAGAAAACATCTGCCAACCTCCACTGTTGGTGGAGATACAGAGGGCGTCCTTACAGAACGGAACTCAGAGAGGGCTGGGAGGGCAAGAAGCAAGACGGGGCACAATGAGAGCTTTACGACCCCAGTGACAACAAAGACAGTTGTCTTCTGCCCTGTGATTTTGCCATGAATCAATGAGCCCAACATGTAAATACAGATCACCTGGTCCTCTGTCCATCCTTCTTCTAACACTCTGATCTCTGACTTACCTTTATAAAAGACATAAAATGAACATTTAATATCTTTGAATAAGCTACAGTGGAAAAGAGTCTGAAAAAAGTATATATGTATATATATATATATACATATATATGTATGTAACTGAGTCACTTTGCTGTACACTTGGAACTAACTCAACATCATAAATTAGCTATAATTTTTTTTTTAAAGATGTAAAATGAATACACAACTGTTCTAATCACCAAACACTGAAATCTTTTTTTTCTCCTCCAGTTGGTGGCCTCGGCCAGAGTCTCCCTGCCAACACCATACGGGACGGATACTCAGAAAGCCATTTTCATGCTTCTCTTTCAATTTCAGGTTATGCTCAACCCAGAGGAAATATGTATGACTAACCCCTGCAAGTCATCCAGGGAAAAAACTCTATTTGTATGTTTGTTTTCCTCCTCAGTTGAAAGAGAGGTCACTTACGATTCTTTTCCAACATAAGCGAGATTGTTTCAAACAATCAGGCCATGTTAAAAAAAAGATTTTGAGACAAATAAAATATTTAAGCCATAAGATTGGAATGTAAAACAATAGCAGCAAGATAAAAGAAAATGCCTGTTTATATAGAAAACAGACTTGATATTTTCAATGAGAAAAAGACAACAGCATTCAAGAGGATTTTAGTATGCCTCCAAAGGCATGGATTCCCTCCCCCTCAAAAAAGGGTGTGTTTTCATGCTTTCATGTCCTCGTGAACATCCCAGCACCAGGCTCCCAGAGGTCACGTGATCTGATTAAGCAGAGGCAGAGGAAGGGGAAAGGTCACCTGCAGAGTTCATGCACAGTTTCCGATGCTAGACAGAGAGGACTCGTTACAAGGGCTGCCCCATTTGGATCCTTTCTATGTGCTTCATCTGGGGCCTCAAAACCTGCCAGCCCCGGGCTCAAGGAGTCTGTAGCAGGAGTTAGGATGGAGGCTCGCATGGCTGTCCAGTGTCGCCAGCCATGGAGTAACCAGTAGGCTGCTTTAGGCATTGGTACCAGGACTCGACGGGCTTCCCAGGGGGCACCAGTGGTTAAGAGCACGCTTATTCAACAAACTATAAATCTTGTTTGATTTATAGTCAAACAAGAAAGTGAATCGTAGTGAACTCAAGTGAGCCAGGAAATGTCCACGACAGATCCTGCAGTGTATAAACATATTTGTACAGTACTCGGGTTCCATGTCACACTCTAGAAATCACTGAACCAGGGCATGAATGCTGGACCATGGCTTAAAAAGGGAAAAAGGGAAAGAAAACCCTCACATCTAACATGGGAGAACATGTTCTTAATATTTACTGAATAAATAAATGCACATGTATGTCTTCCAAAAATACAGACTTTAAGATTCACAGCTGACCTAGCAACAGTAAGGAGTTTCAGGGAGTCAGAGAGTTAGCGATGGTGCAGGGCATTTTGGAAGCTTCTCCCATGATGGCATTTCCTTCACAACTCCCTTTGGCTTAGGCTTAAAAGCCTACTGTGTTTGTAAAATGTTGGCGACACTCAGTGGAGGTGTTGGACTGAATTCCAGACCTAGCACTCCACTGCTTTGTAAGCGGCTAACGTTCCATGGCTTTTGTGATCTGCACTCCTGGCTTCCACCGTCCAAGTAGGCAAGACAGAGTTTTACTTGCCTCCATCTGGACAAAGTGTGCGCTTTCACATTTCTGTGTCTCTCCCACGGCTCATGAACTGTGGAGTGTCTGGAAGTTCACATAGGACCTGGATCCACAGAAGAGCTAGGCTCCTTGCTGGAGATGAGCAAAATCTCCCACCAGTGACCTGAGAGGGAAGATCTGGTGGTTTTGAAGTTTAACAGGCCTTCTTACTACAAGCTTCTTGGGGCAGAGACGGGGTGGGACAGTGGAGAACTGGAAGAAGGGAATAAATTAGGCAGGAGGAGAAGGTAGAAATCAAATCTATTAAATTTCACAAAATGAGTATATAGAAAGCGAACCTAGCCACCACTTGGCATTGCCTGAATTCCATTCTGAGACTTAGTCATTAATAGTTAGCATTTTTTGTGATTATTTTATAGACATGATGTCATTGTGTCACTGTTTTACTAATCATGGATGACACAGTTGCCAGAGACCCAAGTTCTAAAGTAGTGATGTTAGGAGTGGAAAATGTTGCGACGGTGGTGGGAGGAGGGGAGGAGTTCAGGTTAAGTTCAAGGTACTTGGCTTGGATTATTTTGTGGGTGAACCAAATCTAGACTTCTTGGGGGTGTTCTACGTCTTAGAACTGCATTGAAAAACTCAAAATTTTATTGTTTAAAAAATACTCATATAGTTTAAAGCTTCTGAAATGGGAATCTTGGGGAAAGTGAATAAAATCCCAGACATTCCAACAAAAACAGCCTTCTTCTTTTCGACAACTCTAGGTTTAGACATTCCTTAGGTTAATAGCCACAGAGCAGACCAGGCTGACAGAAGAGCCACAGGGCCCTGTCCTTCTGCACAGTGTCCCACGTGTGGCGGCTCCAACAGACCCGCTCCCCCAGGCTGACGGAAGCACCCTTTTCCAATGAGTCGGCTCTTTGCATGAGGTGGCCAAAGTAATGGAGTTTCAGCTTTAGCATCAGTACTTCCAATGAATGCTAAGGGTTGATTTCCTTTAGGATTGACTGGTTTGATCTCCTTGCAGTCCAAGGAACTCTCAAGGGTCTTCTCCAACACCGAAGTTCGAAAGCATCAATTCTTTGGTGCTCAGTTTTCTTTACCGTCCAACTCTCACATCTATACATGACTACTGGGAAAACCATACCTTTGACTATATGGACCTCAAATGGCAAATGGATCCACTTTTCCTCAATACTGTGTTCCTGAGTTCAAACAATTTTCAATAAGTCAAAATGTGCAGTGCCCTTTAGCTCTTGTGTTCAACACGGTGGACATTCTAAGTCTTGCCTCTGCTTTAATGTGATTCATCAATGTGTGAATATTTCTGCCAGGGCAGTGATGAATGGAGACAGACTCTATAAAGTTTCTTGGCTGAGTCAGGAGAAGGAGACCTGCGGCTTGTGTACACCTTGGGTCCACGGTGTGGATTTTTGCTTAATTGTTGCTGTCCTCTTCTCTTCCTCCATCCAAAACCTCAGTTCTGCTTTCAATATATCAGCTCTTCACCGTGTTTTATCTTTGCTTCTGAGGACCTAATCAGGAGCATGATCAAAGACAGATGTTCGTTCCTCTCAAATGAGAAGACAGTTCAGAGTCACTCCTCCGCATGTTTCCAAATGGGACTTCCCTGAATTAAATGTGGAATAGTAACGGGACTGGCAGGAAATTATGGGTGGACACCTCACACTGTTGCAGGAAAAGGAACCACAGACACATCCAGCAAGATTCTGTCTCCTCCGCTTTTCCCCGGTCATGGCCCCGGAGACCATGAGAATATTTAAGGATACCGGAAGTTCTCTTAATTCTTAGGCAGAAGAGGCCGGTGTAGATGTGAGAGGATCATCCGATTGATGGGGTGAGGGGAAGTTGGTCTGATTAAGTGAACATCTTCTTTACTAGGGGCTTCCCTGGCGACTCAGACAGTAAAGAATCTGCCTGCAAATGCAGGAGACCAAGATTCCACCCCTCGGTCAGGAAGATCCCCTGGAGAAGGGATCTTCTCTCCACTCCAGTATTCTTACCTGGATAATCCCATGGACTGAGGAGCCTGGTGGGCTACCGTTCATGGGGTAACAATGAGTAGGACCGACTGAACAACTGTCACTTTCTTTACTAGGGATGCTCCTGTGTAGTAATTACTCACAGAAATTCTCCGCCTACAGAGACTTATGCCTCAAGAAATCCCTCTGCCCAGATGTAATTGTGATAGCAGGTATCTAGTGTGATGCTGGGTGTGATATGCAATGGAAACAGAATTATTTAAAACCTCTGAGCCTAGTGATCATATCACCAGCTGAACCCACTGTGAAAAGTTATAAAAATACACAGTGAGAAATCTCCGAGAACTACCTAAGCAGAGTGGATAGAAACAATCCTATTTATTCCTTCAACTTCACACAACTAACAAGAAAAACGTGTTTGATAAATCCCAGGTATTTCTAAAACAAATCGACTCAAAGAAGCCAAGATGTGATTCTGAAAAGTAATGAGGCAACCAGAAAAGACTGGTTAAAGGGATAATATCTTTATAAACAAAGATACTGGTTTTAATTAAAAAAAAAAAAAACACAAACCCCACGTTTCACAAGAATTTGGATTTGAATGGGTAATGAATGTGCTACTTCAGAATATGTATTGTTTTCTCATTGACAAGCACAGACGTGGGAACAAGTATATGATTTGTTCAAAAGTCACAGAGAAGCAAAAATGTGATTATTTTGGAAAGTGTGAACATTAGAGCTTCATCTTGCTGCTCCCTGTCCGTGACCCTCGGCAGTCTCGGCAGAATTGGGATTTATCTCTCCTTGCCTCTGGTGGCTTCTCACCAAGGAGTTGACTTTCTGAGCAGAGGTTTTCTTTATTGTCTTCCTCCTGCATGTGTTTCTGCAGAATCTCAGGGTAAGGCGAGTGGACCGTTGACCTGCAATCCAGATTCAAGTAGAGCCAATAAACTCGGGAATCAGATACATCATATTTTAATGCCATGTTTTTACAAGTCAAGACTGACATAAAAGCTCACACTGGACAGAAGGTCCAAATGTTGAATACATACACCTCTTTTTTCTCCCTCGCCTCGTCTCACTCAGGCCCTACTCGTGAAGAACATTCTCGCAGGTTGGTTAGTTGGAACAAGACTGTCCCGTCACCTTGAAACCCCGTTCCTGGTTCTCATCCCACATGCACACCTGTGCCCTGAGGAGCCGGAAGGGAGGAGCATCGGAGGAACAGAAATGCAGCCATCATGCCGGGAACCAGGAGAGCGGTGTGAGGAGGGTCAGAGGGACGGAGGAGGCTGCTCAGGTGCAGCTTTGCCTCAACGTGGTCTGAGCCCCCGAAACGTCTCCTCCAACATCACCTAGTTATCGGAGTTTGGGAAATAGGGTGACACTTTATGAGACCCACTTTTCCCATCTTGAAAGTAATATCTACCTCACAGAATTTTACAATGATACAAGAGACAGAAAAGTCTCGCACAGTCCCTTACATTTACTAGAAGTTCAGTCTGTTCAAGTAAAATATGAATTTTTTTTCATGACAGCTAAAGAACTCCTGGGGCTTCCCACGTGGCACTAGTGGTAAAGAATCCACCTGCCAATACAGGAGACGCAAGAGAAGCAGGTTCAATCCCTAGGTTGGGAAGATCCCCTAGAGGAGGGTATGGCAACCTACTCCGGTATTCTTGCCTGCAGAATCCCATGGACAGACGAGCCTGGCGGGCTACTGTCCATAGAGTTGCAAAGAGTCAGACATGACTGTGCAACCAAATGACAACAAATATTGTAAATCAACTGTACTTGAATATCCATCCAGTCAGTCAATTTCAAGAAAGATGATAAAAAGCAGAAAACAAGAGAAAAATACAAGGATAACTTCTAATTCGTTAAGATTTTTTTTGATCTATACAGCACTGAACACTGTTAATGAAGTGTAACTTTACAAAAACACTGGTGAGACAAAGCTGGGTTTTTTTCTGTCAAGAAAAAGTTCTGACATTTTTAAAAGCAAGATCCCAGAGAAAAATGGTCAAAGAACATAAGAAAGAGATTAGAAAAACAGAAGTACAAATGCTCAAAATTATGAAAAGGTTATCATCTCCTCTCATATCAAAAGAAACACAAAACTATAACATACTGTTTTTCTCAGATTAGCAAACCATTTGGTAACACACAGTATTACCAAAGACATAGGAAAATCAAGACTTCCATTCTTTGTCAATGGAGAGAAACACAGCCTCTATGAGGCACTCGAATGGCACTACTGAAATTCTAAATGCACATTCTTTTTGCCCTATCAATTCTGCTTCTAGGAATTTATGCTCCTGTTGTAATTACTCATATATAAGATTTTCCCCAACCAAACAAAAATAGCCAACCACCCCCCCCCACCAAAAAAAACTGCAGCATTTTTTAAACCTCGAAGTTTTGGGGGAAAAATATTTATCAATAGGTTTTGTAAAAGAAAGGGAAAATAGTATATCCATAAATAGCATATCCCACAGCCTTTTGAAAGGAAGGGGCCTGGCTTAGAATCATCTTGAAGATCTCAGAAGGGAAGAAAGTAAAGCTGTGGAACCACAGGTAAGGAGTCACCAACTACAATAAAAATAAGATGTGTATTGTGCGCGTGCTTGGTCACTTAGTCGTGTTCTACTCTCTGTGACCCTATGGACTGTAGCCTGCCAGGCTCCTCTGTCCATGGGATTCTCCAAGCAAAAATACTGGAGTGGGTTGCCACGCCCTTCTCCAGAGGATCTTCCCAACCCAGGGATCGAACCCAGGTCTCCTGCATTGGCAGGTGAGTTCTTTACCGTCTGAGCCACCAGGGAAGCCCCTCAAGTGTGCTGACTTTGCATCACACACCCCTGCGAGTCCAGGTGAAAGCAGCCAAGAATGGGGAGGTTAACTGGGCCCATTTCACTCTGTTCTGTTTGGTGCCCATGGGCTTCTGTACAGAGCGCATTTGTTACCTGTCCACTAAGTTATTAACTTTTTAAATAGCCCTACCAAATGTTTCTGAAGTGTTTGAAGAATATTATACTCTGCACCCCACTGTCTTGGTTCCTCCTCTGACCATATGGAAAGAACCATGCCTTCACTGAGGACTCTTTAGTCTAACAGGAAACAAGGCAGAGTCACAGAGACAGGCTCTTCTGAACTTGTGAACGGTGAGGTTTTGTTTCTGTGCTTGCTTAGAACGTAAGAGGGACAACACATACACAGCGTGCTTTTAAAGCTTCTCAATGAGGTTTTACTGAAAACATGGCTGTTATTGTCAAAATGGGAAATTCTACTAAGAAACTTCTAAAATTTGTTTTTCAATTTGATTCTTATGATTCCAGAATATTTTCTTTGAAATGTCTTGTAATACACCATCTGGGTTATTGTGTGACATGCAAATGTAATATGTCTCGTGTTACATTTCCTGCACTCCAGGCAGATTCTTTACTGACTGAGCTACCAGGGAAGCCCTATTATTTTTATACTATCATTTTTAAAATGAGTAAGCATTTTGCAGGTCACTTTCAAGAACTGAAATTGCTGAATAATAGCATTTGCTCATTGTTTGTTTTTGTTAAATACATCCTGATGACCTTCCGAAAAAACCTGGACCAAAATTCAGCCCCAGCAGCACTGTCTTGTACGCTGTTTCTTCACATCCTTGACAAGCTGGGCTGTTACATCTTGTTTATTTTTTGTTTGTTTGGAATATGTGGGACATAAAAATGATGTTTTAATTTGCTTCTGTGTGATTATAATTGGGTTTCACAGGTGGCTCAGTGGTAAAGAACCCTCCTGCCAATTCAGGGGACTCGGGTTTGATCCCTCGGCCAGGAAGATCCCCTGGAGAAGGGAATGGCAACCCACTCCAGTATTCTTGCCTGGAGAATCCCACGGACAGAGGGGCTACAGTCCATGGGGTCTTAAAGAGCTAGATATGACTGAGTGACAAAACAACAACACTTATCATTACTGTTTTTATGCCTTGTTATATTTGTTTTTTTTAATATAAATTAGTTACTTATTCATATCTTGTCACCTTTTTTTCTATCGAGTTACCTTTCTTTTGTTGATTTTTACCAGCTTTGTGTGTATTTGGGGTATAAATCATGTCTAATCTGGTTGCAAATATTTTCTTCTAGAATGCTTCTTAAGTTTTGATGTTATTTATGATGTTTTTCCCCCGGTTGTGTTTGTTTGATGTTGATAAATCTGTCTTTTCCTTGAAGTCTTCTGAATTTTAACTCTTTCTCCAAGAAGCTTTCTCTAGTCCCAAACCACAAACATTTTCCTTTATTTTCTTCTGTCATATTTGGAAAATCAAATGAATTCAATTGCCATTTGTACTACTCTCAACTCAGAGGCCCAGGGGACCTAGAAACATCATTTCTGGATTCTGCTTTGCCAGCAGTGCCTCTGCGGATCATTTCCTGTTCCCAGACCAACACTGCCAAAGTCCTCGACGCCTTAGGGGTGCTTCCCCGTGG
The DNA here is from genome assembly GCF_029407905.1 of Bubalus kerabau. Taxonomy (NCBI): domain Eukaryota; kingdom Metazoa; phylum Chordata; class Mammalia; order Artiodactyla; family Bovidae; genus Bubalus; species Bubalus kerabau. The sequence goes on from NC_073635.1 coordinate 35,531,170, forward strand.
GCTCCTCCACTGGGTGGAGCCCACGTGTATCTTTTGGAATCTGCTCAGGGCTGCAGGGCACCTCTCGGGGGGGTGCTTAACCAGCCTCCATCTTGCTGAGGATGGACCAAAGGACTTGCCTGGAGAGCTGGCCTTGCGGGTTGATAGATCCTGGCACACAGGATAAGGTCAAGGATGGCACCTCTCTACATTAGACCTCAGAGATTGTTATCACCCTGTCATCAGCAACCACCTCCCACACTCTGCCTAACAATGCAAAACAGAGACCATGTCAGAGCCAAATTACTCAGCAAAGGTGGAATAACTGACCTCATCTAGATTGCACCCAAGCATCTTAATTCAGACAGAAACAGTCCTTCCATTCTCAAAACATATCTGCATTTGCATATACTTTCAATAATAAGCGAATTACTACTGTTTTTTTTTTTTTTTTTTTTTTTTTAACAAGTAGGAGTTGACATGTGCAATGTTGTATGTTTTCCAGTGACTTTTCTTTCGAATGACTCATGGGTACCTTCAAATAATAGGAATACTGTGGTGTATTACTATTTTTTTCTCTTTCGTGTGTCTTTCCCTCTTAGCAATTACTCAGCACGGTACACTATTGTTAGCAAGCTGGTCGAGTTTCAGAGTCTCATCTCAGATCTGAGACCAGTGTGAAGTCCCTCCAGCTCTGCTGCAGCTGTCCGAGGGGAGGCCTCATTGCTATTTTCGGGCCGTCCTTGGTGTTTCTCTTCAACCCTTATTATCTGGAAAAATCTCTAAATAGGTTCTATAAATGGAAGTTTCAGCTGCTTTTACCAAGAGTAACTCGGATTATAAGGTTTTAAGGTCATACATTTTTATCTGGAACTAACGCATACTCTAAGGGTTGGATTTGACCATCATATATCACCAATTTAAAAAGAAAAGAAGGAAGAAAATTCAACATTCTGCTTTCTGAACACACACACACACACACACACACACACACACACATATATATATAGGCATAAGTTTAGAAAGGTGTGAAAAGCACAGAGCTGGGGAAATGGGACAACCCATAGTCATGGAGCTAGACCTGCTAATACAAGATATGAAAGAGACTCGGATTTGGTCCCTGGGTCAGGAAGATCCCTGGAGAAGGAAATGGCAACCCACTCCAGTATTCTTGCCTGGAGAATCCCATGGACAGAAGACAGAGGAACCTGGAGGGCCCCAGTCCGTGGGGTCACAGTCAGTCATGACTGAGCTCACACACACACACAGTAGCAGGAGTCTAGAGCTAGAGCTGATAGATGACAAACTGGGTGAAACCATCTGAGATCAGCAACAGGTAATGGCTGATGCATGGAATCTGGGACTGGCATCAGTTTCTGGTGATTTCCAGTTTAGAAAGTAAACTTCAGGACTTCCCTGTGCCTTTAGGATCTGCTGGCTGGGCTCTGCACATCCATCCCAACCAGCAGGGAAGCACAGGAGGACTCTGCCTGGACAGAATCTTGATGAAGATGAAGGCAAGTGGGCAGGAGAGGAGGCCGGAAGTCCAGGGAAGGAGGTGATGGTGTAGGTGTGGTACCCCTGCTGCAGCGTGGAAGTCAATGTGTGGAGGAGGCCGACATGTGGGGAGAGGAGGCCGAGGGATGCTCGAGAGGAAGGGACCACGCAGATGAACTGTTTGCCCCTCACCCCCACCTTGGGAGAGTGAATTTGGGGGCTAAAGAATAGGAGGACCAGGGAAAGCCAATGGGCTTTCAGGGGCTGTTTACCCTAGAAGGTATCTGGAGACAATATGAGTGAAGACTGGAATTCCTATACAGCATCTCACAGGACTCCAGGGCCGGCTGACATGGTCCCCGCCCCACCAGCCCTGCTCTGGCAGCTTCCTCCAGTCGCCAGGCCATTTCCTGAGTTGCCAGGTCAAACACCACCCTGCCCAGTATTTCATCTTTCTCTTACTTTGCACCATCCTCCCCCAGATACGTCCTTGTCTCTTTCTTCAGTTAGCACGGGCTCTGCTCTCTGAAATATGACTTCTATCTTGGTCGCTATGTTCAAGAACACCCTTAGTTACTTCCTCCAGGCTCTAGCCTGGAACCCAGAGCATCTCTTCCTCCAATGACCCCACGGGAAGTCCTCCAACTCTAACCAGAATCCCATCGTACCTACTGCCTCATGATCGTATCAAAGCATCTCTTCTCACACACTTCATGTAAATGACAGTCTTTCCAACCATAGCATTTCTCTCCTTCTTCCAGAAAATTTCTTTAGATATCTGATTATGTGGCAAAAAGTGGGGATAATTCCATCACAGTGACCTTGACTCCTACTCGTGTGTGCAAACAATGTGGCAACAGCTTTCATCAGCTCATGGATAAAAATTTTCTACTTTTTAAAAATACTTCAAAGAAATGTCAGCCCATTTATTTAGAATGGTGGATTTTAATAAAATATTGCTTCACATCAGATTATTTTGTTAAGTTTTTAGGTTGTGCTGTGCGTGCTCAGTCCTCAGTTCTGTCCGACTCTTCCTGACCCCATGGACTGTAGCCCACTAGGCTCCTCTGTCCATGGGATTCTCCAACCAAGAATACTAGAGTGGGTTACCATTTCCTTCTTCAGGAGACCTTCCTGACCCACGGATCAAACCCATGTCTCCTGCATCTCCTGCATTGCAGATGGATTTTTTATCACTGAGCCACCTGAGACATGTTTAGGTAATCACCTTAAAAATAAAATATAGGAAACTTAAACAAAAGATCATAACCTATCCCAATTCATGTGGAAATATATTTTATTATAATTAACCAAACTGATTTGAAGCCATGTGAAGAAGCAAGGAGTAATTTTTTTTTAACTTCTAACTGTAGTAATGATTATTTACCAATTTACCATAAGATTTTAGCTATTATGCTAAGTAGAGACAATGTCAAAGCCCTGACTCAGGGTAAAAAGAAAACTCCACAGTTCCAACCTCTGTTCTGGAGAAGGAGTCACTCGGGTCTGCTTGACTGACAAGCAGTGGAAGTTGGAGATGTCCACTTCACATTAAGCTGGTCGGTCATATTCTATAACTTTTGACAGTCGTTCACAGTCCTGCCTTCCAAGAGCAGAGCTGAACAGTCTACTGTCTATTCAACACAACAGAACTCCAAACACTTGAAAGGCCACCGTGAACCTTCTCTTATCCGGGCTGAAGAGCCCCTGCTTTATGAAGTGTGGTGTTTGTAACTTCCAGACCCTTCACACTACTTCATAAACAGCCCTTTGAGACGGTGCTGCCCAAAAAAGAGTCTTGTGTTCCAGGTCTGACCAGGGCTGAAAAGAGGGCTCTTCTTTGACCAAGAGCTTCAGCCCCGTGGTTCAGGGACTCACCAGACTTAAAGGAGATGGCACCGTGCGGATTAGTTTTAAGTTCACAGGCAACTAAAAACCCAAGATGCTGCTTTGCCCTCTGCCCCCACCCAGGACACAATACACAGAACACAGCACATACACAGGAACAACCAGACAACCTGACTTTCCAAACCCACTCAGAAATACACCGTTGGAATCGGAACTCAAGACCTTAGCTTCTTATTTCAACCCAGCCTCCTGCTTGTGGTATGGTTCATTCATTCCCTGTGCTAACAGCCACTTCTTTCAGCTTGTGCAAACTAAATAACAATAAATAATTTATTCACTGAAATCACAGATTTTCATGGGTATAAATAGCATGAGGACCAACCCTAAGGGCTCCTCTTGATTAAATGCTCTTTGGGTATCACTTAAACAGCGCAGCTCAGAAAGGAGGCAATGCCAAGTACTTGTTCCTAAAATTTTAAAAATACAAAAGCTCTAGCAATGTCCCTAAAACTTTAGATCAATAAGCACATAAATTTTACAAAAGAACCTTTAAGAAATAAAAGTAAAGTAATACATTATTAAATTAATGAGTATTTGATTATATATTAGATTATTTGAATGCCAATGTGTCCCCAAAATGTCCTCAAAAGTTGATAGCAAGTCAGTTGATCCACAGCTCAAGCCCTTCATCCAGTAGGTTTCATTTCCTGTGCTTTTTCACTGCCCACCTGGACATTACTGCTCCTCACCAGTTTACCTTTCTCTCCCATAAGCTTAGCATCAGATGCCATCCTAGTCAGAAAGTCTGTTGAGTGGCCTACCACACCCAACACAACTATACTTTAGAAACTGCTCCACGGATGACAACAAGCATCTACGTGGTGCTAACAGCTGACATCTCCCTGCTGCCTGTCAAGGAACACAAAGTTTCACCAGGGAATTGACCTGCCTTCCTTCCCTTCTGCATTATTTCCCAGGAACAAGCGCTGGTGTTGTTGAATGGATTTATTTATTCCTTTGACTCCTCTTTGCCAGCTGCAATGCTAATCCACCCCCTTAACCTGTGTGATTAAGCTTTACAATAAACTTAAAACCCGCCTCAGGTGACTTAGAATGTCTGCAAGCTTCCGTGGGACTCCAGCCCCCCTTTTAATGGGAATTGCTGGGGACGCCCGAAGGATTTTGTTCCTGCAGGCGTTCCGATGAAGCCCCAGGCGGCCACGACAGAGAGTGCTTTGAATGACATTTGTTCTTGCTTTCTTCTTCCATCAGCAGTACATGATGCCAGCTTCAAAATGACAAAAATAGTCTTCCAGAGGGCCTCCCTGTGCAGCTTAGATGTTGGCTTAAGAAGAAACTTGAAAGAAATTATATGTTGCATTGTGCTCGAAACTTTCATTCTTTTGTCAACTATAGTAGGGAAAGAACTCCTCCCCAACCCCACCAGCGTTTCAACTCCGGCATCTTTTGTTGAGAGAGTGAAAAAGGTAGATATAAGAATTCTAACCCATAATTTGGTGCTAACATAATGGAAAGAGACATGTAGCCACATAATAGCTACATGTTTCGGCAGATTACTCAGTAACGTATTTTTTTGAATTATCAAGTTTCTTTAAACGTAATTACCATGTTACCTGACAACCTCAGATCTCCTTGCAGTTCTCCAGAATATAAAACACTGTCTTTCTGTCGTTACGATTTGTTTATAATGGGGCAGGTACCTGGCAGAGAGCTCCACCACGTAGCCCGACAACCTGGCCATCTACTGGGCCCTCGTGCTGTAATTAGCGGGCAGATTCCTGAGTGGTACCTGAAGTTTGGAGAATGAAAATCATGTTCATTATTAGAAAACCGCATGAACAATTCACAGTATCACTGACTCCACCCCTGCAGGTCTCACTGAGTACCACTCCCCCACATGCTGTGTTGTGCTTTGTTAAAACGCTGCAACATTCTAAAGGGCTCGACAGGAATATTACATGAGGAAGAAGGTTTCCAAATTAAGAACAGGTTTGTCAAAATCACCTTGTTTTTCTACAATGTGATTATAAGGCACAGTTCAGCACAGAAGATTTAAATTTGGAAGTTCTCAAATTACTAGGATCAGCAGAGACTTTGCTGTAACCCAGCTGCACCTGTCTGGTGGTCCCACAATATGCCTCCTAAAATAGCATTATTTTAAGACTCAAAGGACATTTTTCTTCTGTGAAAGCTTATATGAACTTGACAGCTCCAGTTTTGTTTTATTTTTATTTGTATGAAAGGGTATCTGTTGTTCCTCCTTCAGGAAAGTGCATTATCTCAGGGAAGAATTTCTAGACGTTTGACTCACACGGGTTATTTCTTGTTGGCTGGCTCGGATGAGGGGAAGGTGAAATTAGACCAGAGCCTTGGGTGCAAACAACATGTGCTTGTATGCGTGACCACATGGCCACCAATGACACCTGGCTGCAGACAGCAATCTCTACTTAAGGGCAGGGTCATTAGGAACTAAGCATAGAGGAGAAACCAATGCAAACATCCCCTGAACTAGAAGAAACATTTCCACCCTGCCTATTTCTGTCAGGACCTGGAGATCATCTCTCTACACGGACAGCAGTAGAAGGCTGTTGAATAATATGAAGATGATACACGTTTCCAGGAAAAAGTCAATATTTCACCACTCTGACTTCACATGGCCAGTAACTCTGCAAGATCTTACTCTAAAGCTGAGCATCTAAAGAAAGAACTTAGAATTACAATCAACCGTGGGTGCCTAAACGTGCCTACAGATTGAAAACTTCTCTTGGGAAATCAGGGTCAGAGTTTTGACCTGTATCAGAAATTACCACCCCTGAAGACTAGGCAAACACTTGTCTTGAGAAAAAGCATGGATGGGGAGGCAGATGCACCCCGGGAAACTCCTGAAAGCATGAACGCATGGAGATTTCTCTTCTCGCCTGTGGCCACGTTAGTGACTGTGGGGAAGACAACATGTTTCTCCTGGGTGCTTAAAGCTATGAAGCGGCTCCTCTGCATTTTGTTTCTTTGGAAGCCGTCCTTCACCCCGCTTCCACCACTGGGCTACTTCTCTTGTGTTGAATCCCACTCTGGAGTGGCGGGGGAAATATCTATTTAAATTATGCTGTAATGTCCATGCATCTCAAATTCTCTTCCTGAATCGTTGCTAAGAATTTGTTGAGACAAAGAGCTTGTTCACTGTGCATTTTTATAAACAGTGGTTAGTGTGCTAGAAAAAGATCGTACTAAACTTTCATCAATAGTGCATGAAAGCAACTATTTCCTCTTAATGTCACCAGCCTTGGATACCTAAAGTGACTTTTTCTGAAACTCCAGTGGGTAAAAACTGTATCCTTTTTTTGTTTAAATGTGCATTTTCTTTATAGTGAGTTTGACACTGGATGTGTGTCTCTTTCCTGTTTGCATCTCTGGCATGTCACTTCTTGGCCCCTTGGTCTTTGTTATTAATTTTCTAACTGGGTAGCTCCTTCCTTTCCAGGAAGGCTGTAGAGTGTGGTGGTCTTAACCCTGCAGGGACCCTGGACACAGAACCACAAGTCTGAGTTATAACTCCTGTCCTATGCTACTTCTGTCAACTCGCTTCATCTTTCTAAGCCTCCAGTTGCTCTTTTGAAAAATGTGGATGTAAGTAACACTTACCTCACAGGTTTGGAATCAGGATTAAACATCTATACAAGGGGAGTTACAAAATACACACTGAATACACATGAGCTATTATTTTACCACCATTTTGTTGTATCTAAGATCTTTATAATAAATAACTCTTTCTCAGATGTTTTGCAAGTATTTCTTTTAGTTGTGTTCATGGTATCCCTTACAACAGGGGTCCCCAACCTCTAGAATCTAATGCCTAATGATCTGAGGTGGAGCTGATGTAATAATAATGGAAATGAAGTGCACAATACATGTAATGCATTTGAATAATCCCGAAACCAGCCCCCATTCCCAGTCCATGGAAAATTTGTCTTCCACGAAATCGGGCCCTGGTGCCAAAAGGTTGGGAACTGTTGCCTTACATGACAGATACCTGAAAATAAATATAGCTCAATTTTGTCACTATCACTACTAGGTTTTCTGCAAAGCATAATAATTTACTCTTTTTAATAATTTTAGGGACTTTTAATGCTTCACTGAATTTTAGGGAATTTTAATGTTTTGCTGTAAAATATCTCAGATTATGAAATACATATTTCAGATACTTCATAATATCATTTCCTTAAATCTATTAATATCTCCATTAATAGAATAAAATTTTAAATGGCTAAATAAGCTATTTCTTATATTTCTGATTTATTATTTTGATCCTTTGACTTTTGATTTATTTTTTATTTTGTTTAAATTATCATACAGTAAAATTGCCTATTTTTTCCATCACACTATTATATCAGTACTATCAACATTAATGCTTATATAGATTCATGCAACCACCTGATATTTTAGACATGTCACAATCTGAGATAATTCATAATCAAATGAAACATTGTAAGTGCTTAAAGTTATTAAAAAGGGTAAATTAATATGCTTTGCATAAAATCTTATTACTATAAAGATAAAATTAAGCTGGAAAAATTTCCAAATATACAAATTTCAAATGCCATGTAAGAGGCACCATGAGCAATGAGAATAATCTGATAAAACTCCTGGTTACCCAGCACAGAACCTGAGAAATAAAACCCATTAAATCCCTCCCGGATATAACCACCATCCTGAATTTTTAAAATAATTTTATAGAGCATTTTGTATATTTTGTGAACTCAAGCTTACCAATTATATAATACGAATATTCTATGTCCTTTATAATTTTTGTCTGCTTGACTTTAATTACTATGCTAGGTGTATGGTGGATTTTTTGATATCTTCTTAATTAATTTTACTTTATATATTTTAAAGCTATATAATGATATGTATACCAGTGTAGAATGCCAAAATTTCCTGATGATTTAAACTGGGATAATTTATGATAATACAATGATTCTGTTTATACTTCATAATGTATTTTTTCATTACAGATTGCTTTCTAATATTAATATGACTATATAAGCTGTTTTTGTATTTTCTAATATATGTCCCTTATCTCAGTTTCAAATTGAAAAATAAATATTCTTTTTTTCTCACCATTAACTTGATTGTTTTATCCTTTGCTCTTTTAGTGATCACTTTAGATATTATAGTATGTGTTCATAATTTAGAAAATTCAGATGCTAATAATTACTTTCATTGGATAATGCAAGGACTTTAAATATTTAAATATTTAAAATACCTTCATCAAGTAAATTTGTATGCTATTTTGGTGTCTATTTGATTTAAATAGTAAATATTTGTACTTACACACAATTTAGCATTTACATTGATCTTCATTCTTTTCTGCATCTGATATTTTGTTTTTCTTTGAGGTATAATAGACATACAGTATTGTATTGGTTTTATGACTCGATATTTGTATGTATTGTGAAATGATCACCATAACCTAGTCAAGTCATTTGTTGCTTCTTCAGTATCCTGTGTCCTGTTCTGAAAGAAATTCTAGTGCCTTAAATTATACCTTTAGACACCCAAGAGTGCATGGTCTAAACAGTGATGCTGCAGTTCATGTTGAAGTCTCATTCAGATGCTTCAAAATAAGTCAAAGATTATTTCTTCCAGCTAATCAAGATCTTTAAGGGTGCTCTTTTCTCACATCCTCAGACCCATATTGTACCTTAAACAATAACAGATGGTGCGTCTGTCACCCATATAAACTGACCTGGGAAACTGTCATTCTACAGAGAGGATGGTCAAGATTCACTCAGGGAAGACTGTCTGAGGTGCTGAGTCAAGTGGGGGTCCTTGAGCTACTTGAGCTTCAAGTGGACTGCAAACATTTTGTTGGTAGAGCCAACTCTTGTCCATCTCCTCGTTAATAATTCCTAAAATCCCTCTAGTAACCAATCCTCAGTTCACTTGGAAAATGTTCATTGTAGGGAGTGTTTTTTTCAATGGGGGACAAAGACAGGCAAAGAAAACTACAACCATGGGAAAACAGATAGATAAGGACAGGGTGTCACAGAGTTTTTGCTGATTGCACTTAGAAAAGGAAAACCATTGTAAGATGTGAGGTAAAGCCATGTTCAGACTAAACGTTTTTAAGCACTAACACACACACTTCTTAGTCATGCAGTCCTTGGTGGTCTAGTCGCTAAGTCATGTCTGACTCTTGCGACCCCATGGACTGTAGCCTACCAGGCTTCTCTGTCTGTAGGATTTTCCAGGCAAGAAAACTGGAGTGGGTTGCCATTACCTTCTCCAATGCAGTCCTTCCCTGGAAGGGAAGTCTACATACAGACATTAAACAGACATATCCCCCATTAGAAATAGGTTTCCACTGTTGCTGTTTGGCAGAAACCAGCACAACATGGTAAAAAAAAAAAAAAAAAAAATTTATTTAAATTTTTTAAAAAAGAAAGAAATAATTTTCCAAAATGCACGCAGCTCCTTCTCAATGTCATTTTCTCACTCTGGATATGTTCTTTACAGTCGACCAACTCTTTCATCGACTATCTAAAATAGAACAAGTATTTTCTGTCAAGCATAAATTCTCTAGACAGTATACAAGAACAAATTTTAAAAATCAAGCTTAGAGAATGCTTAATTTTTTCTCAAGCTACCCGACATCTGCCCCATTCTCTTTAAACTCTAAACTCATTTAGTCTCTTTTTTAAAGTGTGTTTTAAATTCACATATTGTGAGTTGTGGTATGTCTAAAGACTAGGTCATGAAATTATTTAGTTTTTAATTTTCCTTCAAATTCCATATTTATTCTAAATTGGAAACTTCTTTATTTCTATCTTAGTTCTAATATCAGAACTGGGTTGCTTTTCATTTACTACCAGCCAGGGCAGAAGTCCCACTTCGTGTGGTGTCTTTGCTCAGTTTCTGCCATGACATGGCTCCACCATTCAACCTGCTTCCACCCAAGGGTCTGCCATCCCCAACTGAAGGTTTATTGATACCTTTCTCTTTGTGAATGAAAAGATACTATTTGATAACTGAATTAGTCACAGTTTGTTGGAAGTACTTCTAGTGGCACCTGAAAAATATTAGATGTCTCTATACTTTAGAAAGCATCACTACGAACAAAGCTAATGGAAGTGATGGAATTCCAGTTGAGCTATTTCAAATCCTGAAAGATGATGCTGTGAAAGTGATGCACTCAATATGCCAGCAAATTTGGACAACTCAGCAGTGGCCACAGGACTGGAAAAGGTCAGTTTTCATTCCAATCCCAAAGAAAGGCAATGCCAAAGAATGCTCAAACTACTGCACAATTGCATGCTAGCAAAGTAATGCTCAAAATTCTCCAAGCCAGGCTTCAGCAATACATGAACCATGAACTTCCAGATATTCAAGCTGGTTTTAGAAAAGGCAGAGAAACCAGAGATCAAATTGCCAACATCCGCTGGATCATTAAAAAAGCAAGAGAGTTCCAGAAAAACATCTATTTCTGCTTTATTGACTATGCCAAAGCCTTTGTGTGGATCACAATAAACTGTGGAAAAATCTGAAAGAGATAGGAATACCAGACCACCTGACCTGCCTCTTGAGAAACCTATATGCAGGTCAGGAGCCAACAGTTAGAACTGGACAGGGAACAACAGACTGGTTCCAAATAGGAAAAGGAGTACGTCAAGGCTGTATATTGTCACCCTGCTTATTTAACTTATATGCAGAGTACATCATGAGAAACTCTGGGCTGAAAGAAGCACAAGCTGGAATCAAGAGTGCTGGAAGAAATATCAATAACCTCAGATATGCAGATGACACCACCCTTATGGCAGAAAGTGAAGAGGAACTAAAGAGCCTCTTGATGAAAGTGAAAGAGGAGAGTGAAACAGTTGGCTTAAAGCTCAACATTCAGAAAACAAAGATCATGGCATCCGGTCCCATCACTTCTTGGGAAATAGATGGGGAAACAGTGGAAACAGTGTCAGACTTTATTTTTCTGGGCTCCAAAATCACTGCAGATGGTGACTGCAGCCATGAAATTAAAAGACGCTTACTCCTTGGAAGGAAAGTTATGACCAACCTAGATAGCATATTCAAAAGCACAGACATTACTTTGTCAACAAAGGTCCGTCTAGTCAAGGCTATGGTTTTTCCTGTGGTCATGTATGGATGTGAGAGTTGGACTATGAAGAAAGCTGAGCGCCAAAGAATTGATGCTTTTGAACTGTGGTGTTGGAGAAGACTCTTGAGAGTCCCTTGGACTGCAAGGAGATCCAATCAGTCCATCCTAAAGGAAATCGGTCCTGAATAGTCATTGGAAGGACTGATGTTGAAGCTGAAACTTCAGTACTTTGGCCACCTGATGTGAAGAGCTGAGTCCTTAGAAAAGACCCTGATGCTGGGAAAGATTGAAGGCAGGAAGAGAAGGGGACCACAGAGGATGAGATGGTTGGGTGGTATCACTGACTCAATAGACATGGGTTTGGGTGAACTCCAGGAGTTGGTGATAGACAGGGAGGCCTGGCGTGCTGTGGTTCATGGGGTTGCAAAGAGTCGGACATGACTGAGTGACTGAACTGAACTAAGACAATGACAACTGCATATGGTAACATCCCAAACCTGCTTCCTCATCACATATTTGAGGGAAAATACTGAAGTGTTGTTTGCTGGTGACAAAGCTCTCTGACTGCAAGCAAATCCTGAGCCCCCAAAAATCAAAGACCACCAACGATCAATCCCATGAAAGCATGCCCGAGAGGGTCCTTACAATGTCTCTGACTTAACACAATGGTATCTCAGCTCCTACATTGTCAGTCACTGGCTATTCAATACTTATGGAAAAAAATATTCTCATTGACAGTACAGGTGTTTGTGGAAAAAAGCATCTGTGTTTAAAACGAAAAGGTGTTAAAAGCTTTGTCAAGCACAGGAGTTTCCAGTGGGCAAAACTTGGCAGTGGCAGGCGATGCTGATGAAATGCCTCAGGAGGCTCTGTGCAGGGTGTTGAAAAAGCAAACGAGCCCTCTGATCTCCCGAATATCACTGCTGCTGCTGCTGCTAAGTCGCTTCAGTCATGTCTGACTCTGTGCAACCCCAGAGACAGCAGCCCACCAGGCTCCCCCGTCACTGGGATTCTCCAGGCAAGAACACTGGAGTGGGTTGCCATTTCCTTCTCCAATGCATGAAAGTGAAAAGTGGAAGTGAAGTCGCCCAGTCGTGTCTGACTCCTAGTGACCCCATGGACTGCAGCCTACCAGGCTCCTCCATCCATGGGATTTGCCAGGCAAGAGTACTGGAGTGGGTTGCTATTGCCTTCTCCCCCTAACATCACTAGGGGGACTTAAAAGGCACTGCTCGTCACAGTGGAAAACGCACGTAGGATCCAAGGTCCAGTGCTGACCGCCACCTAGATGGAGCTCATTCCACCTGCTCCCAGAAAGCTTACCTGGACACGGTGGCAAGCAAGAATTCTCTGATCTGAAGCTTGCTTTTGTCCTTCCCATGACTGCTACTCGGGGGGAAGTTGGGGTATGTCTCATTCAATACCCCTGTTGTATCTGGCACCTCTGATTTGCATAGGGCAAGTGCTGTTCACAATATCAGTATGGTTTCCACCCAGAGTTCACGAGTCACTGTCTCCCGCCCTCCAAGTTGCCTCCACCAACTCAAAATAAACAGAACTAAAGAAACAAAGCAAAATGTTAACGTTGTACACCAAGCAGTTTCCTTAAGAACACAACAGGCCAAGAGGCCTCAGAACACCAGATGCTTGGAAACCAGGGCATAGACTTGCTCAGATTAACACAGACGTGGGCATTATGAATGTTTATTTCTCTTTATGTCTCCAAGTGATTCTTGCATTAGTGACATCTGCGACATCTGAGGAGAGCTGGCAATCGTGTTTGTAGAACATGTCTTCCATCTTCCACCACTAATCATGGATTCTACACCACATTCTGCTCTATTCCTCTTTTTTCCTTGTTCCTTGTTCTTTTTTAAAACTTTTTATATCATTATTTCTTACAAAGAGATCTATGCTTCACCTGATAATAAAACAATTTATGCTATCAAAGCTTAGAATTAATACAACTTTGACAGGAGATGCTATATTGGGGATAAAACAGGCTTGTTGAGAAATCTGTACATTCTGTGTGCATGTGTGTGTGCTCATTCGTGTCTGACTCTGTGATCCTATGGACTGTAGGCCACCAGGCTCCTCTGTCCAAGGGATTCTCCAGGCAAGAATACCAGAGTGGGTTGCCATTTTCTTCTCCAGGGGATCTTCCCAACCCGGGGATCAAACTCACATCTCTTGTGTCTCCTGCAGTGGAAGACAGGATTTTTTACCCAGCTGAGCCATCTGATGTATGTAAAGGAAGCCCATACATTCAGCAGAGATCTCATATTTTCACTTTGACCCCTGACATTGGCTTTAGCAGCGGGGGAATGCAGCGTGTCTTTTCACATTATAGATGTTTTTGAGGTTTTTGTGCATGAAATGTGAGAATGAACGTGGAATCTGACACAGTGGGACCACGAGTTCTACCTCTGTACTCTGGAAGGGGTGCAAACAGCAACCAGGAAGAAAGGGAGGAAGGAAGAGAGAAAGACACAGAGCCTCCAAATAGTCCTCTGAAGGCAGGTTCCTATGGGGCTCCATGGAGGAGTGGTCTCATATTAAGTGCAGTTGAAATCTTTAGTTATTGATTATAAGGAAATATACGGCCTCCATAGTACAGATCTTAAATATGATATGTAATTACATATACATAACTGAGTGAGGCTGTGACAGTATTATACTATTATTATCACCTATGAAAGAATGGGTTTCCCTGACTGCTCAGCCAACAAAGACAGGGAAGGCTCATGTCCAAGGGAGGAGAGATGGTCCAGAGAGAGAGCCCTCGGAGATGCTAGGAGGAGAATCATGGTTGAGGGTCTGCCGTTGGCTCACTGCATCCACAGCTCTCTTCCAGATGGAGAAACAAAAGCTGAAAGAGAGGAAGCAACTGGTCCGATAGAAGGCAACAAACAAGTCAGTAACTCTGGGTTCAGACAGAAGATGACTCTGCACCCAAGCTCTTCATGACCAAGTCTCAGAGGAGGCTGCTGCTGCTAAATCACGTCAGTCGTGTCCGACTCTGTGTGACCCCGTAGATGGCAGCCCACCAGGCTCCCGTCCCTGGGATTCTCCAGGCAAGAATATTGGAGTGTGTTGCCATTTTCTTCTCCAGTGTATGAAAGTGAAAAGTGAAAGTGAAGTCACTCAGTGTGTCTGACTCTTCGCGACCCTGTGGACTGCAGCCCACCAGGCTCCTCCATCCATGGGATTTCCCAGGCAAGAGTACTGGAGTGGGGTGCCATTGCCTTCTCAGAGGAGGGATTTCCAGGGGAAAAAAAGCATGCTGCTGCTTGGTTTTCTGATGTGGCAGTTAAATGGTTCAGTGTAAACAGAGATGTGTATAAAATGTAAAGTTGAGGATCAGGATGGAGAGATTGCTCACCTAATAACGTCTATTTTCCTGCTCAAGTTGAAGGCAAAATAATATGGAAAGTGTGTTGAGACAAATAGAGGTGTGATGAGCTTGGGAAGTTTAGCAAATTCTGCTAGTTTGGAACAGCCTTGGGAAGCACTGAGTTTACCCGGACCATTCTGAGGGGCGGGGGGATCCTCTAACAACCTAGCTTATCCTTTCATTGATTTTAATTGTACCACAAGTGAAAAAAATGTCCCCCAAATAAGGATGGCTTCTAGGAATTCTGTTCAGCCATGAATTTTTAAAGGTATTTTGCATCATTTGATGAAAAGAATTTTACAATGGATATAGCAGACCTATCTCACAAGCCTTATACTGAGGGATTATAATAAACTACAATGTAGAATTTTCATTTACAGGGAAAGAAATTTTACTTCTGAAAGTTACATTAACATGATACAGGACATAATTTAATTCACATATATCACACGTGACTGTAACATTCACCTTTCTAGAAAAAAAATATTGCTGGAAATATATTTCAAGTATTATTCATTAACTATGTAGTTAACAGTCAAGGTAGCAAGCTTGTCTCCAGGTGGCTTCCAGTTTGGGTTTAAAGAAGCCCTATGTGAATGTTTTGAATCCCATGGGGCCATTTACAAACACCAGATCAAATTGGGGGAAAGGAAGACGACTGGATCTTTGATGAAGGCATCAGAAGACACCACGTCTGCTCCGTGTGGAGGAGCGGGAGCTAGCAGATGTTTAGAATCCCGGGTGGAGCACTCCCCTCCCCGCATTCCTGCTGCTGGGGAGGTAGGGCCCATCTCCAGTTTCTACAGGGGAGGGACCCTCACTTGGGAGACAGGGAAGCTCTACACGGCCCAGTTCATGTCCATCTGGAAGCTTTTTGGCAGCTCTGATTTCCACTGGGTAAAAAGGATATGGGGAAAGCTAAGAAATATTCCAGCAGAATTTGTAACGTGACATAGAAATTAGAATATTAGAGCCGTAAGATGATAATATGGAAATTCATGCCATGTTGGTAGAGGAGCAAATTCTAAAAATGTTCTCAGGCCCCTGTGCCCTCAAATGGGAAGCACATGGTACAGGAAAAAGTGAAGCCCCCCCCCCCCCAAAAAAAAAAAAAAACAGCTGGCCTTGAACGCACATCCCTCTTAGCCCGGAGCAGTAGCAGATGGCAAGATCTGCCTGTTGTGCTGGTATTGTTTTTATTGTTTTCATGCATTGATAATTAGATGCTGACAGCATGCTTGGAGCTGCCCTGAGTTTAGAACACAGAACTGCTTGGATCCCTTGGGCTTATCCCTCAGTAAGAGGAAGACCTTTGAAAGCATCAATGCAGAAGAGATATATGTTATACATCAAAGGTTACTGCCTCTTCAGGTTGCATTTTTTCTTCATGCTTTCCTTTAATTTTCCTGGCCTTCGGTTCAGTAGGGGAAGAACAGCCAGACGGCTCACTGAGGAAAGCAGATCCCAGGAAATGATGCAGGAGATGGAAGGAGGGGACCTTGGTGGACTCAGAGGAGAAGAGTGACTTCAGAGTAAAGTGGAAGAATAATGGACACGGAGGTGGACCTGTCACCACTGAACACGGTGGGGGCAGCCTGGGATGAGAAGGCAGTGACAAGGGGTGGGGGGGGTGGGCTTCTCACTGTAAAGTCCACATATAGCAGAGGCATGATTTTATTCACATGGCTAAATAGCCCCTGGATGAAAACAGGGTCTTTGCAATGATATATGATCATCAGCAAGGCTTCCCTGATGGCTCAGTGGGTAAAGAAGCCGCCTGCCAATGGAGAAGATGTGGGTTCGATCCTTGAATCAGAAAGATCCCCCGTAGGAGGAAATGGCAACCCACAGAACTCCCATAGACAGAGAAGCCCAGGGGGTTACAGTTCATAAGGTTGCAAAGAGTCAGGCACGACTGACTCTTTTCATCCAGGGGCTATTTAGCCATGTGAATAAAATCATTCCTCTGCTCATATGTGGACTTCACATTCAGAAGGCCCTCCCCGCCTACCCCTTGTCACGGCCTTCTCACCCAGGCCGCCCCCACCATGTTCAGTGGTGATGGGTCCACCTCCGTGTCCAATATTCACAAACACGATCATCAGGAAGAGACAGGGATTATGCCAAGAGGCTACAGATGTGTCACCAAACCAAAGATTACAACTGAGACCAGGAGAAGGGGCTATAGATGTGGAACCAAACCAAAGATTGGAACTGAGTCCAGGAAATGGGTGGACTGTGAAGGGTCATTCCTTAATCTGGCCATGGAATGATGTCCAAGGGGCCATGAAGCATCCATGTTTCAGAGTCCTACGTGGACCAGTGGGACAAGTAAGGGGTTAGTTCTTTCAGATCTGATCCTGGCCAGCTCAGAATCAAATTCCATCTCAGACTGAACAGCTAGTTTCCATTAAGCAACTTATCTTTCTAGGACTCAAGTTTTTTCATCTGCAAATAAGGTATTGTTACTTCGAAAGAGTAAACCTTTTACTCTGAGCACAAATGTGTTAGACAGCAATGCTAGACAAATGTCATCTTATGCTTCCCAAATACCCTATAAGGGAGGTGTTAATAATATTATTCTCCCCATTTCCAGGTAAGGTTGATTGGAGTCAAGAAAATGGCAAGTTTCATAAGCCAGGAGAGTTCAGACTTTTTCCAAGAGGCAATAAAAAGTCATCAAAAGCTCTTCACCAGAGAAAATTTTTCTGTGAAACAACATAGTGTTAGAGCACTGCACATATTAAAGAGGAAAAATGCAACAGGAAGAGCAGGTAAGAGATTATTATAACAGTCCAAGCACCAGGGGAAGAGAGATGCATATGATTTGATACCTACTAGGATTTAATAATAATAATAATAATGAGGTTGTGGAGAAGTTGGAACACATGCATTTCTTGTGAGAATGTAAAATGTTGCAGCAGCTATAAAAAAAATTAAACAGTTTGGTTGTTTCTTGAGAGCAGGAGGAGAAGGGGGCAACAGAGGATGAGATGGTTGGATGGCATCATCAACTCGATGGACATGAGTTTGAGCAAGCTCCAGGAGATGGTGAAGGACAGGGAGGCCTGGCGTGCTGCAGTCCATGGGGTCACAAAGAGTCAGACATGACTTAGCGACTGGTCAACAAGAACAAAGAGCTAAACATAGACTGTCACATGACCCAGCAATTCCACCCCTAAGTACGTGTCCAAAGGAATTGAACGCAGGGTCTTGAACAGGCCTGTACACAACTGCTCATTGCAGCATTATCACAACAACCCAAGTGTCCACCAGTAGATACATGGATGAACAATACACAGAATACATATACAATGGAATATTCCAGCTGTAAAAGGGAATGAAATTCTGAAATGTGCTACAGCATGGATAAAGCTTGAGAACATTACGCTGAGTGAAATGTCAGATGAACAAAGGAAATGTTACATTACTTCACTTATATGATGTATCTGGAGGACAGAAAAGTTGTTAAAGACCAAAAGTAGATTTGGTTACCTGGGGCTGAGGAGAGAGGGGTCAGTGGGGGTAGTTATTACTAATGGCTTCAGAGTTCCTGTTCAGATGATGGAAACGACTGTAACTAAATAGTGCTGACGGTTGCATGATGTCACAGATGTAATTAATGCCACTTAGTTGAAACTAAAAAATGATTAAAGTGGTAAATTTTATGTTAAATATATTTTACCACAATTTTGCAAGCTAATGATGTAGTGTACCAAAAATCATTGCTTGTACACTTTAATGGGTGAATTGGACACTAGGTGAATTATTAAATCTCAGTGAAGTTGCTAACAAGAGAAAGGGGAGGAAGAAAAATGCAGGGTAGGGGCCATGGCAATATAAAAATGAAACAACATGCTTTTCTGGACTGAGAATTGATGACTAATAGAATTTAGAGAATAAGAGGTGAATCCTCTCCATGAGCAAGAATAGGACATCGAAGAGGAGACGCCACATGTCTGGGGAAGTAAGGGGGCCATTCTGGTCCCTCTGCTTTAAGTAGGAGGCAGAGACGGCGGGGGCAAGAAGTGGAGCGAGGGAGAGCGAGGGAGAGCGAGGGAGAGGTGGGGACCAGCGGAGGTCACGTGCACAGAAGTCCCAGCTGCAGAGACAGGGTGAGACTGTCGACTGGCAGGCACTAGTGAACCTTGCCAACAGGGACATGGGAGGAGAAAGAGGGCTCAGAGATGAACAGAAACAGGTGATGCTCAGAGACACTGAGAGAGAACAAGGATATGTCAGGAAGAACATGGGGAACTCGCCCGAGTGTCAGGAGTGAGGATGCTGAGAAGCTGAAAGATCCTTCAGTGTAACAAATTGGAGATTGCTGACATCTGTAGAAATGATTTCAGCTGTGTTGAGGAGAAGAAGTCAGATTTTTTTTAAAAAATTAAATAATTTGAGTAAATAAGGGTCAAGGTTTGAAAACCTTGGATGTGCATCAGATAAGTGGGATGCGACAGCACTGGGGGAACAGTTGTACAAAAAGTAGGTTTCTTTTTTTAAGTCTTTCTTTGTTTGATTTTAAGAGGGAAGTGTCATCTGTTTTGGAATTTGGAAAACTTTGACAAAAGTAGAGTAATAATGGTTTGAAAGGAAGGAATGATGAATTGATTTTGTGACAGGGTGAGAAAGTTACTGAAAGGACCATTTTCTGAAAGAAATAGGAGAAATTGGGATCAATTCCCTAGGGGAGTCAGGGGAACTTTAGGGGACCCCATAAGGGACCTTTGCCAACAAAGTTCCATCTAGTCAAAGCTATGGTTTTTCCACTAGTGTATGGATGTGAGAGTTGGACTATATAAAAAAAAAAACAGCTGAGCACGGAAGAATTGATGATTTTGAACTGTGGTGTTGGAGAAGTCTCTTGAGAGTCCCTTGGTCTGCAAGGAGATCCAACCAGTCCATCCTAAAGGAAATCAGTCCTGAATATTCATTGGAAGGACTGATGCTGAAGCTAAAGCTCCAATACTTTGGCCACCTGATGGGAAGAACTGACTCACTGGAAAAAACCCTGATGCTGGGAAAGATTGAGGGGAGGAAGAGAAGGGGATGACAGAGGATGAGATGGTTGGATGGCATAACTGAGTTTGAGCAAGCTCTAACAGATGGTGATGGACAGGGAAGCCTGGCATGCTGTGCAGTCCATGGGGTCACAGAGAGTTGGACACGACTGAGCGACTGAACTGAACTGAGAGTCAGGCCTGGCAAAGAGGGTCGGTACTTACTGTCTCGGGAGTGGGGGTAGGGGTTGCGGAGGATGGAGAACAGCTGGTCCCAGGAGGCAGAGGTGGGGATGACAGCTCCCAGGATGGACACAGAGTAGGATGTGTGGGGCCATGGGGTGTCCACAAGGTGGGGGGCTGCCACACCCAAGAGCAGCCAGGCCTTTGTGAGGTCAGGATCCCATCACTAGGCATTGAGTTCTCACAGCCTGGTCCCAGGGTCTGGTCTGTGGTCAGAGAAGGAAGCCATCAGCCCACCTAGAAGAGAGGCAAGGACACACATGACCGCCCTCCTGTAACAACCCTCGTGTCCAGGCTCGTTCCCCGCTGCCATCCAGCGCAAAGGCTGCAGCATGGCCTGGCCCTCGCTCCTGGAAAATATCACCCACTGTTGACGCTGCTCACACCCTCCACCTCCTCTGAGACTAACCCTGTCCCATGACCCTTGGGAGTTGTAGTCAGGAAACTTTTCTGATACAGAGTGACCAGTCCTCAAGCCATGCCCCCTTCTCCTCTACATCTTTAGCTATGTATTTCGTCCTGTTTTATTGTTCGTGGTCTGAAAAAAATTCCCTTGTCTCCTCAACAGTACCGAACACGTCTGAAAGCAAGAAGTCTGTCTGTTCCTTAGCACAGGCCAACCATCAGGAGAAAGACTTGTGCAAACGCAGACTTGTGAGAGGACAAAGAGTTTCCGACCCTGCAGCGCCTGCCGGGATCTGCTGACGCGTGGGTCCCAGGAAGCATTTTCGTGCTGGAAATGGACCATCTTAGACACACAGCCTTGTCCCACTGCCTGCAGGACAGAGTCTCGTTCTTCAGAAGAGTTTAATCCACGATGCTTTGAGACCTCTCAGCTCTATGGCCCCTGACTGCCCTACCCCAGCCCACTGCTGTCAATGGAGACAGGAAACGTAGGAGAAGCCAGACTGGGAGGCAAGAAGAAAAATGAGAAGGGAACAAAGGATGAAAGAAAGAAAGAGAGAGCAGGAGGGAGGAAGGAGGAGAGAAAGAGAAAAGAGAGACGGGGGAAGGGAGAGGAAGAAAGAGGGAAAGAGAATGAAAAAGGAGCAAACACACCGGCCCCCTCGGGTGAAACACCAGCAGCTTGGGGCGGCCTCAAGCCCCACCACCCCCAACCCCTCCAGAAACATCAGTTCCTTGTGGGAAGGAGACCAAAGTGTGAGGGTGGGTCCATTACACCCTCCAACCTGTGGCCCACATGCCAGCCTCACACACAGATGGAAAAGTGATGAGCTGTGCACAGAGCAGGGAGCCGGCTCCAGGGCTCCGCTCGTTCCAAGGCTGATGTCTCCCTCTGGTCCTCCTGCCAAGAAAGTGAGAAAGCTCAGACAAGCCTCTCGGCCCAGCCAGCTGAGCTCAGTGCATAGGCAGCAGCCAAGGACACACAGGGCTTGTCCTGCCGCTTGGCCAGGAGGGGTGGGCAGGCAAGTCGAGAGCTGGGTCCCCGGCTTCCAACGCTGCCCACATCAAGGTCATCGGGGTGACCAGCCCGAGGTCTCCCTGCCAGGCTCCCAGATGCTCTCCTGTCTCAGGATCTGGCCCTGTGCGCTGAGGCAAGCCCTGACCTCATGCGTGGTGTTGGGTCTGAGCACCGGTCCACATGTGACCTCCCCAGGGCCCTGGATTTCTGCTCCTCCACCCAGGACAGAACTGACTCGAGCATAGGATTCCTCTGGCAGCCTGCTTTCCGTGTCTGTTTCAGCCCCACAAAGGGTCAAGGAAGAACATGGAGAAATCTGGACACTTATCTGAAAACATTTAAATGAAAAAGAACTTTCTTTCCCTCCCTATCTTCCAGGAAACCATCTACCTTCGCTGCTGTTGGAAAGGTGTTGTTTCCTGTGTTTTTATAATGGGCTCCACACACCTAGACGTGATCCATGTTGGGACGGGGTGGTGTGGGGGAGGTGGGGGCGGGCAAGCCTGCGTCTTGACTGCCTCGGTTCCCTGGAATCTTTGAGGATAAAGGAGGAGGCACTGGGGTTCATGTCTTGTGCTTCCCTCTGTATCTGTTTTTCAGGGCTGCCATAACAAATCACTGCAAACTTGGTGGCTTAACACAACAGCAATGTGTGTTCTCACGGTTCTGGAGGCCAAGTCCTAAATCAAGGTGTCAGCAGGGCCGGCTCCCTCTGAGGCTCCAGGGAGGGTCCTCCCTGCCTCCTCCAGCTCCCGGGGCTGCAGGCTTTCTTGGCTCGTAGGCGCATCACCCCAGTCTCTGCACCGCCCCCGCCATGCTGTCACATGGTCTCCTCCCAGTGTCTCTGTCTCTTCTCCTTCTCTGTCTTTTAGGACATTTGTCACTGGTCCTAGGGCCCTCCCAGATCCAGGACAACCTCATCTTGCGAACTGGACCTCATCATATCTGTGCAGAACTTGTTTCAAATAAAGTCACATTCTGACGCTCTGGGTGGACATAGTTTCTGGAGGATGAGTGCCAGTCAAGCTCCTGGAACCACCCAGTGCTGTGCGACTGTGGATAAGTGATGAGATTACCAAGACAGAGGGTTTTTAATTTAAAATTTCAATTATTTGAAATAAATACTTTGATCATCAGGAAAATATTGTAATGGACATTTATAGACTCACAATGCAGATTAAAGAAATGTTAGCATTTCCCCAGTGTATGTATTATATTTTATAAAATATGTTATATTTTTGTATATTATTTTATGACTTGTTGTAGATATAACTGTCCATCTCATCCTCTGTATACTCTACCCCAGTATAATCATTATTCCTGACATATGTTTACATGCACTGCAATTTACTTTTATTGATCATTATTTATTTTAGTAATATATATATATTTGATGATACAAGTAAATCTAGTTTACTTATTTGAATTACTGTCCCAAAGATTTAGAATTGGAATTTTTTTGGAAACTTAGACTCTTAGATAATAATTCTTGCCCTAGTCACCTCCCAGCATAGTGAAAACTAAACAAAATGATTATATGAATGGTACACACAACATAGTCTGCACGGATTATAAGGTAGAATATTTCTTATATTCTAAAATACCCACCCCGTCGATTGCTGGGCTGTGATATTGCTGCTATTTCAAAATCAGATATTATTTCAATATGTCATCATTGTACCTTCTTTGCTAGCAGATGATACATAAATGGGCCTTTTTGAAAGTGTTTGTGGTAGGTGTTAGTCATTGAGTCGAGTCTGACTCTGTGACCTCATGGACTGTAACCGGCGAAGCTCCTCTGCCCATGGAATTCTCCAGGCAAGAATACTGGGGTGGGCAGCCATTCCTTTCTCCAAAGTGTTTACATGGATGTAAATTTTTTTTTAAATGTATTTACTTAGTTATTTTTGACTGCGCTGGGTCTTTGTTGCTGCGCGTGGGCTTTCTCCAGTTGAGGTGTGGGCAGCTTCTCATTGCAGCGGCTCCTCCTGTTGAGGAGCACAGCCCTTGGGGCGCGCGGGCTTCAGTATGCAGGCCCGGTAGTTGCAGCTCTGGGGCTCTAGGGCACAGGCTCAGTAGTTGTGGCACACGGGGTTAGCTTCTCCACGGCATGTGGGATCTTCCAGGATCAGGAATCGAACCTATATCTCCTGCATTGGCAGGTGGATTCTTCCCCACCTGGAACACCAGGGAAGTCTGTTACAGGCCTTATTTTAGCTGAGATGCTACATAAATTTAGGTTACCTGTGCTACCATCATGACCAACTGGAAGAATAAAGAAAAACCTCCTAATTTTCTCATTTGTTTTTGCTGGGCCAGATATGGTGGCCCGGAATGATGGCTTCTGTTACGCTACAGTCAACTCTAAGTGCCACGTCAGCACTGCTGCTTCATCTAAACTCAGGGTACAACTGAGAACCGAGGAGAGGCTGTTAAGCCCTTAAAAATAGCCTCACTGTTCAGGACTCTGAGTTTGCGGAGCCAGGTATTCCAGTCTCCATCTGACACTAAATTCCTCAAAGCCAGAAATACTTGGTGCGTTTCACCGCAACCTCTAAGACTCTTAATTCCACCCTGGACTCTTGGTTGATAAAGAATAAAGGTCCAAAGCTGCTGCACTACTATTTATCATAAAGAAACTCGTCTTTGTTTAGGTCACTAAATATAAATGTTTAGACCCTACGAAGGTTAAATAAGGGGGAAATAATGAGAGCCAAGAAGCGAGTGGGGATGAGGAGGAGGGGAAGAGAGTGGAGAAAGAATTGTGCTAGAAATGCCAGGTTAAGGAAAATCGCTGTGGTTGAGCCCCCAAATTAATTCTAAACTTTCTGGCAGCAAAAGTAAAGAAGGAAGTTCAAGGCACAGCGTAGTTTGAGTTATGTAACAAATGATAGCCTACTAGTTCTAGAAAAGATAAACTCTTCTTGGCACAATAAGTGCTCCATAAATATCACTAGAATAAATAAGAGGCAATCTATCACTCAGGTTAGAATAAGGTCTGGCTTCAACAACAACAAATTCTTCATGTTCGTGTCTCACACTGACCTTGGACAAAAGCACACATTGCTGAACCATAAAGGTTTCTGTGGACATCCAAGGGACTAAGCGCCAGGTTGAGCCATTCTCGTCCTCTGATGTGATAATCAGGGTAGAGAATGAATGGTTAACACAGCTCAAAATTTCCTCGTTGAAGGTTCACTTTCTTAGTTGGAATTTTGGCAAATCATAAGAAGCTGAAAAGTGATTGGACTGTAAGTATTTCTGTGTTGTTAATCGAAAGAACAGCCAAAGCTTGAGATGCCAACAGCATAGATGACAAACTGATGTATTAGACTGGTGCAAAAAGTAAGTGTGCTTTTGCACTGTTGAACTTTGCTGTCTGATACTGGAATACATACTTAAATAAATGTGGTTATGTTATATATCATTTTAATGCACATTTCTTGCTTTATGTTTTTTGCTAATAGGATTGCTTGCTGTGCATTTTATATCTATTTTAGATTAGGGAAGCGATGTTAAACAAAAAGCAAATTCAAGTGATTTTCTTATTCAAGTTCAAAATAAGTCATAAAGCAGCGGAGACAAGGAACCGCTAACAGACATACAGTGCAGTGGTGGTTCAAGAATTTTGCAAAGGAGATGAGAGTCTTGGAGATGAGAGTTTGAATGTGAGGAGTGCAGTGGGTGGCCACGGGAAGTGATAGCAAGAAACTGAGATCATCATCTAAGCTGATGCTCTTACGACTACATGAGAAGTTGCTGAAGAGCACAGCATCCTATGGTCACTCAGCTTGTGAAGCAAAGTGGAAAGATGAAAAAGCTCCATGAACTGACCACAAATCAAAAGCATCGTCATTTTGAAGTATCATCTTCTCTTATTCTACGCGACAACAGTGAACAATTTCTCATCAGATTGCGACATGCAAAGGCAAGTGGATTTTATGCGACAACTGGCAAGGACCAGCTCAGTGGCTGAACTAAGAAGAAACTCCAAAGTACTTCCCAAAGCCAAACTTGCACCAAAACAAGATCATGGTCACCGTTTGATGGTCTGCTGCCAGTCTGATGTACTACAGCTTTCTGAATCCTGGTGAAGCCATTACATTGAGAATTAAGCTCAGCAAACAGGTGAGAGGCACCAAAAACTGCAATGCCTACATCTGGCATTGTTCAACAGAAAGGGCTCAGTTCTTCTCCACGACAACACCCAACCTCATGTCGCACAACCAGTGCTTCAAAAGTTGAATGAATTGGGCTAAAAGTTTTGCCTTATCCACCATATTCCCCTGAACCCTCACCAATGAACTACCACTTCTTCAAGCATCTCGACAACTTTTTGCAGGGGAAATGCTTTCCAAGAGTTCATCAAATCCCAAAGCACGGATTTTCATGCTACAGGAATAGACAAACTTACTTCTCATTGACAAAAATGTGTTGATCATAACAGTTCCTATTTTGATGAATAAAGATGTTTTGAGCCTAGTTTTAATCATTTAAAATTCACAGCCCGAGATGGCAATGACTTTTTCACCAACCTAAATAAATCAAGGAATGCTGCTGATGTTCTAACCACATCTTACAGGTTTGTGCAGCAAAAGCACAGACAGACAGAACCCCCAGTTCATTTCAGATGTGCTCAGCTGCATCCACAGACTGCCTCCAAGAAACCCCAAATGTGTGCGGAGATGTGGACAGAACACAAGTTCAGGAGGCCGTCTGGGAGCCACAAGCTGTTCTTTCTGCCGTCAGCCTTGGCTTTTGGAAAAAGCTGCCCTCAGACAAACCTGCTGGGCCGATTAAGCTGCACATTCCATGGTCCCCACATAACAAGAGGCGTGAGTTTATTGGAAGTGTTGTTTACTGTTACCCACTCAGTAATCCTGAGGAGTCTCTCCCAATACCACGATCTCGGTTTGAGCAGCAATTTGTTTTTAACTCTCCTTGATGACAGGAGCTGGTAAATAGGTTCAATTATACTTCACCATTGGGCCTGAAATGTGATGCGACAGTCAAGCCGTCAGCAAGAGGGGAGTATTACGTTTTTGTTTTTATTAATTTTGAAGTGTCCTTATTCATTTGTTCAACAAAGATTTATGACATGTCTAGGATGTGGCTCAGTCCTGAGGATAGGAGATGGAAAAGATAGAATGCCTGCTCTCAGCGAAGTTTCAGACGATTGAAATACAGCATCAGAACTGCTAAGGGGGAATTCCCTGGTGGTCCAGTGGTTGGGACGCTGCTCTTCCACTGCAGGGGGCCCGGATTCCATCCCTGGTCAGAGACCTAGGTACAAGCTGCATGACACTGCCAAAATATTTTATTAATTTCAGGGGGGGAAAAACCCAGTAAGAACAAGGTGATGCACCAACTTGAGAGCTCCTTGACTAGCCAGAGACTAGGGCTGGTTGGTCAGGAAATGGTTCCCTAGCCTTGAAAAAGACAGCAGACTCTAAGCAAAAGCAAGGAGAGAGATGAGAGAGGACATGGTTAATGAGAAGAGCTGAAAGCTCTCTCCATTCGGATTCACGACAGCCAGGCGGCTGTCTCTGTGTTGGGAGACAGAAGACATCTTGTCAACGTTTCTGTGATCTCCAGAAATCCAAGGAGAATACTAGTTTTAGATCACCCCAGGTGAACAACAGAAAAAGACTCTCTGAAACCTAGACCTCGAATAATTTTCACAAGGTTTCAATAATGTTTACTGACAATAGGAAAATCATAAAACAAATTAGGAGAAAATCCAGAGTGCATGTGTGTGCATGCTAAGGTGCTCAGTCGTGTCCGACTCTTTGCCACCCTGTGGACTGTAGCCCACCAGGCTCCTCTGTCCATGGGATTTCCCAAGCAAGAATACTGGAGTGGGTTGCCATTTCCTTCTCCAGGGGACCTTCCCAACCTAAAGATCAAACTCACATCTCTTGAGTCTCCTGCACTGGCGGGTGAATTCTTTACCATTGAACCGCCTGGGATGTCCTTTTCTAGATATTGTTGTTGCTGTTCAGTTGCTCAGTTATGTCCGACTCTTGGCCACCACATGGACTGCAGCATGCCAGGCTTCCCTGTCCTTCACTATCTCCTGGAGCTTGCTCAAACTCATGTCCATTGAGTCAGTGAGGCCATCCAACCATCTCATATTCTGTCATCCCCTGCTTCTCCTGCCTTCAATCCTCCTCCTCCTAGATATTAGACCCTTTTTTTGAGAGCAGTTGTTTGTTTGCTTTTACTAGACTCTTTTTAGATATATGATTTGCAAATATTTTCTCCCATTTTTACTTTTTGATAATGGCTTTTGATGTACAAAAGTTTGGAATCCAAGGGTGTTTCAACCTATGAAAATCAATGTAATAAATGACATTAATACAAGGAAGGAAAAAAAGAATCATGTGATCAACTAATTTCATAGAAAGGCAGAAAAAGCATTTCACCAAATCAAACGCCCCTTCATAATAGACCTCCAGAAATAGGAATAGAATGTTCATGTATCCTCAAGATAATAAAAAGCAGTGAGAACAAACCCACAGCTAACACCACGCTTGATGATGAAAGAAAAGCAGCTTTCTGCCTTATCAGGAATAAGACGTGGATCCCTGATCTCATTGTACTAGAGGGTATAGCCAGATAAATTAGGCAAGAAAAATAATAAAAGGTATCGAATTGAAAAGGAAGAAGTAGAACTATCTTTATTCATGATGGTAAGACCCTATATATAGAAAATCCCAAAGCATCCACACAATAACCAGAGCTAACAGATGATTCAGCAAATTGCAGAGTACGAGATCCACATGCCAATATCAGAGTTCCTACACGACAGTAATCACCATCCAGAAAGGAAATTTAAGAGAACAAGTATGTTTACAGTAGCATTCAAAGAATAAAGTATCTAGGAGTAAAATCAACTAAGTAGGTAAAAGACTTATACAGTGAAAACTGTGAAACATTGCTGGAAAAAACGTAAAGAAGACCTAAATAAGTGAAAAACACTCCACACCCATGGATTAGAATGTTTAATATTGTTAAAATGGCAATACTGCCCAAAGTGAGCTACATATTCAATACAATCCCTATCAAAATTCTAGTGAGTTTGTTTTTTTTTTACAGAAATGGTAAATCAGTTCATCAAATTCATATGGAACTGTGAGGTTCCAAGCACCCAAAATCATTTTGAAAATGAACAAAGTTGAAGGACTCACCTCTCCCAGTTTCAAAACTTGCTATGGTGGTATTGTTCAGTCGCTAAGTTACGTCCGATTCTTTGTGACTCCATGACCTGCGGCACACCAGGCCTCCCTTTCCTTCCCTATCTCCTGCAGTTTGCTCAAACTCATGTCCATTGAGTAAGTGATGTCATCCAACCATCTCATCCTCTGTCGACCCCTTCTTCTCCTGCCTTCAATCTTGCCCAGCATCAGGCTCTTTTCCAGTGAGTCAGCTCTTCACATCAGGTGGCGAAAGCATTGGCACTTCAGCTGGACAGAATAATGAAAACCATGTAGCACCGGCACAAGAACAGCTAATTAGACCAGTGGGACAGGAGTGAAAGTCCAAAACTCAACCACATCACACCAGTGGATTTATTACAAAGGTGCCAAGACCACTCACTCTGGAAAGAATAGTGGTACTGAGACAGCTGAAGATCCACCTGCAAGAGAGTGAACTTGGTCCCTTATCTCACACCAGGTACAAAAGTCAATTCAGAGTCAATCAATAACCTAAACAGAAGAGCTAAAACCATAAAAGCCTTAGAAGAAAACAGAGGCAAAAGTTCACGACCTGAATTTGGCAGGATTATTAGACATGACACGAAAAGTATGAGGGAAAAAAAGATGAGATAATTTGGACTTCATTAAAATAGCCTTTATTTTTATATTACTGAAATGACTGTGATAAAAATGTCATTGATATCCTTAAAATTATAGCCAGAGGCTTTAGAACAATAAACTACTTTCACTTAAAAACAGTTAACTGGAGTGGATTATGTCCATGCCCTTGGACGGCCTTGGCTGTCGGTGTGTCTGGTAGGTTTCCAACTGCTTCCAGCTGCATCTCCGTGTCTTAGGGCATTTAGTTCCTGAGCCTTGGAAGCCACTCTTGAAAGCAAAGCAGGCTGGAGGTGACAGGATGAACACCCCAGCAAATAGCCCTTCATCTGCTTTCAGAAATTACTGCTTAATGACACTGGCTCTGTTGCCTCTTGGGTGGGAAAACTCTGAAGCACGTGTTTTATGCTACATCCCAGAATTTCCCGTGGGATTAGGCTCCCTTCTCCACTGTGGTGGTAGATTGAATAAGGCACATTTTATCGGCTACCTCTCCTTCCCTGTACCACTTCCCCACTCCTTCTGTCATGACCCTGGACCTCCCCCACCCCCAAAACTGCATGCATTCAAATCCTTGTCTCCAGGTCTAATTCTAGAGGAATTTCAGCTAAACTGAACCCAGCAACCACAACATTTTATGGAGCCCTTTTTAACACAAGCTTTCATCCTAAATATTAGGAATCTGTAAAGAATGAGACACCCCCTTGCTCTTGAGTTCACAGCATGTTTCAGTCCTATAGGGCTTCCCTGGTGACTCAGATGGTAAAGAATCTGCCTGCAATGCAGGAGACACAGGAAACCCAGGTTTGATCCCTGGGTCAGGAAGATCCCCTGGAGAAGGGAATGGCAACCCTCTCCAGTATTCTCGCCTGGAGAATTCCATGGACAGAGAAGCCTGGTGGGCTACCATCCATGAGATCACAAAAAGAGTCAGACACGATTGAGCAACTAGCACTTTTACTCTTTTCAGTGTTATAGTTGTCGTTCTTATTAAAACACTAAGGATTCTGAGAAGATGGCAGGAGAAAGACACTAATCCAGGAGCCAGACTCACAAATGGGAGAGGAGCAGGAAGACGTAGAATTCAGAGAACAAGGAGAGTCCGAGTGACAACTTCATTTCTCTCCTAGACTCTGGGCAGGAACCGCCAGCCCAAGACAGGCAAACATGGAAACCTACAAATTAGAAGCAAAGCCTCAGGGAACTAAAGAGGGAGTGCTAAGTGGTGTGACTTCAACCAAAGGAGTGTGTGCTTCGTGCTTTTATGTCAAGTCCCATCAAATGATGTCACTTGTCCCTGATACATCTATACCAACAAACACTCCTGGGTGTGCAAGGATCGGCAGTCACTGACCCCACAGACATAATGCTCCAACTGCACAGTGCAGAGCCCAAAGCCAACTATAGGTGCTGGGCACAACATCCAAGCTGGGGCCACACCTGCTCAAAATCCATGCTCAAAACCTCCTCCATCTTCCTTCTTTCCCACCACTCAAAAACACAGAAGCCAGGGGCCAAGGGGACTCACAGGACACCATGGAAAATTCCAAGAGCTCCACCCTGCCCAGCTTGAAGAACCAGGTTCCTCCCTGCTGCCCAAGTTTCTCTCTGACAGTGCCCTTTCCCCCAGGAAGGAACTCAGGAAAGGAAGAAACTTGTTCTTGTTTGAGGCAAATATTCAGGCAACAAAGAAAACAGTGAAACATAAATAGATGGAGTCTACCCAAGCAGTAAAGAGCTGTTGAAGGCAAGGGAGGAAGTCACATGTTCTCTTCAAAAACATCACTCTTATTTCATTAATTCACAATCTCACAAGAAGCAAGTTCTTTCTGTACTGCCCCCCCGCCCCATTGCCCCTTAGATAACTTGAGCACTTACATAGACATAATAACCATATGTGTGCTAAGTTGCTTCAGTTGTGTCTGACTCTCTGTGACCCCATAGACTGTAGCCCACTAAGCTCCTCTGTCCATAGGATTCTTCTGGCAAGAATCGTGGAGTGGATTGCCATTACCTTCTCCAGGGGATCTTCCCAACCCAGGGATTGAACCCAGGTCCCCTGCACTACAGGCAGATTCTTTACCATCTGAGCCACCAGGGAAGTTCATAGGAAGGTCATCTTCAACTTGCTTATCCCTTCCATCCTCCAGGGGAAGTCAGTCTTTGGGATCCTGACGGCACTCTTACTACAGTGCAGAGAGACAGCATGCTGCCTTATTGATGACAGTCACATCAGAAGAGATCTCAAAGGATCATCCCTGAGGTTCAGACATGCATCCACGGACAGGAAGCCTCTCCTCCCCTCTCCCGCACACAAGAGTGCAGGCTCGGGCAGACCCTTTAGCTTATATAACGTTAATGGGGACACATGAGGTGTGTCTGTGCATTTCAGCTTGGAGAGGAGTGAGAATTAATAATGAGATAAAATTAGCCACAGTGGGTTGAATAATAATACATATCATATTGTCATTTTCCTGCCCAAGGAATACTAGAGGCATGTTCAAACATTTATCACTGTTCAGTACCAAGTTTTCATAAAGTATTTTACTGTCATTCTTAATTAATTCTATCTTTCAACAAGAAATTTAGGATTGGCTGGTATTGTTACCCGACTCTTGCATGTCAGAGACCTGAAACAGAGGTTAATTAAACGACTTACCCAGATACCCGTAGGCTACATGGGCAAGGCCGTGTCTTAACAGGGCTGGGGCACAGACACCCCAAGAGAGAGGAATTTCAGAAAGCCTATGCCAGCAGGGGGCACCAGCTACATTACAAATTAGGGTCCACCCTAGCTTCCTCCTGGTGGAAATCTTACAAGATGGTAAACCCAAGAAAAAAACTGACCCTACGGGCCCGGCCCATGGCCGCCTCCCCTAAGTATCTGACACCAAACAACAGTTCAAGGGTTTCAAACACACTTCACAAACCAACAGACATCTCCCTGGTGTGTTTTAAACAATTCAACATACACACACTACTATAATATAAGTTAGATAACCAACAAAGACCTACTGTATAGCACAGGGAACTCTATTCAATATTCTGTAGTAACTTATATGCGAAAAGAATCTGAAAAAAGAGTTATAAAGTGATCACTTCCCAGATGGCTAAGGGATAAAGAATCTGGCCTGCCAAAATCCCCTGGAGAAGGAAATAGCAAAGAGTTGGACGTGACTGAGCGACTAAACACACAATATGTACAACTGAAACTAATACAACATTGTAGACCAACTATCCTCTAATATAAAGTTTAAAAATTGAATGTAGAACAGAACCAAAAAAAGAGTTCAAGATGGGTGATCTTTCAAAGTTCAATTCATTACAATGCTTAGAATCTCACAGTTGTATTTTCCATCCTTCAGGTATTAAGACTTTGGGGGCCTCGGTTTTTTAAAGGCTGTAATGAAAATCACCAAGAAAGGCAACTCCATTCATAGATAAGTAGTGTCAGTGTTTACAGAGCTCTTGGGTGAGAACCAAAGACAAGGAAGAAGAAGGTGGTTGAGGTTGGGAGGGAGTGTGTGCAAGACACTGACTTTGGGATGCTGGGAACCAATGCCCTGCGCACTGTCCGGCTCAAGGCTGGGTCTCTGGGGATTCTGAGTTCTAAACTCTCACCTTTCATGTCCCTCATGACTTAATGAAAGGATCCTAGACCTGAGTTCAAATTGGGTTCGCTGAAGCTACAGGAGATGCTCAATCATATTCCATTTTCCCTCTTTCTATCAAAAGGAAGGCTCAGTCTAACCACCCAGGGAAACTCTTCCTTGTGTATCACAAGTAGACACAGGCACAAAAGGTTACACTTTGTCAGAAGCAAGCACTCGAGGAGCGCTTCTCCAATTCTAATGTGAGTACAAGTCCCTTGAGGATGTTGTCAGCATGCAAATTCCAGTTTTGTACCCAAGAGTATGGGCCTGAGATTCTGTGTTTCTGAACAGTCCCCAGGTGGCCGATGTTGATGATCCCTGTTGAGCAGGCACTGAATAGCAAGAAGCTACAGAACCTCCCCCCAAACAACATCCATTTCACTCAATTCTCAGTGCTGTGTGATGAAAGCATTCTTGAAAATCTCCAGGTGGATCAACCACATGACAATTTGGTGAGTGATACAGGAGTCGCCTCTTTGACAAAAATAAGGAAAACAACATCACGTGTGTAGACTAGTGTGACCATGCTCTGCAAAGAAACTGTCCCGTCGTTATAATGATCATTTCCACTCTAGCTAGACCCTACCCATCTAGCTGCACACATGATTTCTCCTTAGCAACAAGCCAGAGCTTCTTGATAATAATGTGTTCATGTGCTCAGTCATGTCCAACTTTCTGCGACCCCATGGACTGTAGCCCACCAGGCTCATCTGTCCATGGGATTCTCCAGGCAAGAACATTGTAGTGGGCTGCCATTTCCTCCTCCGGGGAATCTTCCTGACCCAGGGACTGAACCCATGTCTCCTGCATTGCAGGTGGATTCTTTACTGTCTGAGCCACTAGGGAAACCCAAGAGATGCAGTAAATGAGGACCATGGCACAGAGTTGCCATGAGGAAGTGGTGTCTGGGCCTGGCCCATCTGGGCACATTACCAGCAAGCATTTATAGGAAGTATAGAGTGAAGTGGGGCCCCAAAGCACCAGATCTGATGTCCATGTGTTTCCTTTAATCTAGTTCCACTTGTGCTATTGAATTATGGTTTCTGCACAAATACTTACTTTCATAAACTTTGAAAAGTATGTTAATAAAATGTCCACACTTTCATGTTCTAATACGCCTCTCATTTAATTTCATCTCAAGACAGTCATTACATTTTAATCAATTTTGCTAAGGTATATCTTAATGGAAATAAGTACTTTGCTTAATTGGAAGGTCTTTCTAAAAGTTTTTTCTTCTGCCTCCACGCACAGTCACTTTGAGACAAAAGGAGAAGAAGAAAAAGAAAATTTGAGGATCTCTCAATTTTTCTGCTTCTTCTCTAAAATAAAAAGGTCCCCGCATCTGTCACAGGCCAGCTCCTCATGTGTGAGGCACAGCCATCCCTAAAAAGTTGGGCCACCACTGGCTCCCTCCTGTGAATTAGAAGTTTCTCAGTAAAAATAAACAAGGATGATTCTTTTAATTCACTGTTTTAAAAATGTATTTATTTTTAATTGGAGGATAATTGCTTTACAATATTGTGTTGGCTTTTGCCATACATCAACATGAATCAGCCATAGGTACACATATGCCCCTCCCTCTTTAACCTCTCTCCCACCTCCCACCCATCCCACCTCTCTAGGTCACCACAGAGCACTGGACTTGAGCTCCCTGTGTCTGACAGCAAATTCCCACTGGCTGTGTAGTTTACATATGGTAGTGTGTATGTTTCTATGCTACTCTCCCAGTTCATCCCACCGTCTCCTTCCCCCACTGTGTCCACAAGTCTGTCCTGCTTCTCCGCTGCTGCCCTGCAAATAGGTTCATCAGTACCATCTTTCTAGATTCCATATATCCAAGAGCAATTCTGATTCATCATCTAGTCTATGGGAAATGGCACAAGCAAGACGTGTGTGTGTCTGCTCACTATGATGTGGAACCCATAACTCCGTTCTCAGTGATCCAAATCTGCTGGTTTCTGTTGAGTTTATGGAAAAAGATAGGATCCCTGGAAATGCTACAAAGAGTTTTGGAAACAAAATTTAACTCAGCCTTTGACACTTACCACACAAGTACCTTTAAAAAGCTGCGTTACATGATGTTACAATTAAAAAGCAAACATCAAAACACGCTGCCACATACAAATATAAAACAACAGGCCATGTCCTGTAGCATCTGCTTCATGTTAACTGCAGATGTGAAATGCTGATAAAAATTATTATCATTGGTGGGTGTTTTGTACTATATATAATATCGCAATGTACTTAATTGGTTCAGACATATTTTAATAAATCTGATCTTAATCTAATCAGGCAGAAATGTTCTGAAAATTTTACATACTTGTTATTTTAATACCTGAATATTTTCAAGTAAAATGCTTTCAAGGATGTCTTTTTATATTTGGGAATTTGGGATTTGGTTTTCAGGGAATCTGAAAATGCCATAGACATTACCATGCGAGGGTCTTTAAAAATTTTTTTAATTGAAGTATAGTTGATTTACAGTGTTGTATTAGTTTTGGTGTACAGCACATTGATTCAGTTATACATACACACACACATATATATACATATATATTCTCTTTTTTAGACTCTTTTCTGTTATAGGTTATTATAAGATACTGAAAATGGTTCCATGTGCTATACAGTAGGTCCTTGTGGGTTATCTGTGTTACCCACAGTAGTGTGTATCCATTAATCCCAGACTCCTAATTTATCCAATCCTTCCCGCTTCCCCTTTGGTAACTATAAGTTTGTTCTGTATGTCTGTTGAGTTAATTTCTGTTTTGTCAATAAGTTCATTTATATTAGTTTTCTAGATATGAGGTTCTTATTCCATTAGAAGAAAATTTCACTCCTTTAATGTAAAATCTCAAAGAGAATTTTGGGAAAAGACAAGAAAGAGAGAGAGAGAGAAGTCCTTTTATTTAGCATATTTTCCTTTGAATGCTGTATGCAGTTCCACTGACTGTTCAGCTAGGGATGGCCCACATCTAACTGTGAAATCCCAGCAGGGCTCCCACAGCAAGCGTACACCGTTAACATTCCACATAAATGCTCCACGCATCCTCAGGTCATTCTGAGGTCAAAAGTAGTTTACTACAAGGCTCAGTAGCCAAGAAGATTTCAGAAATAAATAAAAATAATAGAAATAAGAAAGTATCTGTGTTGATGAACATTGCACAGTGCCTGACACATAACTAGCACTCAATAAAATGAAATAAAATAAATAAAATGCTAAGTGAGAACTTCCAGATATATAAGCTGGATCTAGAAAAGGCAGAAGAATCAGAGATTAAATTATCAACATCTGCTGGATCATAGAAAAATCAAGGGAGCTCCAGAAAAACATCTACTTCTGCTTTATTGACTACTCTAAAGCCTTTGACTGTGTGGATCACAACAAAATGGAAAATTCTTCAAGAGATGGGAATACCAGACCACCTTACCTGCCTACTGAGAAACCTGTATGCAGGTCAAGAAGCAACGGTTAGAACCAGACACAGAACAACAGACTGTTTCAAAATTGAGAAAGGAGTACGTCAAGGCTGTATATTTTGACACTGCTTATTTAACTTCTACACAGAATACATCATGCGAAATGCTGGGCTGGATGAATCACAAGCTGGAATCGAGACTGCAGGAGAGATATCAACAACCTCAGATATGCAGATGATACTACTCTAAAGGCATAAAGCAAAGAGGAACTAAAGAGCTTCTTGGTGAGAGCGAAAGTGTCTGGCAGTCAGTGTCTCAGGCAGCTCAGATGTAGAATATTTTCATCCTAAGAAATTTCTGTTCGACAGCCCTGTTCTGAAGAGTTGCCTGGAAGACATATGAGGGAATGAAACAGAGACTGGAGATGCTGGACCAACTGAAGAAACACAAAATGTCCAGAGCAAAATGTACCACATAGAAAAGTTGGTTAATGTTGGGTGCCAAAGTGAAGGGAACAAATACAATTTTATGGGAACACCAGCGTGTCTGGACATTCATTCTGAGGAACAAAACTTAGAAGAAACTAACTAAATCATTTAAATCCATCTGCTTTTATTTTGTGTTGTAAAGTACAAAGAAGGAGAACACATCTTTTAAAATTGTGGGTTAATAGAACACCAAGGGCTGTCATTTTTCAGTGTTAAATACAGATTTAGAGTCAACACATCTCAGAATGAATGGCGTGCTCTTTGGTGATACTTGGCGACAGGCGAGAGTACATAGAAATAAAAATTTATGGTACGAGGCATTATTTTAAATTTGGGTTTTCATAGTGTTCTTTCAGCGAGGAGATAGCAAGTCTCATCACTTAGAGCTTTTTCGTATGACTTATGATGACAAGTCACCTCTGTGGTTCTATGCACCATTAAATTTTATCTTCAGTATTTTCCCCAAATGAAACCTAAATCTCTATTAAGCCCCAGCCATATAATGCCGTAAATTTCTCCAGAGTAGGGATAACCGTTCCATCTCTGTAGAAAACATCATTTTTTCCACATATGAAAATGATTAAATGAAAAATTTAATGACCGAATCTAGAAAAGCTGCTTTAGGCCACAGAAAATTAGTTTAATCTGCAAATGTGATTTATGCCTGCCGGGGAACCGAACTTCATCATGCCGCCATAGCTCACAATACAACGCGCCACGGTGCTTGCTCCTCTAACGACGCCTGTCTTTGTCCTGTGGGCAGCGTTTAGTATAAAACCTCAGTGAGTCTCCGAGTCATGAGACCGTCTGTCTCCACCCTGCTGGACGAGGCAAAGGGAACACTGCCTATCAAAATTATTGACCTGTGACTGAAAAATGGCTCGCAAGGAATGTTTTCCTACTCTTAGAATGAGAGCATTCTATTTCATCCTGGAGGTAATTTCAAATAGAGAGAGGGAGGTGGGAGTGTTAAGACAATGAATTAAACAAGACAGACAGTTAAATTAAGTCACATGCACACACAATTAGCCAAGACCCTGGGGGCCTTGCCATTTGCCTTGTTGTTGTGTATGTAAAATTATAACATTTTTTGCGTTGGAAGAACCAAATCTTTGCATGTTTTCAAGGAATTGGGGGCACTTCAGTTATACCAGGAAACGTTGATTGATACAAGGTAAGGTCAAGGGACATTGTTTTGATTCTTTATAGTAGTAGTATTAGTAGCTCCCTGGTGGCTCAGACGGTAAAGCGTCTGTCTACAATGCGGGAGACCCGGGTTCGATCCCTGGGTCGGGAAGATCCCCTGGAGAAGGAAATGGCAATCCACTCCAGTACTATTGCCTGGAAAATCCCATGGACAGAGGAGCCTCATAGGCTACAGTTCATGGAGTACAGTTCACAAAGAGTCGGACATGACTGAGCGACTTCACTTTCACTTTCTTTATTAGTAACTCAGTCGTGTCCAACTCTGTGACCCCATGGACTGTAGCCCGCCAGGCTCCTCTGGCCATGGGATTCTCCAGGCAAGAATACTGGAGTGGGTTGCCATTTCCTTCTTCAGGGGATCTTCCCTGCCCAGGGATCAAACCCGGGTCTCCTGCATTGCAGGCATATTCTTTACTGTCTGAGCTACAGGGAAGTCCTTTGATTCTTTGTAGCTGTCTGTCAATAATTGAGGTTTAGATTTAACCGTATATTCTACTTGCAAGCTCAGTGACTCTGTTGTGTCCAACTCTTTGCACCCCCATGGACTGTAGCCCACCAGGTTCCTCTGTCCATGGGATTTTTCAGGCAAGAATACTGGAGTGGATTGCCATTTCCTTCTCCAGGGATCTTCCCAACCAAGGGATGGGACCTATATCTGTGTCTCCTGCACTGCAAATGGATTCTTAACCCACTGAGCCATTAGAGAAGCCCATATTCTACTTTATGATTAATCAACATTAACACAATTTCTTGACCATGAAGATATGCATTGATAATTCTCATAGAGTAAATATACCAGGAATGAGTAAATTCCTTTAAGAAAAACACTTTTATCACATCAAATATGCCAATAGACACTAAAACATGCTGTTCCAACACATCAATATTAAGAAGTGTCTGAATATTACCACCAATAATTCCCTTCATTAACAGTCACAGATTTCAAAAGTTACAATTGACAAATGCTGACATTATAATGTTTGTTTTCTTTTTCCCTGTATTAGTGATCTGTTGCCATGTAACAAAGTGATTTCTGAACACCGTGCCTGTCTCATCTGTTTCCTTGGACACGAGCTGGGCTGGCCTGAGCAGGGGACCAGGCTGGGATTGAAGTGTCAGTCAAGGCCACAGTCCTCCTGGGGTACAGGTGAGGAACTGCCAACCCGCACAGGAAATAGAGGGGAAGGCAGAGGTTTGCAAGAAAAAAAGCCAGCACAATCAGTTCTGTTTAGCCTGAGGTCTCAGGAGACACTGAGGTAGTAGCCTATCACAGGGTCTGTGCGAGGAGAGGCTGAGCATGCAGACGCAGAAGCTGCAAGGACCCAGGAGTCAGGCTCTGGAGCATGGGTGCGCCAGGGCAGGACAGCAGGCACCTCCAACGTGCAAGGACCAGGCCCAGGGAGAAGACCCAGGGAGGAACAGTAGGCATAGTGGTCAACACTGATGGGTAATGGTGATGACAAAACCAGAAGCCAAGAAAACAGAGAGTAACAAGGAAGAAAAAGTCCCTGTTCACTCTCTCTGAAATGCTATAAGGAGTTACAGTCATACAAGGGATTAAATATGTCCATTTGATCTGGTCACTAGAAAATTCA
Organism: Bubalus kerabau; assembly: GCF_029407905.1. Lineage (NCBI taxonomy): Eukaryota > Metazoa > Chordata > Mammalia > Artiodactyla > Bovidae > Bubalus > Bubalus kerabau. Next base: position 35,570,858 of record NC_073635.1, read on the forward strand.
TTGCAGACTATTAGAAAGGGTTTTCATTTGCCCAGTGGGGTAGGGGTTAGGTTATAATCTAGGGTTTAGAAGTGACAGGAGGAAGTTAAAGTGGAGACAGTTTACCCCAATGGTCTGTTGCTCTCAACCTGGGCTCTGTCCTCCCAGCTTTCAGTGTTGGGTTTTATCCTATCTCCCACCTGGTCTCTGAAGTGATGTCACATATGTTAAGACTTTCCTTATGGCAGCATTCACTTTAAGGCACTAGTTTCTGTATTAGGGTAACATTAATTGATATAACAGATAAGTCCTATAGCTCAGTGGCTTAGTCTCATAATATTTTATTTTTCACTATGTAAAATTTCAGGCTTCCCATGTGTCTCAGTGGTAAAGAACCTACCTGCTAAGCAGGAGATGTGGGTTAAATTCCCGGGTCAGGAAGATCCCATGGATTCAGAAATAGCAACCCACTGTAGTATTCTTGCCTGGAGAATTTGATGGACAGAGGAGCCTGATGAGCTACAGTCCTTGCAGTTGCAAAGAGTTGGATACAACTTAGTGATTAAACAACAAACATAAATTTTCACTGGTGGTGGTGGGTAGATAGGATGGCAGTTAATCTTGGGAGTCATCAGGGTCCCTAATGAACAGAGGATCTGCCCATCTTCCGTACTGGCTTCCAGAGTGACCTTGGCCATTTTACAGCTGACAGAGGACGGAAGTCATAGAGCCTGAGAAGAAAAGCTTATTCTTAACTGCTCTGGCCCAGAAGTAACACACGTCACTATTAATGAGAGTGCGTGGCATGATCTTACCTTAGGGAAAGTGGGCTGGGAGACTTCCTCTTGGTGGGGCAGCCACATCCCAGACCAACTTTACAGAATGAAGTAAGACTGTGAACTTCTGGTCGTCCCCTAACTACTCAGGTCACACAGAACACTGTGCAACTCTCACAAATGGTGCTTCAGAGACAATCCAAGAATCTGAGGAACATCTCCTAATATAAACCTTTAAAAAAGATGAAACATAACCTACATTGTAAGTCACATTTTGTATTATGCTCTGTCTACGTCTGAGAGCACCTCATGCTATTTTCTCTCATTTTAATCTGGATGCAGGGGATAGGCCAAGCTATTGGCTCTGTCCAGATTTCATGAGTAGTTATATTCCCTTCGGAAACCATCTTATTATCACTTAGACCGGCTCTCAAGGATGGGTTGATCCTCTGTTCTTTCTTAGTCTCTGATGGAATGAAGAGGCTAGTAAGGTACTGGTACATGGAGTGAAAAAAAAAATGGGGAAAAGTTTTCAGCACAGATATTTAGAAAAACAAAATGTTTCCTTTGGTAGAAACAAAACTCTCTCTGTCAATAAATTCAAATAAATTATATGCCATTTTCTGTGCCCTTGAATGAGTCCCTGTCTTAGGTGTGCAGACGTGATTATCATGGTCTGAATGTTTGTGCCTCACCCCAAATTCACACGTTGACATTCTGACCCTGGAGAGTGGTGGTGTCAGCAGGTGGGGCCTTTGGGAGGTTTGATGCTCCAGGAGACCCCTTGAGCCTACCGCCAGGTGAGGGTACTGCAAAGAAGACACCAGGTATAAACCAGGAACAGGGGTTTCCCAGAAGGCATGGTGCCAGTGTCTCCATGTTGGATTTCTTGGCCTCCAGCACTGTGAGCCAAGCGTCTCTCCTGTTTATAAGTAACCAACTCGGTGGTATTTACAATAATGCCTGGAATGGACCAAGCCAATGACTTGCCTACTTCTCTCCCGCTATTAGTCAGGAAACCCTTGTGTCAGGTGCACTGGTTTCCATACAAAGAATGCTACCATTTTCCTTGGGGGACAGGATACTCCTGGTCCTTCCCACTTTGAATAGAGAGTACTCTTCAATTCACCTGGCACCCCCAGTAAGCCCTCCAGCAGTGTTAGACACCAGTAAAAGGAACACCATGGGCATTGTGTTCTGCCAGGGAACACCAGGATCCAACAATCTTCTCTCCCCTACAGCCTTTTTCCCAGGTGCCATTTAAGTTAAGAAAGGCTTCAAACAATTACTGGAGACTCTCCTTCTGTCAAAGGCCTCAGGAAGGCAGCTAACTGGCTCTTCAACAGTCATTGTTCACCAGCTTCAGGGCAGGACCTGGGCACGGGTGAGGGAGGGCCCCCCTGGCCAGTCCTGCTTTATCAATTCGCTCTTGCAGAGTTATAAAGATCCTAAGAAAGAAAAAATCCACGCTGTGCCAAGCTGATTTTGAAGGGAATGATGATGGAAGTGTTTATGATGGTTTCCAATAAATAAAATACTATGTAGGGCATGGCTTATTGGTGAATTCAAGCTGTTTCAGGCCAATTTCCCTGATAACCCCACATGTGCTCACCAGCTGACCCAGGTCTCCAGCTCATCTGCTGGACATTACAGAGATGGTAGGAACATTCTCAGGGGAGGGGAGTGGAGGTACAAATTCAAAGGAATGTAAGTGTGTGAGTAAAGTTTGCTGTATCCAAGGAGTTGTCAGATATACATAATTAGATAACCATGACTTTTATTTTTATTGTAAGCATGAGATATATGTTTTTAAATTGTGGTGCTGGAGAAGACTCCTGAGAGTCCCTTGGACTGCAAAGAGATCAAACCAGTCAATCCTAAAGGAAATCAATCCTGAATATTCATTGGGAGGACTGATGCTGAAGCTGAAGCTTCGATACTTTGGCCACCTGGTGCAAAGAGCCGACTCATTGGAAAAGACCCTGATGCTGGGAAAGATTGAGGGCAGGAGGAGGAGGGCATGACAGAGAATGAGATGGATGGCATCACCGACTCAATGGACATGAGTCTGAGCAAAGTACTAGAGATAGTGAAGGACAGGGAAGCCTGGCGTGCTGCGGTCCATGAGGTTGCAAATAATCGGACACAACTGAGCAACTGAACAGCAACAGCAAGCATGAGACAGACAAGGTTAGTATATGCACAACAGCCCCAGCAAAAACAGTGATAAGTATGTGCAAACATTAATGACCCTTAAAGGCAGCAGAGCTATGAAACCTACAACTATAGGACTTTAGACACTACAGAAATCAGAGTCCAAATTTTACTGGTAGGGTAACACCAACTGTGTCTAATTGGTGACAGTTGAAATTAAGATGGAAGATTATTAAATCCTACCCATATCTCTCTCAACCCATCTTGATGCAGTTCTGTCAGTTTATGACCTGCATTAAACAGAAATGTCTTTTTATTTTGTTAAAAGTCATGTCCCATCAATTATATAAAAAATAATAAAAAGAGAGATCTATTCTGTAGAGAGTTTGGGTCCTCTCCATAGCCACCAAGATGGTTTTCCTGTAATATTCAGATAAAGGAAGGTTAGGGTTAGCTTGAATTATGCAGATAAAACTTCAATGCTTTACTTCATTTTGTTTGGATGAACATGGACATTATATTTCTTAAAAAGATAGACATAACTTCCTGCCATTCATCTAAGGACAATTTAGAATAATACATGGAAGTGGCATTTTTTAAACAATCATTTAACAAGCTAAGTGCTCCTTGAAAAAAGTTATGGACTTCTTGTAACTGCCGTGGACCGCGCTCATCCATTTCCGTGAATCTCTATCTGCTGCCTTTTTACAAGCAAACACAGTTCAGCAGTTCTTGGTCAGTCACTCCTTCACGTGCCTTGGCTGTAAGAGTCCTGGCTGTTGGAGGCAGCTGGCTCTGAAACCCAATAGGACCCAACTTGCAAAGATAAGGAAACTAATACAGGCTGTGGCCGTGAGCACTGATCCACCTTTCTGGGTCAACAGCTGCTGCTCTGTTGGTCTCTTGGACTAAAGTCTGGGGTCTTGATGAAGCATTCAGGAACACGGCAGGCATTATTCTGGCCACCGTCACTGCCCCCAGTGCCACAACTTGACTGCTCAAGGGATAAACTCCTATCTTCTTATTTGAGAGAGGATCCAGAAGATGACTGGACTTCACTGATAAATCCCGAGCTATGACAGCAGGAAGGCCAGTGTTATATGATATAGAATCCATCTGAATTGCTTATGAAACTCCTTTTCTAAGATGACTTCAATTGCCAGAGCAAAGGGTAGGAATCAATGTATGTTGTGATGATCAAGGAGAGCGCCCTGGTGAGTGACGTCTCATAAGAGGAGTCTCTGGTACAGTCCCCACGCACCATCGTAATATTTCATTACCTCCACTTGACAGCACCGGCCCAGCTCAGCGGGACAGCCCTGGACTGGGCAAGCCGACAGCTTCTGCTGGCTTCTTAAATATGAAGCACGCATTAAGTTCATGTTGACTGAAGACACTGGCAAATTACTCCTGACATGGTGCTGTTTGGCTTGATAAATTCAGAGAATGTGTCAGGAACTTGGGCAGAGTCATTTGTGAAAAATACTCTCTGCTTTCAAATAGAAAAATAAAGCTTATGTTACACTGGTCTTTGCAACTAGACGTCTTTAAAACGTGTGCACTCACTCAGGAATATATGACTCTGGGTTTTAAGAGCTACAGAATCCATTGTTGCTGTTGTTTAGTTGCTCAGTCATGTCCAACTCTTTGCAACCCCATGGACTGTAGCCTGTCAGGCTCCTCTGTCCATGGGATAGTGGCAAGAATACTGGAGTAGGTTGCCATTTCTTTCTCCAGGTGATCTTCCAGATCCTGGGATCAAACCCATGTCTCCTACTTTGAGAGGAGGACTCTTTATCACTGAGCCACCTGGGAAGCCCACAGAATATGCTGGACTTCCCAGGTGGCGCTAATGGTAAAGAATCTGCCTGCAATGCAGGAGACCCAGGTTTGATACAGAATACATATATCCTACTGCATACACGTATACACTGAGCGACTGAACTGAACTGAACTGAATACATATCCTACTGCAAAACTGGATCTTGTTTGATTTCAGAATCACTAGAATATGGTGACTTGGGAGAAATTTCTTTGAAAGCAGCCTGGCTCAGCTTCCTATACTCTGTGACGATCTATTACTGACAAACAAGGTATTGCGTCTGTTCTTTACGTGGCAAAAACTATTTGCTTTCTTCACAGCCCATAGGCAGAGCCCTAAGCAAGTCTAACTATGAAGAAAATTTTAATTTTTAAGCAGCTGTGAGATGCACGCTGCCCCAGTCACTGGCACGATCTTCCATTTCGAGCTGACATGTTTATTCTTGGGCATTTAAACTGTGGCCCAGAAAGCCATGAAGGGAGGCCGGTTATAAATGTTAGATTTGATTGGAGATGACATTCCAAAATAAACACGCCAAAGCGCAGTGGAGCATTCTTCCATGCATTTACCCTGCCTCGCACGCGGCCACACCAGCCCACAGACGCACAAACGCACCAGCACAAACAGCTTCCTTCTCAGCAGCTACACTGCGCTTGGGCTTGCAAACACACTAAGACACCTGCACAGTGTCTACCTGACTAGGAGAGGAAAAAGAGTGAAGTGAGCATCGTCGGTCAAAACAATGTCATTTCAGCAGACAAACGGGTGAGGGAGGCGTGAAACTCCATCTCCGCAAATCATCCAAGGAGATGCTTAAAGACGCAGAAGGAAACACTCACCCCAAAGGATCAGCTAGGAAGCCCTTTTTACACATTTCGCTCAATTCTCTGATGAGAAAATAAATGAATGAGAATAATTAGAAAGGAAGGGATTGTTTTGAAAAGAGAACCACACACAAAAAAGAAATATAAACCAGGCTGGGCCTCCTGCCCAGAAAACCAGGCAAACAAAGACAAAAACCAGAAAAAAAAAAAAGAGAGAGAGAGAAAATTAAAGAAAAGAAGTTATTTAAAAGGCATATTTAGCAAACTATGGAAAAAAAAACCAGCATGAACATGTGTGTTTAGAAAACAGGACGGCCAGGAGGAAGGAAGAACAGACGTGGGGAGCAAGGAGGCACTGCAATCCCCAAACCCATCTTTCTCCGGAGTTTCTACCCTGAGGCGCACGCCTACTGTGTCAGCTTGCTCTCAGTAGGGAGGAAACTGAGGGGAAGACTTTATACTGGAGATCTGAACCCCTGGGCTTGCTCTCAGCGCTGCTTTGCCTGGGTGGCTGCAAGGACACAGCTAAGGTTGAAGTCCTTAGAAAACAATTTCTCTCTCTCTTTTCTTTTTAATCTATTTCATTGACCCAGAGTTGATTTACAATGTTCAACTAATTTACACCATACAGCAAAGTGATCAGTTATACACATAGGTGCACTCTTTTTCATTTTCTTTTTCACTGTGGTTTATAACAGAATGTTGACTATAGTCCCCTGTGCTCTACTGTAGGACCTTGCTGTTTATTCATCCTGTATATACTAGTTTGCATCTGCTAATCTCAAACTCCTAATTTATCCCTCCCCCACCCATCCCCCTTGGCAACCACCAGTCTGCTCTCTAAAGACAGCTTCTCCTTTGACTCTCAGCTTGTGTGAGATCGTGTGTGTGTGTGTGTGTGTGTGTGGTGCTGGAAGACACAACAGGAGAGAAATATTTGTTGCTGATTTGCTGACATTTCCCAGCATCTTCCTAATCTCACTCCAGCCTGTCATTAGATTATTTCTGTTCACATTTCTTTTGTTGCCTCTCCTCAGACAATAAACCCTCTATCAGCTTCAAGGCTGCTATTACTCGTTGTTCTTTGCAAAGTATCAGCTAAGTGCTTGTGTGGCATCGAGGTTCAGAAACAGGCCACGCCCTCCTGTCTTGTTATTGTTTTGGGTCTGGTGTTTAACGTTAAAGAAGGATGGAGCCGTGACCTCAAGTGAACCCAGTGAGGGCTGTGTTGCAGGCAGGTGACAAGCCGTCATCTTAGAAGAATATCTAGAAAGTTTAGGCTTCAGAGGCAAAACACAAGCTTAAGCCAAATGAAAGCAAACACTACCCTCAACACATGTAAATTAGATGTTATTAGACTTCTTATCCCCTCGAAATGAAAAAGTAGAAATTCTTAGGAATCAGGCATTCATTCATTTTTTCTGTATTCTCTGTGTGTTAACTCTGGGTCAGTACTGTATACAGCTTTGAAATCAGGATGAAAACAATCATTCCTGCCTTTAAGAATCATACTGTCTGATGGAGAGAAGGACAACTTTCTAATTGACTGGAGCGTGAGACAGACTCAAAAGGTGTAGAAGAAAAGTAGAGGTGAAAATAAAAGTTAGGAGGAGCATTGAAAGGATAAAGTACAAATTATGTCAAGGTAAGTTGTGATTTATATGTGTGTCATGACATCTTAAACTCTATCAGAGAAGGGCTGTAGAAACTGCTACTATTTGATAATAAAGGTAGATGTTGGCTCCTTTCAGAACACCGTTGAGATGTTAAATATACTAATAAGGTTGGTAGTGATAGCCATATGGATAAAATGAATAGTGGGTAGCTCCTATGTGCCAGGTACTTTTAAAGAATTTTACAAATGTATCGCATTTAATCCTGGAGATAAAACCAGGTGTCAGGAAAACAGTAGAGCAGGTGGTTCAAGAAAAGGATGTGGGATCAGACAGCCTGAGCACCAACTCTGCATCTGTCCTCGTTACACACGTGACTACAAGCAAGTTACCAAACAACTCCCAGTCTTGGTTCTATTTCTTGGGAAGAGTGTGGATGACTCATCTTGAGAGTTCTTATGAGAATATTGAAATTAATTCACTTAGCAGAGAGAGCTTGTTATTATTTTTTAACAAATGGGGAAAACCGTGGTTTAGAGGGTTTATGTAACTTTCCAAACACCACAGGCAAGGTTAGCATCTGAGCTGAGGTTGCACCCACATCTGCAGACTCTGAAGGCTGAGTCTCTTTTACACTATTGGACATATTTTAGCAAGTTGCTATGTATATTTACAATAGAGTTGTGTATCATATAAATGTTAAAAACTTTCAACCTCAACCACCATGACATCTAGAAATGAAAGTTGATTTTACTTCTGTATTTTCGATTACAACTTTATGTGTGCTTCTCCTGTGTCTAATAAGTTTAACTTTAATTAAATGACATAATTTCATGTGGTATTGAATGTTGGCCTGTCTAGCCAAGAACCCGAAGCTGGTGCTCTGTGACAACCTAGAGGGGTGGAATGGAGAGGGAGGTGGGAAGGAGGCTCAAGAGGGAGAGGACATGTGTATACCTATGGCTGATTCATGTTGATGTATGGCAGAAATCGTCACAATATTGTAGTTATCCTCCAATTAAAAATAAAATTTAATTTTTTAAAAGTTGGCATGTCCAAAGTCTTTTAATGTGCTGATGTCAAATTAGATTGTTTTAATTTATTTATTTTTTAATTGAAGGATAATTGCTTTAGAGAATTTTGTTGTTTTCTGTCAGACATCAATCCTCCATGTTATGATAGAAATGTGTAAACCCTGGTTCGCTCAGACGCACACAGTTTCCTTCCCTGCCAGTGGCCCACGTGACACTGTCTTTACTTTTATTAGTTGTGGAACAATTTGCAGAATGTGATACTGCAGCTGAATAGTGAACCTAATATTTAAATGATGCTGACGCAGCAAAATCCAATAAAAGCACTGTTATTCTCTTTGCTGTCATCATCAAAAGGAGTGTGCTAACGAGAGAGGGTTTGGCAGCCAGAGTAGAGTGGTAAGGCTGGCAGCCGCGGGGGTGTGCTTCATGCTACAAAATTTACCAAACTGCCTTACTGCCACATAGGCCTCATTTTTCCTGGAATTCTGTTCCTTTCCAATTTGCATCCACATAGCCCCAAACCAAGACATTAAGGCACTAGGCATTTCTGATCACATTGACAGAAGGGCATCCTTTGACAAACCCTCCCTTTGATCAGTAACCCCCTCAAACTTAGGATTTCTCTCCTGCAAGAGAGCCCCTAGGAGGAGTAGGTGTCATTGGTCTCTCCAAGCTCTTGTGGGGCCTGGGGCTTGGGTAACAAGGTAACAATGCTGACACCCCAGCTACTGCTTTTGCTGTGAGGATAAACATTTCTGTCTCTGCCCCGGGCATCCCCAGTGTTCTGGAGACCTCCGGAAGTCTGGCAGGTGACCCTTTGAGCTTGCAGATAGAGGAGGGCCCAGATCCAACCATTCAGATTGGACTGGGATGCTGTCCCCTCTCACTTCCTGATCAGAAGTACCCTGGGGTTCGGCTCACACTTAGACAACTGAGATTTAAACTTCACTTCTCAATGTGGGAAGAATAACTCAAAAATTGCTCTTAGAGACTGTTACACAAAGTGAAATGAGTCAAACAGAAAAAAATAAATATGATATAATAACACTTATATGTGGAATCTAAGAAAATGGTACAGAGAAACTTATTTGCAAAGCAGAAATAGAGACACAGATGTAGAGAGCAAAGTTAGGGACACCAAGGCGGGAAATGAACATCAAGGCAGGAAAGAGCAGTTGGGTGAATTGGGAGACTGGGATTGACATATATACACTGATCAGTTCAGTTCAGTGGTTTAGTCGTGTCCGACTCTTTGTGACCCCATGAATCGCAGCACACCAGGCCTCCCTGTCCATCACCAACTCCCCGGAGTTCACCCAAACTCACGTGCATTGAGTTGGTGATGCCATCTCATCCTCTGTCGTCCCCTTCTCCTCCTGACCCCAATCCCTCCCAGCATCAGAGTCTTTTCCAATGAGTCAACTCTTCGCAAGAGGTGGCCAAAGTACTCGAGTTTCAGCTTTACCATCAGTCCTTATAAAGAACACCCAGGACTGATCTCCTTTAGGATGGACTGGTTGGATCTCCTTGCAGTCCAAGGGACTCTCAAGAGTCTTCTCCAACACCACAGTTCAAAAGCATCAATTCTTCGGCGCTCAGCCTTCTTCACAGTCCAACTCTCACATCCATACATGACCACTGGAAAAACCATAGCCTTGACTAAATGGACCTTTGTTGGCAAAGTAATGTCTCTGCTTTTCAATATGCTATCTATCCTTTCCTTCTAAGGAGTAAGCGTCTTTTAATTTCATGGCTGCAATCACCATCTGCAGTGACTTTGGAGCTCCAAAAAATAAAGTCTGACACTGTTTCCACTGTTTCCCCAACTATTTCCCATGAAGTGATGGGACCAGATGCCATGATCTTAGTTTTCTGAATGTTGAGCTTTAAGCCAACTTTGTCACTGATGCTACATATAAAATAGATAACTAATGAAAACCTGCTATATAACACAGGAAACTCTACTCAGTGCTCTGTGGTGACCCAAATGGGAAGAAAATCCAAAAAAGAGGGGATATATGTATACATATAGAGGATTCAATTCACTGTACAGCAGAAACTAACACAACATTGTAAAGTAACTATACTGCAATAAAAAATTTTTTTTAATCATTTGGGAAATTTTTTCCCCAAACCCTTGCTTGGGAAAATCAAGAATTTCTACTACAATTGATTTGCTCTAAAGGTGAATATCAGTTTTGAGGAGTATCTGAAGGTGACAAGGCTGCCTTGTGTATAGGTTTCTTTGACCTCTTCACACCCTTGAAACAGCAGGGAAGGGTCAACACTGAACATAAGGAAAAAATAGGAAGTGGTCTGAGAATGCATGGTCTCTCTCCATGGAGAGTGATAAAATGACTACAAAATCTTCCCATGTATCATATCACACTTAAAGTGATGAGAAGTTACACACACACTTGTGCCCAGGGAAGCTCAGGTCTGAATCTCCAGCCCGAATAATGACGACGAAGAAGAAGACCTACAGGCTTCTTGGAAGGCAAAGCCTGGAGAGCTCATGACACCGTCCACAGCTGCCCATGTCCTGAAGTCCTTTTGAGAAACTGAAGCCCATATTAATTTATTATATATTTATGTATGCATTTTATTTAGGAACCCCAAGTCTATAATTTAAAGGCTAGAAGCAAATATAAGAAAATAAAACTCAAGTGTTATTCACGAGAATGTTCACTTTATGTGTTTTTGTTCAGCTGCTCAGTCATGTCCAACTCTTTGTGACCCCATGGACTGCAGCATGCCAGGCTTACCTGTCCTTCACCATCTCCCAGAGCTTGCTCAAACTCATGTCCATTGAGTAGGTGATGCTATCCAACCAGCTCATCCTCTGTCATCCCCTTCTCCTCTTGCCTTCAATCTTTCCCAACATCAGGGTTTTTCCAATGAGTAAGCTCTTTGCATCAGGTATTGGAGCTTCAGCTTCAACATCAGTCTTTCCAATGTATATTCGGACTGATTTCCTTTATAATTGACTGGCTTGATCTTTTTGCAGTCCAAGGGACTCTCAAGAGTCTTCTCCAACACCACAGTTTGACAGCAGTTCTTTGGTGCTCAGCCTTCTTTATGGTCCAACTCTCACATCCATACATGACTACTGGAAAAACCATAGTTTTGACTATATGGACCTTTGTTGGTAAAGTAATGTCTCTGCTTTTTAATAGGTTTTAGGCAAGTGGAACTTAAATTTCAACTTCACAGTAAATGCTTAATTCAGAAGTTAGTGCTTCAAAAGGTTTGTGATTATAGGTTCTAGCTTGACATAATGAAAGGAATGAAATCCCCAGATCATGAAGCCTTTGGTTACATTTCTTGGCTTATACTATAGAAAGCATTGTAAAGATCAAGTGTTGCCATTAAGATGATTGCACTTTGACATAAAGTGCCAAGAAGAAAGTGTGTCCTCCATTTCTGCTTCCTAAAGTATAAGAAATTACCCAAGCAATATAAACAGCTGTGTGGACAGAGACCAATGTATTCTAGACACAAATCTCAGATAACTTCAGCTCCAACTCAGGCTGCAAATGTATTGGAAACAGCGTGTATGAAGTAACAGCATTAGCTGTGCCTGAATAATTGCAGAATTCCAGTTATCCTGCTGATCCACTGAGCTTCGTATGCTGAAGTGACAGCACCATCACGCCCCTCCACCTGTGGCCTCTGCCCTCGTCCTTCTTTCTACTTGCATCCTGTTGCTCTAGTTCCAGGCGGTTAGGATGGGTTCCCCAGCACAACAGTGGTTCTCAAATGCTTTCTCCTCCTCCACCAAGATGGTCTGTGTTTGAGTGATTTCTCTGAAATGTAACTTCACCCTAAAACATTCTAGTGGTTCCTCTTCCTTTTCAGGATGTGTGTGTTGGGGCAACAATATTTTTGCTACGTCTCTACATGCCAAGAGCTACAATATGAAAAAATAACATGTTCAGAAACTCTCATCATCATTGTCACTCAGTTGTGTCCAACTCTTTGCCACCCTATGGACTATAGCCCACCAGGCCCTTCTGGTCATGGGATTCTCCAGGCAAGAATACTGGAGTGGGTTGCCATTTCCTTTTCCAGGGGATATTTCAGACCCAGGGATCAAACCCATGTCTCCTACATTGCAGGCAGGTTCTTTACTACTTAGTCAAGAAACACTAGGACCCAGATAAATATAACTGCAAAACTCCTCTGTAGAGACACTTTCAATATGCATTATACAAAAAGAATGCTTAGAAAAACAACTCCCACTTGGATGAGCTCCCAACAAAAAGTTAACATCAAAAAAAGAAGTAAAACACTAGGAAAGACAAAAGAACAAGTAGAAATGAACATCCCCCAGAACTTGAGATAATAGAATAATCTTAAAAGAGATGATTAACAATATTTAAAAGATTAAAGGGCACACTTGTTACAAAATTGATCCTAGAAGAAGGTATTAGGATTCAAGAAGCAAAAATAAGAAAACTGATAATAATAAAATTATATCCAGATGTTACTATAATTAGTAATAACAACTACAGTGATTTTGGAGCCCAAAAAAATAAAGTCTGACACTGTTTTCACTGTTTCCCCATCTATTTCCCATGAAGTGATGGGACCAGATGCCATGATCTTCGTTTCCTGAATGTTGAGCTTTAAGCCAACTTTTTCACTCTCCACTTTCACTTTCATCAAGAGGCTCTTTAGTTCCTCTTCACTTTCTGCCATAAGGCTGGTGTCATCTGCATATCTGAGGTTATTGATATTTTTCCCAGCACTCTTGATTCCAGCTTGTGCTTCTTCCAGCCCAGCGTTTCTCATGATGTACTCTGCATAGAAGTTAAATAAGCAGGGTGACAATATACAGCCTTGACGTACTCCTTTTCCTATTTGGAACCAGTCTGTTGTTCCCTATCCAGTTCTAACTGTTGCCTCCTGACCTGCATATAGGTTTCTCAAGAGGCAGGTCAGGTGGCCTGGTATTCCCATCTCTTTCAGAATGGTCCACAGTTTATTGTGATCCACACAGTCACAGGCTTTAGCATAGTCAATAAAGCAGAAATAGATGTTTTTCTAGAACTCTCTTCCTTTTTCCATGATACAGCAGATGTTGGCAATTTGATCTCTGATTCCTCTGCCTTTTCTAAATACAGCTTGAACATCTGGAAGTTCATGGTTCACATATTGCTGAAGCCTGGCTTAGAGAATTTTGAGCATTACTATACTAGTGTGTGAGATGAGTGCAATTGTGCAGTAGTTTGGACATTCTTTGGCATTGCCTTTCTTTGGGATTGGAATGAAAACTGACCTTTTCCAGTCCTGTGGCCACTGCTGAGTTTTCCAAATTTGCTGGCACATTGAGTGCAGCACTTTCACAGCATTATCTTTCAGGATTTGAAATAGCTCCAATGGAATTCCATCACCTCCACTAGCTTTGTTCATAGTGATGCTTCCTAAGGCCCACTTGACTTCACATTCCAGGATGTCTGGCTCTAGGTGAGTGATCACACCATCATGATTATCTTGGTCATGAACATCTTTTTTGTACAGTTCTTTTGTGTATTCTTGCCACCTCTTCTTAATATCTTCTGCTTCAGTTAGGTCCATACCATTTCTGTCCTTTATCTAGCCCATCTTTGCATGAAGTGTTCCCTTGGTATCTCTAATTTTCTTGAAGTGATCTCTAGTCTTTCCCATTCTGTTGTTTTCCTCTATTTCTTTGCATTGATCGCTGAGGAAGGCTTTCTTATCTCTCCTTGCTATTCTTTGGAACTCTGCATTCAGATGCTTTTATCTTTCCTTTTCTCCTTTGCTTTTCACTTCTCTTCTTTCCACAGCTATTTGTAAGGCCTCCCCAGACAGCCATTTTGCTTTTTTGCATTTCTTTTCTATTGGGGTGGTCTTGATCCCTGTCTCCTGTACAATGTCATGAACCTCCATCCATCCAGTGGTCACATATGGACGTGAAAGTTGGACTGTGAAGAAAGCTGAGCGCCGAAGAATTGATGCTTTTGAACTGTGGTGTTGGAGAAGACTCTTGAGAGTCCCTTGGACTGCAAGGAGATCCAACCAGTCCATTCTAAAGGAGATCAGTCCTGGGTATTCTTTGGAAGGACTTATGCTAAAGCTGAAACTCCAATACTTTGGCCACCTCATGCGAAGAGTTGACTCATTGGAAAAGACTCTGATGCTGGGAGGTATTGGGATCAGGAGGAGAAGGGGACAACAGAGGATAAGATGGCTGGATGGCATCACTGACTCGATGGGTGTGAGTTTGGGTGAACTCCGGGAGTTGGTGATAGACAGAGATGCTGCAACTCATGGAGTTGCAAAGAGTCAGACACAATTGAGGGACTGAACTGAACTGAACTGATCCTGATGTTACTATAATTAGTAATAACAACAACAACAAAAGTGTTAACTGTTAAGTGGAGTTTGAAGAAGTTCAATAAAATACATGCGTCCCCCACACCTGAGTAGGGAACGGGTTAACACAAAATGTAAAACAGGAGGTAGTTGGAAGTGGAGAGTCCCCTGGACGGCAAGAAGATAAAATCACTCAATGAGCAAACTCCTCAAGTTAGTGAAGGATGGGGAGGCCTGGCGTGCTGCAGTCCATGAGGTTGCAAAGAGTCAGACATGACTTAGTGACTCAACAACAACATGTTGGAGGTGAGATATTTCCCTCATAACAAAAAGAAAAGCTGATATTTGAGAAAGTGAGTAGGATGGCATCAGTAATGGGTCTCTTTATCCTGATTCTCAGAGTTGTGTAGCCTCTAGGTCACGTTTGTTCAACAGGGTTCTCACCAAGGGGAACTCCTGGCATTCTGGCTCAAGGGCCCCACAGAGGCCACCTCCGAGTTCCTGCTCCCAACTGACAGCCCCACTATACACCAAGAGCAGGTCTGTGCTCACTACACAGAATTTTAGAGGACACAGAGATCCCTGGGCACTGAAGTCTTTAAGCAGGGACCTCCTAGCTCCCTTCTGTACATTGATTCTTTCAACAGACCCTCACGGACACATCCACACTGCAGACCCCAGGCCTCCAGACACGGCGCTGGGAGGGCTGACTGTCCAGTGGGACAGCCAAGCAGGCTCCCACATGGCCTGTCCTATGTCTCAGTGGGCTGCAAAAATTTGGGGAGCTTCCCTGATGGTTCAGATGGTAAAGAGTGCACCTGCAAGGTGGGAGACACGGGTTCAGTCCCTGGGTCAGGAAGATCCCCTGGAGGAGGGCATGGTGACCCACTCCAGTATTCTTGCCTGGCAAATCCCACAGGCAGAAGAGCCTGGTGGGCTACAGTCCATGGGGTCACAGAGTCACACAGCACTGAGCGAGTAACACTTTGAACTTTCACAGCAGTTTCGCATCCTCTCCTGGAGATTGTTTCCAACTCCACACCAAACTTGCCCTCAGGGGACACAAAGCTGCCTCTGAAGGTGTGAGAGGAAGACAGAGCCACCTAGCTAAGCAGATGGCCATCTGCTCCTCCCTGCCTCCTGGCCAGAGTCACCTGTAGGCCACAGCCCACCTTTCTCTCAAGGCAGGGAGAGAGGCAGGGACTTCAGACCCCCCGTTCTGAAGGGGGGTTCAGTTCTCAGTTCTCCTGCTAGGTCAGCAGGTGGGTCAGGAAACCCCTGAATGCAAAGATCCCCAGCGCACCCCCGACAACAGCACCCTGAGCTGGCGGCCCCAGCCAGGCGGGCAGCACTGTGTTCTCAGGAGGGCACGTCAAGGGCCGAGATTTATTAAGCAAGGGCATTGTGTGTTCAGTGGAGGTTGGCACGTTTGATCTTGGCCATCACAGATTTACCTTCCCCGTGATAACACTCATTAATTGAGATAAGCGAATGCTGAGCTGTCCATCCCCTTTAAACTGTCAGCAGGTGAGGCCCGGGGTGACGAGACAGAGGCGCTTTCCCAGCACACCATCCATGACCCGGGGTGACTCAGGGCTCCCGAGACGGGAAGCCTCTGTGTGTCTCGTGGATATATTTGGTGGACGTGCATGAGTGCTCAGAGGGTGATGCTGTGAGAGGAAGCCCCTCAGCGATGCACCTCAGGGTGGCCAACGCTGGGCTCTAACATCTAAGTAAAATCGCCAGCTCTTACTCCTCTAAAGCCCTGGACCTGTGGCTCCTCCATCATTTGTAAAATCAGAAACTTAAAGCAACCTCTTGCTCCAAGTCATTAAATGGTGACTGACTCAGGTGAGTCAGTCTGTTGGATTTACATCCAGTAAATGTTCCTTCCCAGCTGGGTGCTCATGGTAAAGAACCCACCTGCCAATGCAGGTTAGATGCAAAAGACTTGGGTTCGATCCCTGGGTCAGAAAGATGCCCTGGAGGAGGGCATGGCAGCCTACTCTAGGATTCTCACCTGGAGAATTCTACAAACAGAGGAACCCTGTGGGCTACAATCCATGGGGTCTCAAAGAGTCAGACACAACTGAGAGACTAACACACACACCAAGTGTCAACTAGGGGGAAAGAAAGCCAGAACCTTCTCCTAAAGTATGCCCTTTAATCTTTTAAATATTGTTAATCATCCCTTTTAAGATTATTCTATTATCTCAAGTTCTGGGGGGTGTTCATTTCTATTTGTTCTTTTGTCTTTCCTAGTGTTTTACATCTTTTTCTGACATCAACTTTTTGTGAGGAGCTCATCCAAGTGGCGGTCGTTTTTCTAAGCACCTGTCCTGAAACACTCTGGCTTTCGGGCCATTTTGGCCACATTGGCCTGCCCTGCGCCTGCCTCAGCCAAGCCTGCGTTTTGTGAGATGGGGAGGTGGGTCTCTCTCAGCCTGTGCCAAGCAGGGCGGGATGGCATGAACACCGAGGGCAGACCGTGCCCGTGTCTTCTGAACAGCCTGGCCTGGTGTCAGCCACTCTGTGGTGACGACCACTCCACAGAGACCCTAAGGCTGCTGCCCCCGGGCCGGGGCTGCCCTGTCAGGGCCCCGCAAGCCCACCTGCCAGGACCGCCTGGGAAAAGGGCAGGCTTAGGAAGTGATCACCCAGCTCAGGGAGGGAAATAAAAGCATCTGTTGTTGTTGGTTTTCTGTCTTTTTTTTAATGTTCAGGGAAGAAGAGAAAGGCCTGGTAACAGGATCCTTCCTGAACTGTGCCCACCGCGCGTAATCAGGTAGAGCCCATCGCACACAGAATTCCACAGGCTCCTTCCTGCCGCAGCCACAATGCCGCCCATTGTTCACACTTTAATTAACTTCTGTTTTACTGATTTATTTGTTACAGGAAAAAAAAAAAAAGGAAAGAAAGAAAGATGGATTTGCCTTGTGCTGAGAGCTGAATTATTGCAATCTGAAACTCCTCATACCTTTCTTGAGAACTTCAAAGAGCACCCAGGTTGTTTACGTACAGGAAACCAAATTAGCAGAACTATTACAGTCGCTTCATGGCTCGGGGTGGCCAGGTGGATGAGAAGCAGTCATTGGAAAGCGCCCCCTCAGCAACCCCCTTCCCGCCCAAGCCCACCCTTTAAAGCCATCCTTGACGGTCGGCAGGTTTGCCAGCTCCCGCTCAGGGGTGAGGAGGGTGTCTCAGGTTTGCAAAACTCCCACCTGGTTCACATGGGCTGCTTTCAGTGAGAGGGAAAAAGGGGGGAAATCGAGGTCAGATTTGGGAGGGAGATGGAAACGAATGTGAGTGAAGACAGCAGGCTGCTAGAAGGGCACGTCTGAAGGTGTGACGAGAAACAAAACAAAAACACAGGCGGCCCATTCGGAAATAAAACACCGCAGCCTGAGGCATGCGCACTGGAAACCTGTAGAAGGCGGGCTGGCCACATTTTAGGCAACCCAGGAGAGGGGTAATTACAGCCCGCTGTCAGCACATCCTCTTTCCACAGCGATCAGGCACACAGAACAGAAGAGCAGTAGCAATTTGGGATGTTCTGCGGTGCAAGGAAACACAAGCATTAAAGACACAGAAACGTCTTCAAGGACATCACAGGCCCTGACAGATAGCCTCTCCCCGAAATGCCTGTGGATGAGGGTTTAATAAAAGCACCTGTTGGTAGGAGCCATAAGGATGCCTAGAGAGGATTCTGAAGTCCTGTAAGAAAAATCACCAAGTGTCCAAAAGCCTTCAGCTATTTGCAATCTGGGAATAACCTCCTATGCATGCCATACTTACTTCGATCCACCCAATGTCTGTACAAGGAGGGGCCTGCCCTCTAAGCCAAGACACCTACACATCTCTCCCAAACGCACAGGGGACTGGCCAGGACAGGGAGTAAGCCAGGACAGAAAATAAACTTTCTAAGCACCAAAGCATGAATTACCACACTCTAATCCTTGGTTGTTAAATCGAACAGATCCTCCGGAACTAACCTTTTCCTGTAACACTAAAATATGTAATTCAGTGTCTTAAGCTTCTATAAAGAGTGGCCAAAACTAAAGCTTTAATAGAAGCACTTAGACAGAATTATTCTTGAATCTGATACAGACCTTACAAAGACTAAGCTGTAACAGATTGGTCTCTATATGATTTAGAATAACTTAACATATGCCCAGAAATCAGGCCAGAGTTGACAAATTCTAGGTGATGGGCTATAGATAAATTTCATAAGTTGCTTCTCTTTGGGGCTTTAATAAAGTGACTATTAGAACCAAGGGTAGATCTTTAGGCTCTAGTCCTGATGCCTCTTACCACCTAGCTATGTGATCTTAAATGAGTTTCCATAAACTTCAGTATCCTCCCCTATAAAATGGGGCATAAAAAATAGCCTAGCTTCCTCTCAGGGGTGTCCCGAAGATCAGGGGAAAGTGACACTGTTAACTAAAAGCATGGTATGCATGCCAACTTGGGTTTATAAAGATGTTTTTGAATTGTTTTGCTACTGAAAGCTGCATTTTATAGCTTAATTATATGGAAAATAAAGAGAAATATAATTTTTGAATTTTGAATCAAGAAGTTCTCTCAGGCCCAAATTTGGGGGGCCTATCTTACAGTTATACTAAACCCTGAATTTTCCAATATCGATATTCAAACAACAATTCTGTGTAGGCGCCAAACATGTGCCTTGGGAAGTGACAGCTTGATTGAGGACATTTGTTTGTTCACTGTTGCTCTTTTCACATGTTTGAACCTGAATACAGTCATGCGATCTCAGAAAATTTTAGAAAGAGGAAATTTAGAAACTAGGATAGTATATTACAATTGACCATTTCAGTCTGAATAAACTAGTTTACACTAACTTTTTAAATGGCATGTATATGCTTTTAAATGAAACATTAATCTGAATAACACACACTTTGTAAAATAGACAACTACTTTCAAAATTTAGCATGTAGGTTATGAGCAATCCCAGAGAAAAATGTCATTGCATGCTTTAACAGATAACAATATTAAAATTGGGTTCACTTTTTAAAAGTATTCAAAAGTGTATTTTTGCTCAAGAATGCCTCTTTCAAAAGCAGAAAGGGGTGTCATTCCCTTGACCCCGTGGGCAGCAGAGATGGGGCAAGCTTGAGGGGTTTGTCCTGAGTCACAGTTAGTGGACCTTTTGAGTCCAGAGTTTGTTTTCTGACTTGTGTTGCCTTTTCAGCTATCAATTTTCAACTTGAAGGAAATGAGGAATTTGATACCTTCAGACATGATTATGCATTCTGAATTTTCCCACGTAGGTCAGTAAGGGAGCATTTGAGAAGTATCTCAAATCAAAATGAAAGTTTCATACACAAAACACCCAGAGAAGTTGGGGCCAGTTCACATTACAAACACTTAAACACACACCTCTCCATTAGGCTAATGACAGAGTCACCCTTGCCTTATTTTTCTTAAGAGTATAAATATAAACAATCCAAATGTATTTACTATTTTTTATGATGCAGCAGGCTTTAAATTTTTTTAAATTTTATTTTATATTGAAGTATAGTTGATTTATGATGTTGCATTAGTTTCAGATGCTACAGCAAAGTGGTTCAGTTATACATGTATCTATTCTTTTTCAGAGTCTTTCCCATATAGGTTATTACAGATTATAGAGTACGGTTCCCTGTTCTACACAGGAGGTCCTGATTGACTATTTTACACACAGTGGTGTGTATATGTTAACCCCAAACACTAATTTATCCCTCTCCCCACCACTTTTTCCCTTTGGCAAATTTCCCTTTGGAATACTACTCAGCTATAAAAAAAGAATGAAATAATGCCATTTGTAGCAACATGTATAGACCTAGAGATGATCATACTAAGTGAAGTCAGACAAAGACAAATATCATATGACCACTTACAGGGGTATCTAAAATATGACACAGATGAAATATTGACAAAACAGAAACAGACTTAGAGGCTATGAAAACCTTATGTTGACCCCCTGCCTCTTCCAATTTCCAGAGCATCTGGGTTCACAGGGAACAATCTCCAGGCACGAGAAAGACAACAGAAAAGGGTTTGTAGACAGGGACCAAAGGGTGTGTCAATAACTTTCCATGGGTGGTACAACCTGGCCTGAAAGGAGAGACCAAGCAGAAATACATGGAGCACTGGACCCAGGGCAGCATAGCAGGACCTGCAGGGCTGGGCAGGCAGAGACACCTGCCAGCGGGCTCTGGGACAGAGCAAGTCATTCTCAGGCTGAATGACATTCGAACCTCACGGCCCAGGGAGGGAGGTCAAAATTAATGACCTTTGAGCTCTCGTTGTTACATGGGTGCCTCTCCATCAGCATGTGTGCCCAAGAGAGGATTAGAGCCTGTTCAGGAAGTAACTTTTCAGATCCAAAAACGGATGAGAGAAGGAGGCATTTACTCACTCTGCTTCTCAGAACAGCGAAGGCACGGACATCGGGACACAGTGAGTCATGGCTGCGTCCACCTGACACAGAACGGCAGCGCCCCTGAGACTCTACGGCCGGTAGTCAGCAACCGGCATCGGGTGTTCAGAGAGAAGACCCATTTCCAAAGGTTCCAACCAGATAAAGATCTGGAATCCAAGTAGACCTGGAGAAATTAAATCTCACCCACAGAGAGTGACGGGAGCTTTGAACAAGAAAGCAACACCCCAGTGGGAGAAAAACAATTTGAGCAGAAATTTGACCACCCAAGAAGCAAAGCCTTGACCAAATTAAAAGGACATCTAATTCCTTAACCAAATCTGGGTCAGGGTTTTCACAATTTGTTTGGTGAGCTGAAAAGAACAATATAAATATCAACCCCCCCTCATCATACCCAAGTTAATAGTATAGCTGTGCTATTTTACTTTCCTGGCTAATCTTTCAGTTAGCTAACATGGATTTGTCATACACACCCGAGTAAAGGAACCTGTCCAGTTATAGTTACAAGTAGATATTAAGACTATTTCAATTGTGATCTGGAAAAACTAAATCTATAACACCTGAGGCTAGAGGCTTATTCCAGATTGCAAAACCTAACTCTTTCTTTGTACCTCTTCATGCAGATACGTGGATGGATGGATAGATAGCTGTATAGATGCATGGGTAAATGAATGAGTGTGTGAATGGACAAATAGCCATATAGATGGATGGATGAGTGCTAGAAAGAGATTAGAGAAAGGCAAAGGAGACAAGTACCATTTTGCCTGAACTTTCAAACCTTGATTTATTCTTTGTTTTTTGTTTAGAAATAGTCACTCGATTCTGTTTCCTTCCCATCAATTTTAAACTATAAGTACCCAAGTGGCAGGGTCAAGTCTTTATGAATTTTCTCATAAAGGAAGTAGCACAAAACCACATGTAGATAGCAGACTTTTTAAAATATGGGGCTTCATAGCATAGTAAACCTAAAACTAAGTAAGCCACTCAGAGACAATTTGGCACTAGATTTTATCACAGAGGGCAGGGATGTAAATCATAAGGTAAAATTTCAATGTAAAATTACCACTTGAAGGCAACTTTGCAGAAACAAAATATCACATGGTAAGAAGTATAGAAATACATAATTCTAAAAAATTCAACCAGAAAACCGTGAGAAGAGCTTACCTCCATATTCCCTCGAACAGTGCCTCTTGAAATGAAACCGTATAAAATAAGAAATTCAGCAGAACCAAAATAATAACAGATGTCCTTTAAGTGTTCCCAGACCTGAACACTTCGGAAAGTGGAGGTCGCATTCGTTTAAGTCGACCCCGTCTTAAACGGCTCTGACGCGTGGTCCTGGTGGTGAGCAAAGAGGGCCTTTGAAGGCGTCCATATCAGGCCAGCGAAGCTCTGGTGTACAGGGTTTTCCTGACCTTTTATTTTTATCTCCCTTGTTCCAATTTTGTCAAAAGCGTGGAGGTTTTCAAGTGATGGTTCACTGTCATGACATTTGAAAGTAAAGCGGGTCTGTGTGAGAGCCTGTACTTAGCAGGGGGAACACTGTAGGTTGACTCGGCATCTGCTGCTAACTGGAGGCTCCTTCCGGGGGCAGGGGGTTGAATTCTGGGGTGTTCAGGAGCCCCTGGAACCCCCGTCTCTTCCCTGCCTCCTGACATCAGGCCAGATCTACCTGTTCTCCCACCACAAGCCCTCCACGAGGTGAGAGCCCAAGACATTGTTTTCTGGCCTTTGTGCACCTGGGGGCTCAGGCAACATCTTGAAATTCACTTGAGATGTTTGCTGAAATTAGTCCGGTACTGGGGCAGGAGACTGGAAGGCCAGTGGGTGGTGAGAGGCTGGGGGACGCAGCCACACCTGGACAGGGTGATCAGAAGGAGGCAAGGGACTCTGGCCAGGCAGAAACTCTGTCCAGAGGATCCATAGAATTTTAGCACTTTCACATCCATAGACAGGACCCACAGGGATTGCCCAGCCTAGAGACAGGTCCCTCCGACATCAGTTCAGGGTACACCTGCTCCTCAAGTTCTGCAAGGAGCTCACTCCTGAAAACACTGACCACAGTCCACAGTTAGGGGAACCCACCAGGATTTTCTTTGTTTCATTTTTAACTTGCTTTTTTTTTTTCCATCTAAAGCCTTTCTTAGGAATAATATAACCAAAATAATGGAGTCAATCCAAAATTTAATGAAACAAAGATACTACTTGTAATTTTTTAAAATAAATTGAATATTCATGTGTTACATTGATAAGTAGACATAAGAGATGTGAGTTTGATCCCTGCATGGGGCAGATCCCCTGGAGAAGGAAATAGCAATTCATTCCAGTATTCATGCCTGGGAAATCCTATGGACAAAGGATCCTGGTGGGCTACAGTCCATGGGGTCATGCAGAGTTGGACACGATTGAAGTGACTTAGCACTCACGCACACCAGCAAAGTGCTTAACAGCCTTGTAAGTTGCTGGACTGTTTGGAAGTGGCCGCTGTTCTTCCACAAGCCAGGCCCACCCCACCTGGGGGTCCCACCTGCACAGGTGTGTGCTGTGATGCAAGCATGGAGCTCAGGCCTCGGTCAAGTCAAGGGGCCTCTGGACACAGAGGCACCAGCAGATCTGGTGTCTGTGGAGGGCCTTTGGCCACCCCCCTGCCGTGTCCCCCATGTCAGAGATGGAGCTCCCTTCTCTGAGAAGGGCATTTATTTTGTCATGGCCTGATCTAACCATGATTCTCTCCTGAAGGCCCCTCCCAATGTTATGGGTTTGAGCAGCATGTGCACTGGGGGGATCATGAGCCTTTAGCCTGTGGCACGTCCCCATGGGCTGGCCCTGGTTCCACAGCACAACCCCACAGGTCCCCTATAATGTCCTGGTGACTTCAGCTGCAATAGAGTGCCATGAGACAGGAGGCTCCCAGAGGGTTTTCCTCTGGCCAACCCCACATACAGGGAAGAGGTTTAAGGACAAGGGAGGGATGAGGGAGGATAAGGAAGCCTTCTGGGTGTGCGACAAGACAGGGTTCAGGCTCTGGGAGGGGCCCAGGTCGAAGGAAGTGTGATGCCCCTGAACACGACTTAGCACTCGCTCGCTCACCAATGGCCCCCCAGCGCCCGCTCCACGCTGGACCGTGACATGGGAGCTGTAGTCAAGGCCCATCTCTGAGGTGAGAGTCAGCATCCCCATGGGGAATCGGGGTACTCAGGGTCACCTGCTGCCACAGGGCATTTTCTCCAGGGTCAGAATCCCCATGGGGCAGTGGACCCAACAGGACAGGGTATTTAGAAGGTGTACCTTGAGGAGCTAACACATCCTGAATGGCTCTCCCAGCCCCTGCCCAGAAGGCTCTGGGAATCCCCATCTCCACTAACTGCCATCTGTCTGCCAGCATCCCACTCCAAACTCCCCAACCTGTGAAGCCAGTTGGTCCAGGCCGGCGCCACGAAGGGCCATTCACAGCCACTCCCTCGCACCTCCGCCCTTCAGCTCTCCAGGCTCCTTTAACAGAGGCACCTGAGCAGTCCCTCGTCAGCCCGCCAGCTTCTCTACCGCTCATTATTTCTCAATTCAGGGAATTCGCTTATTTTACAAGGCAAGAAAAAATCCCTGGCACTCTCTCTCGTTATCAGAATGAATTCTTTTTAGTCCTTAATCCCAGACCCAAAGGCCCAGCTGCCAAGTACAGAGATAAAGCCGGCGGGTGGTCCCCGAGATAAGCTTCTCGGCCTTTTCCCAGGGACTTCACTTCAGCTGCTCTCCCCCGTTCTGTTCCTCAGTGGCATTTCATCTCACATTAGTGGGAGTGGGTCTCCGGGCCAACCGGTGCTGGTGGGGGGCCCACCCACAGTCCCATGTGGGTGCCAGGGGCCCATGGGCCACATGGAGGAGCCCAGTTTTGCTCTGTGTGTCTCACGGGTCCCAGTGGACCAGAGACCACTTCATCATGGGATTCCCCCAATCCCGTGAGCCATGTATTTGTAATTCTTTTCCAAACTGCAGTGTGGAAATTATCTAGCTTTCAGATAATCCATGTTTGGGTTGGTTGCACCTACTTGAATGTCCTGAAATCGTTCCTATAAGAATATCTAAAATGGAAAGTTCTTATTTAGGCTATGAGACCCAGTAATTCATTTTGATTCTATTAAGATTTTCCAAACTAAAGGTATTTTCCCCTTCCCTATAAGTGATTTTTGTGATGGTTTTTATGCAAACAATCTGTACAACAGGAGCCAACCTTTAAACAGTGGATCTGGGCAGCTGTCTGCAAGGTCAGTCAAGACCATGGGACAGGGACTAGAAGACGTTTCCAGTCTCCTGCGATGTGAGCAGATCGTGTTGGAGTGGAGACCAGATGGGGCAATTCCCAGAGGTGCTGCTTATAGACATGAGCGGACATATATGTCCTCACATGACCCGTGGGTTTCAGAGCTGTGTCCACATGTGTGAATCAGTTTATTTGAAAATGCCACACTAAATAGATATTTCTGCAAAGGAGAAATACAGCTGGCCCCAAGAGAAACAAGAGAAGATGCTCAACATCACTAATTATTAGAGAACTGCAAATTAAAACCACAATGAGGTTCATCAAAAAGTCTACAAACAGTAAATGCTGGAGAGGGTGTGGAGAAAAAGGAACCCTCCTGTGCTTCTGCTGGGAATGTAAATTGTTACAGCCACTGTGGAGAACAGTATGGAGGTTCCCTAAGAAAGTACAAAACTAAATAAGGACCCACTGTAGCACACAGGGAACTCTACTCAATACTCTGTAACGATCTAAATAAGAAAATAATTTAAAAAAGAATAGATTTATTTGTATATGTATAAGTGAATCACTTTGCTCTATGCCCGAAACTATCATGGTATTGTTAGTCAACCATAAATATAAAATAAAAATTAAAAAAGAAAATAAATGGGACACTACATCAATGTAAGGTGGCTAGAGTGGAAATGAGTTCCGGGATTGATGAAAAGGAATCCTGCTATTTAACAAAGTAAGTAAACGTGCCTGACTTGGCCAAGTATTTGTTTGGAGGCTGACAGGAGGGTGAACCAGGAGAGACAAGCCCGCTGGGCCTCTGCCTCTGAGTCCTATGGGGGTAGGGGGCACTCCCAGGGCACAGGAGGCCAGGGAGAAGGGAAGAATGAAATCAGGACCTCAAAAAGCAAAGGCAAGACCTCCGCTCCTGAAGACTATTCCTTGGAGGCGCCTGCAGGCTACGGAGAGTCAGCCAGCTAGTGAGCGCCCGGCAGAGGGAAACCAGAGCAAACTGAAGACGCCAAGGCAAATCCCATTTCCTGTTTTTTTTGGCTGCTGTGGGACCTTGGCTGAGTGACTTGACCTCTCTGAGCCTCAGCTCTCTCGTCTGCAAGGTGGAAAGGACACCCACCCTGCAAGACAGACCTGAAAATTGGACAGAGGTGCTCGCAAGGTGCCCAGAGTGGCGGCAGCAAGGACTCAGGAGAAAACTGGAGCAGGGCCACCAGGGCTGCTCCCTAAATGTCAGCCCTCATCCCCTCCCCTCTTGACCCGTTTACACCACAGCCTGTCTTCAGGGAGGCTGCAATGAGAGGTGTTCTCATCCAGTGACTCAGGGTTTGCACTTTAGCATCTAAGTTTGGTTTTTATTCTTGTCATGAAATCTTGCTCAGTTAGAATCATCTTCCCCACATACCACATGCCTCTCTGGTCCTGCTTCTTTCATCTGGCATAAAACTACTCTTCAACGTCGTGCCACCCCAGTCTGGTAAGTATGTTGTTCATGGCTTCACTGATTTGAAAAATTATCCTAAAACCTTGAAAATTATATTGCCCATCACCGCATCTAACAGCACACCACGTACTCTGCATGGCCAACAAATACACAGCTGGCTGTTCTAAATATTTGGTTATACTTTCTTATTGAAGAGCCTAGTATAAGTTCATGGAAGCCACAGATAAGTCTGTGCACATTCTTTGGTTTCACGGACTAAATGAGGAGCCAATTTTTACAGAGCTGAGTGTATATTTTGCCAACAGATTTGACACTGAGGTCTCGTTGGTTTCCCAGTAACACCAGACTTAATTTCCACAGGCTCTTTCCTTTTCGTGCCTGTTTTTCTGTAAAGATGCTGTTTACAACAGTCCTGAGCACCCGGACCCACAAACCACAGGGAAAGTCATTGGCTCCTGCCGGTGTCATCACAGCCTGTCTGGCCAGAGTTCCCATCTCATGTCCATGCTGGCTAACATGCAACCCCTCCTTCACCTGGTCTTTCCGGACACACTCCAACACAAGACATCTTTGCCAAAGAGAACCGCCACTTCCACAAAATATTAACCAAATCTGAATTTGACAACACTTTCTTTACAAGATAGTTTCAAAATCTCATTCTTTCTGATCGGAAGTCCTCAGGAGATTGATCATTCCTAAGCAAGCAAATGATAATTACTTGATGAAAGTGAAAGAAGAGAGTGAAAAAGTTGGCTTAAAGGTCAACATTCAGAAAATGAAGATCATGGCATCTGGTCCCATCACTTCATGGCAAATACATGGGGAAACAGTGGAAACAGTGACAGACTTTATTTTGGGGGGCTCCAAAACCACTGCAGATGGTGATTGCAGCCATGAAATTAAAAGACGCTTACTCCTTGGAAGGAAAATTATGGCCAACCTAGATAGCATATTCAAAAGCAGAGACATTACTTTGCCAACAAAGGTCTGTCTAGTCAAGGCTATGGTTTTTCCAGTGGTCATGTATGGATGTGAGAGTTGGTCTGTGAAGAAAGCTGAGCGCCAAAGAATTGATGCTTTTGAACTGTGGTGTTGGAGAAGACTCTTGAGAGTCCCTTGGACTGCAAGGAGATCCAACCAGTCCATTCTAAAGGAAATCAGTCCTGGATGCTCTTTGGAAGGAATGATGCTAAAGCCGAAACTCCAATACTTTGGCCACCTCATGCAAAAAGTTGACTCATTGGAAAAGACTCTGATGCTGGGAGGGATTGGGGGCAGGAGAAGAAGGTGACGTCAGAGGATGAGATGGCTGGATGGCATCACCAACTTGATGGATATGAGTTTGAGTGAACTCCGGGAATTGGTTATGGACAGGGAGGCCTGGCGTGTTGCAGTTCATGGGGTCGCAAAGAATCGGACATGACTGAGTAACTGAACTGAACTGAACTGAATTAAACTGCCTTGGCTGGAGGTGGTAGCCTGTTGTGGCTAAGTTTGCACAACTATTCAATCACTTAGCTTGTCATGTGAAAGCAGATTGGCCCCGGGTTCTCGGGACAAGCCTTTGGGAATAAATCAGGGCGTGAGACAAGCTGTGGTCCCTGAAACCCTGAGGGGGATGAAGGAAGTGCCTGCAGACACACCATGTTCTCGCCTCGCCCAGCATTTAAACAGCCTTTGTGTTTCCTGCTCTGATAAGGCCTGACTTCAACACAAGGTGGATGTTTTCCAATGAGTCATTAATGACAAAAATAGAGCTTTAAAAATGGAAACCTCGACGCAATCTCAGCCCTATACACCCCGGCAATGTCACTCCCTGTTTCGACATAGAACTTCGCCTGGGATGGTGATGACAACAGCATCTTTTCACACCGAGGGCCAACGATGGCTACTGATCTCGGTCGCCTACCTCTCATTCGTCCTCCTGTTTGAGGTGGGCCTCGGCCCACGTTCTCTGACTCATTCTCCTTTTAATTAATAGACTTCCGAGTGACCACAGCGGCCTCGCGGGACACGCCAAACGCTAAACAGATGACTGGCTGGCAGGGAGCAATCCGCCAACACAAGCGCCTTAATGCAAGCCGCACAGGCCACGAAACAAAGGCATGGGGGGCCGGCCGCGGGGCCGAGTAGGGGTCTGTTTCAAGTTATACAAGGCCCCAGTGCGCAGAAAGCAACATTCATAAAAGTGAAAGTTGCGGTTCTGATTTATCACCACCTGTTAGCATGAGCCCGGCCTGCTCGATGGAGTGGCCAGACCAGCCAGAAGGGAGGGCTGCCCCTTCCAGGAGCAGGGACGGGGCAGAGCCAGAGGGAGCAGGTACCCGCTCAGCCCGTCGTGGGGTCGGGGTGCGGGCGGGTGCCCTGAACCCCCTGCACGGTCATCTGGCCCAGTGTGTGGACAAAACCCATCTCCCGGGGTGGCAGGAGGGGCTGGGTTGTTCATTAGAACCTGGCCGGAGGGCGGCTCAGACCTGTGGAGGACAGCTGTCTAATTGGATTTGCTCGTGTGTCCTGTCTCCGCGTTTACAATGGGCATGGGCTCCCCGGCCTTTCTAATTAGATTGTTAAACATAATAGCCGAATGGCACAGCAGTGAAGAATTTGCCCTTCCCTTTGTGAATGCAAACTCAGGCTCAGAAAAGATTCAGGGTTTTTCCAGCCCATTTCCCCCATCATTGTATCTGATGGTAATGAGACCAAGTTTATTTCTTTTTGAAACCTCCCCCAGGAGCACAGGCCAGGTTGAAGTTCAAGCGAGATGTCAAAACACACACATGCAATACAGTAGCAACTTCTGCTTCCCTCTGGCCCTGCTTCCCCTAATTGGTGCCTTGTGGGCAGCCACTGCCCTGAGGCAGAGAGCAGGGTGGGACTGGAAATGGAATTTCCCTGTCACCCCTCTCGGTGGTCTCCAGACTGACCAGGGCTGAGAAAAACTGCAGAATGGGGAGGGAAACCAGCCACTGGCCGAGGCTCTGTGTCCATTTCCCAAGGTTCCTGGGAACCAGATGACCTAGAGGGAACCCGGGTGACAAAGGAGATGCTATGGAGCCCGGAGCCTCATCTCCATCCCCTGGGGAGCCCTGTGGTACTGAAGCCATAAGACCACATCTGTCCGCATCTGAGTAGCACCTTCAAGTGAAGACCTGTGACCTCCAAGATGACACTGTGAGGCTGGCACTCTGGCTGCTGGGCACCCCACATGGCACTGGCCATCTGGGGCCTGTTTACCAGGGCCAAGCACCACTCAGTTTTGCTCATGGCCCCGCACTCAAGTTTCTATTTCTTTATTGTAAAAAGAATATACTTTCTTTCTGCCGTGTGGTCCACGCTCCTTCGAGGGTGAAGCACCCCCATGTGGCCTCCACCGCTTTTGCCACCTTCAGAGATGTGACCTCACACGACTGGACATCAGCACCTCAGATGCTCACTGTGTGTCCATCTCCATGAGCAGGACACAGCCTCCTCCGCTCTCCCATGGTGGCCACGTCCACACTGCACCCCCAGGGTCGCACAGCCCCACAGATGCAAAGTCTCCATGGCAAGAGAGAGAATTTTCTACTAAACTGTTCAGGAGAGCAAGGGGCGACCCCACACACAAAAGCACGGATTATAACCACAGCTCATTCCTTCCATTTGTCTTCTGTTTTGACAGCATAATAGACAAAAGCCCACCTGATTTTCAGGAACATCAATAATAAAAGCAAGCACGCTTTTAAAAGCACCTCCTATTAAAAAAATAAAAAAGAAAGAAAAGAGTAAGTGATGGTCCACCTGCCCGCAGCATCTGAAACGTCACTCGTCCCCTCCCCCGCCGCTTGCTGATGGGTCTGCCCCACCCTCTGGTCCAGAGCTCAAGCGCTCTGAAGAGATCCAGCAGGGACTACAGAGCTCAGCTCCATTTATGGTCCTTGCTCCGGCCCTGAGGTCCAGCTCTCTGTCTGAGCGTGTGGCTCCCTCACCGACATACTCCCTGCTCCAAGCGGGCTGCAGACCCACCTGGCATGTCTGCCAGGGCGGCCCATGCCTGTTTCCATTCTGGATGCTCTCTGGGTGGATGTGAGACACCCGGAGGCTTTTCAATGGGTCCAGTCACTTCACACTCCTGGTTTACCTACTGCAGCCCGAGGACACTGAGGGCTCGTTCCTGCTTCTACTCACAGGCTCTGTACCTCTATCACCTTCAGACTTTGTGCAATGACATCCCCCTAACTCCTTCTTGTAGTGATTCCCAGAAACACTCCTTCTGAGGGTCCATGGAGCTACTTTCGAGTGTGCCTCAAAACCCCCCTCTCTGAAGGGTTGCTTGGACATGGTTTCTGACTCTCCAGAGGACGCTTGAGGCAGGAGCATGAAAGAAGGGGTTCCTGAGAGTGCCCACAGACCCAGGGTCTCCCTGTGTCTCCATTCATCTTATTCAGATGGAGAGGGTGCTGGGACGGGGTGGGCCTGGACCCACACATCCAGTTCTACGCTGTGCCCACCCAGAACAAACGATCCCCAGGAAGTACATTCTTCTGAAGTGACGAGATGGAGAAACATGTTTGGAACTGTTTCAAGGAGTCCAAATGATCTCCTCCTTACAAATTTTGGAAAATTGAACCATAAAATGCGCACAGACCCTGGCCCCTACTCTTAACCTTAGAATAAAAGAACCATGTGCCTGAAACCAAGACGTGGGTGCAGAAGTACAGCCATGCGGGTGAGGCAAACCCAAATACCGGCTTTGTTTTGAAACGAGAGCCCCGTCTTGGTTCTGATGCCCTGTGGTGTTTCTCATTCCAGCCTTCACACCGTGCACATGGGCGAATTAAGTTGGTGTTCGTGGAAGCGGTTTGGAAAGGTCTTGAAACTGAGAAGTGGATTATGTCAAGGACTAAAATTACTTGAGAACTGTTTGATCATAGCGATTTTGGAGTATGATCAATTTGACACATGTGTCCGTAATGATATGAATATGTGTGCGTTCTGTATTTCTGAGATAACACAAAAGTTGTGGGCAGAAAGAACTTGGTCCAGATGCTTCACAGGATCTTTTATTTAGTTTAGAACAGGTGTTGCAAATAGAGTCTCAAATATTACTAGAAATGTTCTAGCACACTCGCATTCCTGGCGAGCCTTTAGTTCTCGTCTAAAAGCTTATTGACAGCTGACTTTGCTCCTTAAATTTCTAAGAAAATAGCTTTCCATCTATGCGTGAATGTATTAGTCTTGATTTTTAACTGTAAGTATCAGGCAATGTGACTCAATGTGACAGGTGAGCACTGGAACACAAGACTTACCAAAGAAGGAAAAAAGGCACAGAAACCTTTCCTTAGCCTTATCCCTCTTTCTTTGTCTATTTCTGGAATGAAGTCCAGAAAAAATTCTCCTGAAATCAAAAATGTCCTGGGATAAAGCTGATTTCTGATTCAAAACTGTATTTCTCTATCTCTCATTTCATTTCATCTCAAAAGTAAGTGTGAAAGAAAAATCAGGGGACATGATAGTGATAGAGAAAAGATACAACCCAACCTCGAGACTCACCATAAAGAAACAATAATCAAGACGGATGGTGTTAGTAAAAGAAAAGACAAATAGATCAACAGAACAGAATAGAGAGCCCAGAAACAGACCCATGCAAATACAGTCAGCTGATCTTTGACAAAGAAACAAAGGCTATTCAGTGGAGCAAAGATTGTCTTTTCAACAAATGTGCTCAAACAACTGGACATTCACATGCAAAAAAAAGTGAATCTAGATATAGGCCTTATACCTTCACCAAAACTAACTCAAAATGAACCAGAGACCTAAATGTAAAATGCAAAATTATAAACTTCTTAAAAGATAATATAGGAGAAAACCTAGGCAACCTATAGAAGATGTAAATGATAAGCTTGACTTCACTAATATTAAGAACTTCTGCTCCATGAAAAACTGTGTCAAGAAAAGGAGAAGAAAAGCCACAGACTGGGAGAAAAAATTTGCCAAAGACATCTGATAAAGGACTGTTATCCAAAATAGACAAAGAACTCTTAAAACTTCATAAGAAAACAAGCAGCCTAACTAAAAAATGGGCCAACAGTTCATGTAAACTCAAAAGTTCAACTAAACATTTTTATCACAAGATCCAGCCATCAATCTCCTTGGTATTTACCCCAAAGAGTTGAAAACTTCCATCCACATAAAAGCCTGCATGGATGTTTACAGGAGATTCAGTCATAATTACCAAAACTTGGGAGCAAACAATGCCTCCTTCAGAGGGTGATGGATAAAGAAAATGAGGTCCATTTGGATGATGGAACATCATTCAGCACTAATAAGAAAAGGTACCAAGTGAAAATATATAGAGGAAACTTGAATGCATATTTCTACGTAAAAGAAGCCAACGTGGAAAGGCTATGTATTTTATGATTCCAACTCTATGACATTACAGAAAAGGCAAAATTATGGAGACGGTAAAGAGCTCAGGGTTGCCAGCAGTGAACAGGGAGGGAGGGATGAGATGAACACAGAGAGCACAGGGGATTCTTAGGGCAGTGAACTGCGCTGTGTGATGCTATATTGTTGGATCCTTGTCATTACACACTTGTCTAAACCCACAGCATGGACAATACTAGGAGAGAAGCCCAGTGTAAACTGTGCACTTTGAGTAATGATGAGGTACATCAGTCATAACAAATGGACCATCTCAAGGGGAATGTCAGTAATGAGGGAGGCAGGGCACACTGGTAGGAGATATATGGGAAATCTCTGGACCTCTCTTCAATTTCGCTGTGTACCTAAAACTGTTCTTAAAAAAAATAAATATACATATTTTGAATTAGGGGCTAAAATCCCAAGAACCAGTCTTTCAGAAAATATAAGCAATCACAACATCTAGACTTGAGCTAGACTAATGGAAAAGTTTTCAGACTGTGTGAATTGCTTGATCCACTCATTTATAGCTAGAAAGCACTATTGTGTGTCTGACTCAGTCATGTCTGACTCTGTGACCCCATGGAGTGTACCCTGCCAGGCTCCTCTGTCCATGGGATTTCCCAGGCAAGAATACTAGAGAGGGCTGTCCTTTCCTTCTCCAGAGGATCTTCCCGATCCAAGGATCAAACCCGGGTCTCCCACAATGCAGGAAGATTCTTTACTATCTGAGCCATCAGAGAAGCTGGAAAGTGCTGTCATGGAAAAATAAAAGTAACCTCAATTTCCCCATAAGGCAAAGGCTCTTATTACCAAGAACAGAGCATCAGAAACCCAGAGAAGATCCACCGTGTGCAGGTGAACATGGAGACCACGGACGTGCAGGGAGTAATGAAAATCCTGCCAGGACCGGTGGCCAGCCCTTGCCATCCCAACCCCCAGGGCTCTAGTGTCCCCCCTCAGTGGTACAGATGCTACAGGACACTGACCCCCGGTCCAGAGCCATCTCCTTATGCAGCCAAACCAACAGGCAGGACGTCCCTTTGTTTTCTTACATAGAAGACAAGGGTGCTGGCAAACACACCTCTGCGGAGAGCTCGCTGGACCTCACGGCCACGGCTCCAGCCTGGAAAAGATACTTGGGATTCAGACGTGGGCAACAGAAACAGATACAGAGCATGGAAGCCAGGGGCGGCCTTGAGAGCCACCGGGAGCTCATCTGAAGCCAAGTGAAGCAAGTCCACCATGAACTAGGACAGTGTCCTGTCCCCACGATGGCGTCCTCCACCGGGCCCTGCTGCCTTTGTCCTGGTCTCCTGCAGGCTTTGCGCTGCTTCCCGTAGTACAAAAAGGACATGTTTTCCATGCATTACTGGGGTCAGCAAACCACCGCCCGTACGCTAAGAATAGTCTTTGCACTTTTAAAGGGTTGGAAAGCAATCAAAAGAAGGCTAATATCGTGTGACATGGAAGATCACAAGAAATTCAAATTTCAGGTTTATTGGAACACAGCATGCCCACATGTTTATGTATTGTCTGCATCTGCCTTTGTGTTCCGAGAGTGGAGTGAGCCGTTGTGATAGAAACCCACAGAACCCACAAAGACTGAAATATTTATTACCTGGCCCTTGACAGAAAAAGTTTGGCAACCCCACATGTGTGCAGTTGCCCATCCAAGGGCACGGATTCCAGCACGGCCTCCATCACAAGACGCAGGGCGGGGTCGCCCTGGCGCAGGCAGACCTCAGCGGAGGCGCTCAGCACCGAGGACACGGGTAGTCGATGAAACACAGGGGCCAGTTGTCACCCCGGGAAACATTCCTGTCCGGAAACTGCAGTCACTCAGGAGCTGAGATAAATACCATGCAGGCAAATCAATGTGATAAATCACAAAGGAAAGTGGGTGTCCTAGAGAAAACAGTGCATTCACAGCAAAACGCTCTTGAGCGTCTGGGTCAGCTACAGAGCAAAACCGCTCAGATTCAGGTTGTGAATCTTCATGTGAACAGATCTTTGCCACAATTAGGAAAACTGGCAGATTGTCTTCTGAATCTCCCGCAGGGAGGCCTCGGTATTTCCATGTATGCCATTCGCTCAGTCCTCTAAGGCAAACAATTTACTATTCACTCAGTCACGAGATTGCTCATTTTCTCATTCATTCATTTAGTTATTCACCCCAGAAATACTTACGAAGCAAGGGTGGTAAATAGATGACATAGTAAGGGCCCTGCCAACAAGAAGCTTAGAGTCAAGTATAAGAAACAGATATGGGAACTGAATATTATTTAAATGCAGATATTCCTAAGTAGAAAAGATGAGCACCTTTAAAACATCAATCCACATCTTGTTTTTTAACTGTAAGACAGTCATGTCAGGCTGAAAACAGAGGACTTGGGTGGGAGGGGGTCAGAGATCACAGGAAGTGGGGGACAGGGAGGGGCCAGAATGCTTCCTCCCTCCCCTCCCCTCCCCATTCCCTCCCTATCCTTCCCGTCTCCTCCCCACTCCTCCCCTCCTATCCCACCCCAGACCCTCTCCACACAGAGCACAGGAAGTCAGCGTTTTTTCACCTTAGCTGTTCTCAGCATTCAGAACACACCATCTAAACCTGGCCCCAGGAGAAAAGTCTTGTTGGATCTTTATTCCTGGTATGTGGTTAAACATGTTTTCATGTTGTCAAAGATTAAATAATTAGGAGAACATGGTCAACATCAAAAGGCGGCCCCATGTCACAAACAATTAGGAGCCTGTCACGGCCCTGACAAGCTGGTGTTCCCCTGGGTGGGGTACCTAGTCCACCGGCCATGTGGGCTCAATATGACGCCAGGTCTGAGTACTTCAGACTTGTCGTTCCAATCTCATTAAGACGGCTGCAGTTCAATAAGTGCAAAAATAACAGGCAAAATAGGTACTAAGTCGAGGGCGAATTAACAGGCAAATTAAGAAACAGAGTGAGTCAGCAGCTTGTATGTGTGTGTGTTAGTTCTTCAGTCTTGTCTGACTCTTTGCAACCCCATGGACTGTAGCCCACCAGGCTCCTCTGTCCATGGGATTTCCCAGGCAAGAATACTAGAGAGGGTTGCCATTCCCTTCTCCAGGGGCTCTTCCTGATTCAGGGATAGAACCCAGTTCTCTTGCATTGCAGGCAGATTCTTTACCTTCTGAGCCACCAGGGAAGCCTTGTTGTCTAATTTCACGGATTAGAATATCAAAGTGAACTAGAACAGTCTCAACTGAGAATTCCTCCTAACCGATATGCTTATGAAAGCTAAATTAAGTGATATAAGAAGTCTCAAATTAAACTTGTAAAACTGGCCTGATTCTCAAGTTAGTAAGACTTAAGTCAAGAAAAGCCCCTCTAACCCTCCCGCGTAGGGTATCCCTCGGAGGTCTGACCTGGCCTCACCAGCTTCTGAGCCCCAAGTCTTGGAAAGACTGCTTCTTGCAGGAGCCCAGGGGTCGGGCCAGGGCCGTGAGGCGGACAGGCATGGCTCTGGGCGGTCTTGGCACCCTTGGCAGTCTTAGACACCCTGGGCTTGGGAAGTCAGCATTTCATGGCTATTTTACCGTCATTTGTCACACAAATCTTCCATTAATACCAACACCTGATTGGTTAGCTCAGGACATTTCTGTGTCGGCCCCAGGCCTGGCCTATGGGGAGCCAGCACCCCTCTCTCCTCTGTGGTTTGCAGGGCCCAGTCTTTGGTCCGGGGTCCTGTCATCCTCCGGCATCCTCCTGGCAGACACAGGCCTCTCTCATCGGGGTGGGTCACCTCCTCCTCCAGCACCATCATGTCCCAGGCCCTGAGGACCAGAGTTCACCCGTCCACCCAGGGGCCATGCCAGACCCCTGGTCTTTGCAGGCCCTGCCCACAGACAGTCCCTCCTCAGCAACTTTTTGCCCTAAGACAGCTGCCCCTGCCACCCTTACCTGCCTCTGGGCACCCACTACATCCTTGGTACCTGGGGCGTCCAGCCTGGCAGACCCCAACCCAGCCCTGCAGGACAGGCCTCTGCCCAGCAGTCTCTGTCCCCCACGTGCTCATCCTGCTGTGACCGAGCCTTGGGGTCCAGCCCCTGGTTGAGCACGACCTGTCCTCCCCGGAGCGTGCAACCATGCGGACACCCAAAAAGCGCCTCATGACCCCCAGCTGTGGACTCGCTCCCCTCGGCCCTAGACTTAACCTCTGGGGGTCCCCCGGGTCCAGGCCTCGTGCTCGCAGTTTTACCTGACTGTACTGCATGCCTGCAAGTCCACACAGACAGCACACGTTCACGTCTCAGTCCCCAGCCCTCCTTGGATGGAAATGTCCAAGCAGTGGCTTGAGGTGACCACAGACTCCAATGAGTTAACAGTGCCCATAACCACCGAAGAGGCTCAGGCCTTTTAGGAAGAAATCTGTGTGCCTGGGGTCCAGATAGAGGGAGGGCAGGCATCCGTCTGCGCCCACCTCACAGTACCGCCTGGGCTCAGGGAAAATCAGCAGAAAGTCTGACCAACTGCAGTCGGTCTGGGAGAAGTAGTTCTAACAGTGAGGGGCTCGAAGCAACGCTGTCTGGTGGGTGACTGAGGGATGGGGGCTGTTTGCCAAGGAAAACGGCAAGGAAGGGGCAGCTGGTGGAGAAGCTGCCGGTCGGCGGGAACCAGGTCTGTCTCCCGGAGATCACCAGGAGCTAGTTCCGCCCCTGATGCTTCTCTTCCACCCCACACATCCCGCTTCTTCCATCGTCTTCTCTCTGACAAGGGAGCTGCCCTAAGGGGAGTCCGGGCCTGGGAAGGTGGGGGTCTCCCCTGAGCAGTGGGGGCCCCACAGGCAGTGTGAGCTGCCCTCGGAACCGGTTGCTGCGAGAATGCCCACTCGAGTCAGGTGGGATAGGGCAGGAAAGCTTTTCACCTGTCCTCAAGCAGAGCTGACGCCCCCAGCGATGACCTTCTCAAATGGCCTAAAACACACTCCTCATCGGACAACTAGAGAAAGCAGAAGAGGAGGCCGGATCAGTACCGACTGACACTGAGGGGGGCTTCCCCGGCCATTGAGTGGTTAAGACTTTGCCTTCCAAAGCAGGGGCTGCGGGTTTGATCCCTGGTCCAGGAGCTAAAATCCCACCTGCTGCAGAGCAGTCAAAAGATTTTTTAAAAAACAGAAAACAGAATAAACCTTGTAGGTGACTTTCCTCACAGCTCACTCACTGCGAATCTTATTCCTGGTAACTTCTGAGCCTCACAAGGCTCTTCTGAACCTGCCTATGTCAACATGCATGTGTGTTCCTCCGACACAGGGGTTCCTGGAGAAGGCTGCAGGGAGGCCCTCAGCCCAGGCTGGACCAGAGCTCTTCTGACTGAGCCTGTGTGTGCACGGCTGTGTGGGCCTCACCAGGAGGGGCCCAGACCCTGGCCTCTGCCCGAGCACCTGGCGTGCCCTCCTTTGGCAGGGGACAGTCAGTAACCAGGCAGCCGTCTTCCCAGGAATCCAAACCCTTAGACTGGGGTTGGGTCTGGGGGTGAGGGATGGGGGGTTACACCAACAGGAGAGGAGGGCTGCCTTCGAGGAGGCCATGTGGGAGGCCCGGGAAGGGCGCCTTTCCCTACTCTGTCTTGCAACACCTCTTCCCACCTGGCCCAGAGCAGTGGTGTGCAGAGAGAGAGGAGGAGTCCCCAACACCTCTGCCAGAACTGCCCTCACTCAGACCCCTCCACAGGGGGATGGACAGGACGTGAAGGTCAGCATGGTGAGGCCGGACTCAGGTACCCAGGCCTCGCAGCCCATGGAGACTCCCTGAGTAAGATCCAGGCACAGACCCTCATCTGAGTCTCCACCAACACGCAGACTCACAGCATCCTTGTAGCACCAAGAAAGTCAGGTGAGAGACAAAGTCCAGGGGCAGTCAGAGGCCTGGCCCTGAAGGTTCTCTTTCTGGCTTGGACGGCCTGCCCCCAGCAACCCCCCTCCCTGCCCCCGGGAATTTTCCGCGGGCTCGCCCAGGGCCCTGCTTTCAACTGGGCTTCTGACATTTGTCCGAACAATGGAAACAACCCCTCCCCATAATTAAAATCTCCCACTCCCTGAAGTTAGCCCCAGGAAATTAGAACACCAGTAATTGTAGGAGGCCACGCAACCTCGCAATTTACTGTGGAGTCGTTTACGGAAATCACCGAGGTGAGGTCTGCATGGGTATTTCCTCGCTGCTGCTTGTCCTGTAACTTGAGCTGGCAGATGGGTCATCACACCCAGTGGCCCTCAGTCTCCTGGGTATTAAATCTGCCCCAGTGAGGAGATAACAACAGGACTGTTTGCGGAGAGGAGCAGTGACAGGAGGCCTTTCTTCATCTAAGGGTGGTGGACAGACATGTGCGTGCGCACGTACGCACGTGTGTGTGTGCACACATGTATAACTAAGTAATTAAGATTTCAAGACTTTACCATTTGTTTTCTTTGTCATTACTCTTTTAAAATTACAAATAGAAAAATCAGCCTCCTATTTTTCCCTTTTCTCTGTCCACACTGAAACCCTACAACCTAAGAGCTTTCTATAGCGATACACGGGCACGTGACAGATTCTATTAAAAGAATATGACACTTCAACCTTGCAAACAAGCTTCATGAAAAATGCATCTCCACTTTGCTTGTATGTGTTTTTCTTGACTGTGCTTGACTTTTCTTGGGAAACACTACCTTTTTCTTTTGTGGATCTTCTCTGGCTAGAGAGGAAAGCAAAAACAAGAGGACTCGTGAGAAACTGCTATGCACGGAAAAGGGGGCAGATGCTGAATCCTGAAAGCAGATCGCTCCTCATTGGCCCGAGAAAGCCCGGGTGCCCTTGGCTCAGTCTTGGCAGGGGAGTCAAGGCTGGAAAAGAGGAGGGAGATGGATGTCAGTGGGGATCCACCCACAGCCCCTCAGTAATCCAAGCTGTGGAGACGTGCCCTGGAGGCCCTCACTGGTCCTGAGATGCTTGCCTTCCTCTGGTTTGTCTCCTTGGACTCTCTGATCTTGCATCTATAAAATCCTTGGCTCTGGAGCAGCAGTTGCAGGACTGGAAACCCTGAATTCCCCACCCAGGTCCAGGGTGTTTCCACCACTCCAAAAGCCCATTATTCCCTAATTTTATCCATGCACTCTTCTCCCAAGAGATACGTACTGAGTCTTTACTAGAAGAATCATTTTGGGGGGGATAGAGATGCCATCATGAGAAGAGACTTCCTCTCATTGGGCCAGTGGCCAGCGAAGGGAGTCAGATGGATATCAGACTTCACGAGTGAGCATAAAGTCACAGACTGTTCTTGGGATGGAAAAGGAGCTCGTGGATTCAGGCAGCCTCACCTAGGTTGAGAGGGAACTACCGTAGCAGGGACATGAGGAAAGACAGGTGAGCAGGGCCAACAACACCACCGGCCAAGGGAGCTGCCCCTGACACTGCGGACGCCCTGCCCCTTGTGACCCTGGGGTTCCCCTGCTCCTCCTGAGGAATGGTCCTGGACTCACCCAAACCAGGCTAGTCACTCTGTCCCCCAGTTCCATCCAGCCACTAACAAGCTTATCCTGAGCACCTGCTATGTGGCAGGTTCTGCCTGGCGCCGGGTGACAGGGGTGAACAGCACAGGGCCTCTCCTGATTTAAGTGTGGGTTTATTATCATCCAGGGATGGGGAGCCCAACAGATCCAGAGACAAGGACTACTGGAAACACAGCTGTTCCTCACCGTCCCCGGGAGGAGGGTACATGGCACACGGGGCCCTACGGGGGAATACCAGGGTCGTGGGACGCTGAGGGTGTGTAAGAACGTGGCCAAGAGCCTTCGCTGCAGGGGGACACAGAGGCAGGGTTAGCAGCTCCGGACAGGCTGTGCTGAATAATCTCAGTGGGTTCTGGGGCACAGGGACTGTCCTGAGTAGTCTGATCCCAGGCAGAGGGGGTGATCAGGGCTGGGGACTAGCAGCCAGAGTGTGAGCCATGGAGTGTAGCCTATGAAAGGCCCCTCCTCTGCCAGCTCCAGGGACTCACCAGCCTGAGAGGGGAGTCCCTGCAGGGTCAGCAAGGCCCAGGTATCCAAGCCGCAGAATAAAAAGACACGAATGAATGCACACTCCCCTGGCTTAGCTATTGAGAGGACAAGAAACAAAAGCTGCCCTGAGCCAGGTGCCTAGCCCATATTTCGGGGGGTCTGGGGTCCTTGGTGGAGCAGAGGTTGGGATCGAGCCCTGAGGGACGAGCAGGAGTCGGTCAGGGAACCAGGGGTGTGCGTGTGGGTGGAGGAAGCACGCAGGACAGAGATGTGGGGTAAAAAGTGAAAGTGTTAGTCGGTCAGTCGTGTCTGACTCTTTGTGACCCCATGGACTATTGCCTGCCAGGCACTCCTGTGCATGGGATTCTCCAGGCAAGAATACTGGAGTGGGTTGCCATTTCCTTCTCCAGGGGATCTTCCCAACCCAGGGATCAAACCCAGGTCTCCTGCATTGCAGGCAAACTCTTCACTGTCTGAGCAACTGGGAAAGACCTGAGATGTAGGTAGGGGAAGACAATCAGGTAAAGGAAACCCTGGGATGTGAGAAGAACACCACAGGACAGCAAGCTCCAACCATGAGGACTGGGTCTCCCCAGAGTCGGCTCGACCCTGAAGGCAGCAGGACCCTAAGGAGGGTAGAAGGAGGAGTATGTTGTGTTCAGTCCTGCATTCCAGTGTTTGGAAGGGA
This sequence comes from Bubalus kerabau, assembly GCF_029407905.1. NCBI lineage: Eukaryota > Metazoa > Chordata > Mammalia > Artiodactyla > Bovidae > Bubalus > Bubalus kerabau. Next base: position 35,612,633 of record NC_073635.1, read on the forward strand.
GCTGAGAATCCCAGACAAGCCTGAGAAAACTTGAAGCTGTCACATGGTCCAGGGCGAGGGGGTGGTTCCTGGGCCCAGGGAGAGATGGCATATTCCTGCAACATGGACAGAGGGTAATCAGAGGATGGGGGAGGGGCATGGGAAGTGGGGTGGAGGGACGGATGAAGGATGCCCCAGGTCCCCACGTGAGTCAGAGCAGGCAGAGCACTCAAGGACAGTTGGGGACATCCAAGCAGTCTGGCCAGACAGGCAGCACGGATTGTTAAGCCTGTTCCTGGAATATGAGCCTCGCCTCTTAGGGATTATGTTATGTTAGACACTTTACAAAACAATGTGAGTATCCAGGTCATGGTGAAAATGTTTATACTTCAGAGCATCATCATAAGGACCATGTGAGACAACAGCCATGAGACTTCTTCACAAATCTGCTAAGTGATGTCCGTGTACTTCCTGAAAGTACTGCTACCATTGCTGCTCTTGTGAAGTCTCTGCTTATATCTGCCCAGAGCAAGGGCGTCCACAGCCCCAACCTGGGGTCCTTCAGAAAAGAGTGGCCCATGTGTGCTGCGCAAACAGGGGGCCAGTCCTTGTAAACTCAGCATTTTCTCTCCCCATCTTTCTTAGCAACAGAACTCTGGCTTGTTTCTGGTCACTAACACTGTACCATAAAAAATCAGGCTTCCAGGAAGCTAGCTGTGAACTCTGGCCAGTGAAAAAGTAGGAGGAATGAGTTGAAACTTTCAGAGATGCTCTTTAAAGGGAAATGATATTCCTCATTATTTCATTCCCACTTCTGATCAGAATGCAGATGAGATGGCTGGCACTCTTGCAATCATCTTAGGCAATGAGGAGATTTTTAATCAAGGCAAGGGTTTAGAAAAAGTCTAGGTTACCCAAGGCTATGGCAGCATGTCACAGTCCAGTACTCTCTTTCTCTGGGCTGATTTACAGAAGGGAAAAAGAAAAATTTTATATCCTGTCTTACTGACCTTTTCAGGTATTTGTAACTCATAGCTAACCCTGATCTCAAATGATACAGGTACTATAGTAAGCTGTCTTTGGTTTTGTCTCTGAATAGAAACAGCTATGGAAGAGTAAAGTGGATATGTGTTCACAAAGAATCTCAAAATAACATCAATAAGTGTAAAGTGGGAAGAAATGGGGTAATGACCAAATCTAACCGATGCTGGGAGGGACTCGGGGCAGGAGGAAAAGGGGACGACAGAGGATGAGATGGCTGGATGGCATCACCGACTCAATGGACGTGAGTTTGAGTGACCTCCGGGAGTTGGTGACGGACAGGGAGGCCTGGCGTGCTGCAATTCATGGGGGTCGCAAAGAGTCGGACATGACTGAGCGACTGAACTGAACTGAACCTTTAGAAAAATTCACTCCACTTTGTCAGAATCTTTCAAGATGAAGTAGATATTTCAAAAATCTCCTCAGAAGAAAATAGTAAAGAAATGTCACTTTTACATTAAAAAAAAAAATCAATATTCACTTTATTTGTTTAACCAACCTTTACTACAAGACTGGCTATTGTAAAAAAAAAAAAAATTTAATTCAGCTCCTTTAAAATGTATTTTAGAGCAAATTTGCTCAAGGCAATTCTTTGGGAAGCAGGAAAAACCATGTCATTTTCCTGAATCTACTTGAAAAAAAAAAAAAAAACTGGGTGAATTTAACTTGCCTTCTTTTCCCACAAAATTCTTTTTGGACTAAGACAAAGTACAGAAAATTTCTATGAAGTGTTTGATCTTATAATAGATGAGAAAAAATAAACTTTATGTGAATAAAGTGCAAAGTACACATCAGACTTTAGGGATGAAAGCTGTAAAATACATTTTTTTTAAAAGCCAGCCCTTACCTGGAAGCTTTAAAGAAAACTTTGAAGGTAGCAAGTAAGATGTAGTCATTTTCTAAAAACAAAAGCAAAATCATCTTTATCTACCTGCTAGGGACCGACTATGTCTCCCACAGTTGATAGTGGGAGCTCTAACCCCTGTCCAGGCTGTATTTGGAGACCTGGTGTCTCCAGAGGTCATTAGTAAGGTTAAGAGAGGTTATAAGGCCTAATCCAGTAGGCCTGGTACCTTTATAACAGGAAGAGACCCAGGGATAGGCTTACAAGGCAAACAAATGCCAGGTAGGACATGGCAAGAAGGCGGCCGTCTGCACACCAAGGAGAGAGGCCTCAGGAGAAACTGGCCCTTCAGATTCCATGTGAGCCACCTTAAACCCATGACCCCGCCTCCCCACTCCCAGCAGAAACCTGCTCCTCCCCACCCCACTGCTAGTGGCCCCCCGTGGTCCAATTGCTCCAGCCCCTCAGTCACCCAGGCAGGGACCCAGGAGCCAGCCTCAGCTTCTCCCCTGCTCCCCACATCCAAACCATCACCAGGTCCAAACACTTTCTTCCTAAAAAGCTTTTAATTCCACTAACTTTCTTTCAAGGGCACCTCCCCAGGCTTTCTGCGGTGTCTTTGTCTTTGTCCCCACCGCTATCACCAACACAGGAAGTTAGCCTGGCCTCTTTCTGCTCTGCAGCCAGGAAGAGATTCTGGAAAAGCAGCTGTGATCATGCCCCAGCCCCTCACCTTCTCCCTGAGTCCCCCCAGAATACCTCCTTCCTTCCCCATTGCACTTAGAACCCCATCCACAGCCCTGCACTTGCCCCATGAGATGCCACACAAACAGGACCCGAGCCATCCTTCCCATCCTGCTGGCCTTGGGCACTCTGGGCCCAGGACACACACAACTTTATTTCACTCTCAGTTTTATTTACGTTGTACTGATTTTATGGACTAACAGTGTTGTTTCTTTCTCATATGTTGCAAATATTCCCGAGATTCTGGCTTTGAACATTGAAAGAGCCCTGTTCACAGCACCACCCTGCCAGGAGCCCACAGGTGACTCCCCAGAATTATTCCTGACACCGTGGCCCTTTGGGTGAGACACCGCTCTTGGCATGCCCATCTGGCTGGACCGCGTCTGGGTGAATGGTCAAGGCTGCAGGAGAAGTCCTGAAACCGGCTGTGGGGTGTTAGAAATCGCCACCAACTTGAGACTGGAAAAGGCAGATGCCCCTTTTGATGAGAGCACTGCAATTTCAGGCAAGTGGCACGACAGGGCTCCCTTCTGAACTTCTGTGAGTTTTATTCAAAGCAGACGGCGGCAACACGTGAGGACCGGGTGCCTCCGAGCCTAATTTTAGCTCCAATGCATTCAGGGAGGCTGAATAGGCCCTGTTCTCATTACTGGAGCGTTTCTGTTCACACGGCGATGCATTCAGGTCTCTTTCATGTAGAATTTGGGCCACGTAGAGCCGTGGTCCCCCCACCATTCGCTCTCCACCTCCAGGCTGCACTTTGCCCCAGGGAGCGGCCAGGCGGAGGCCCTGGAAGGGGGGGACTCAGTGGAGGAGAGAGGTTGGGTGGGCAAGCAGCTGTCTATATCCCTCCGAGGAGCAGGCTCAGGAATGAGGGGGGCAGGGAGTGATGGGTGAGCTTAGATATCTTGTTATCCCTGCCTTTTCACTCATATGTTCTAAGAGCAGAGACCAGCTTCTCTCATCCTTCCTCCTGCCAACCCTCAACCAAGTGATGCAGCAGACGTCCAAAAACCCAGCGGCAGAGCGGGCCTGGCTATGCTGACATCCTGGTACTGAGTGCCTCCATCCAGAGACGACATCTTCAGGCTGGAGAGCAAGCAGAGCAGGAGTCCAGCTCACAGACTCATCACCCAGGGGCTCAGTTTACTGCCTAGAGTCCATAATGAGTATCCGTCTGCTCTCACATCTCCCAGGGCTGGAAATGCTAGGGAGGGCACTGGATGGCATGGCCTCCTTCACATCTCAATGAGGCTTTGCTGTCTCGTGGCTGAGCAGCGGCTTCAAAGTCAACCAACCTTGGGTTTGAATGTGAGCCCTGCCCCTGCAGAGCACCGTGACTGTCCCTCCGCTGGTCTGAACCTTCTGTCTTCTCTGTAATCAGAGAAAAAAACCCACTTTGCAAATGACAGTGTGGCAACACAGAGAAGGAGAGTATGCCAAGCAGCTCCAATATCACCTACCAGACCAGAAGCTACGTCATACAGGTAAGGAAGTTCAAGATCAAATTCTAAACTTCGGTGCCTCAGGATAGTTTTTATTTTAACAGAGCTAATTTTTCTTGACATTTCCTATACGTTGTCAACAAGATTCACTCATTCATTCCCTCAACAAGTACTTATTGGGCGCCAGCTGTGTGCCGAGCAGGGCTCTTGGTACTTGGGGTGTGTGAAGTGGCATGTGTAATGACCTGGCCCTCCAGCGGGGGTGAAAGAGTCCAGATTTGTGGTGTTTGCCAGTGACTGGCAACTCACTCCAGTATTCTTTTCTGGAGAATCCCATGGAAAGAATGTCTGCTAGGCTACAGTCCATGGGGTCTCATAAAGTCAGACACAACTGAATCAACTTAGCACGCATACACACCAGTGACCATGGTGTGCACGTCCCCCAGCGACCAACTTTAAACCACCAATGACAGGAAAGGCTAGGATGTGATAGCCACAGAGGGCTCTGACTCCAGCACAGAAACAGGTAAATTGATTAAAAAAAAAAAAACTCCCCCATCCCATCCACCCACAGAAGCCTCCTTTCCCTTCCCACTTGCAGACAAAGGGGACCCAACACACCTCCCCCACCAAATCTCTCTAAAAGAAGTTTTCAGGGACAAAGCAGTTTCATAAAAAGGAGACTTCAGGTTATTGCTAGTGTTATCATCGGCTTCCCGGGTGGCCCAGTGGTAAAGAATCCACCTGCTGATGCAGGAGAAACAGGAGACGTGAGTTTGAGGCATTGCTTGCTTTTGTTTTTCTCCAGGAGACATCAGTGTCAGCTCCTGCCCAAACCTTCCTTACACAAGGAGGGCCAATGCTCGTTTAAATACAGAAACAAAAACCCAGCAAAAAAGAGAGGGAAGAAAGCGGCAGTGCTCCCACACTGAGGGTGGCTCACTCTCCCTCCTCTGGTCTTTCTGAAGCAGAGGGACCCCCAGCCTGGAGGAGGGACACCCTGCCTGGGGTCCTGGTCTGGGCACAGCTGGCCTGTGGATGAGCTGTCCCGGATGCCCCTGGTCCCTTTTCTTTCCTGGGAGCCTGGGCAGTTAACCAGCAGGTGTGGGACCCAGCGCAAGGGCCACACCTCCCCTGGAAGAAGTTCCCGGGATCCAGAGTGGGTAAGGACGACCCCCCACCTGGTGAAGGTTTACAGCTCCCAGGCACAGCTCCCTGACAGCACTAAATGTTTCCTGGACTGTCTATTTTAATAAGAAGCAGTAAAAACAGGGGAGAAAACAAATAGGACAGACTTTCTGCCGGCCTGGGGATCTGCACTCTCCATGTGACCACGCTCCACTTACGACACAGGCCTGGTCCCCCTCTGAAGCAGGGTCAGGCCCGGGGCCCCTCTGAAGCAGGGTCAGGCCCGGGGGCCCTCTGGCACAGGTAGCTTTTCTAAAAGGACAGACCCGAGCAAACATACCAGCCAGTGTGGCCCAAGGTTGCTGGCTGCCTGGATCAGGGTGGACAGACGTCCAGCAGGGTGAGTGGGTACCACTCGAGCGGCTGCTCAGCCACAGCCTGGATGGCAACTTCAGCCTGCGGATGTGGTGATCAAGGTGAGAAAACCAGGCTATGCAGGTGCGGGTGAGATCTACAAAGTGAGGAGCTGCAGGCAAGAGGCACAACGGCACCCATTTCTGCTCCCAAGGGCCTCAGGGAATCCGGGGGGCCCCAAAGGCCCGACTGTCCCCAGGGGCCCCTCCTGGGACCTGGAGACCCACAGAGACAGTGGCCCCTCCACTGTATGACCCCATGATGGATCCGTAGTCAGGCAGTGCCCGGGGCGTTATAGGGCTGGACGGCCGGGCCCCATCCTTGCTGTGTCCTCTCAGGCCCGGGACTTGGTCTTTCTGCCTCCTCAAGTGTGAGGCAGAGTCACCAAGTTGCCGACCTCGGGGACAAGTGAAAGTGCTGGGCAGCCCTCAGTGGATCCAGGACCATGGGCTCATGTGACCCTGTGGGACACACACCTTCGTTTTTCCTCACCGAGGAAACTTTACAGCTCTGTAGAGATGAGTTAACTTGTAGAAAGTGTTAGCTGTGCCAAGAGTTCTGCCCACAGCCAGGCCCACGGTGTCCCTCAGACGGCATCAATCATTACCCTGTGGTTGTGGACACGTTGGGGCAGGTGACACCATCCATAAGCTCATCTCAACGTTCCTTCTCTGCTCTCTACGTGCGGTCCCTCAAGTTCTCTTCTAAACCCGTGGTCTTGCCATCTGACTGCTTTCTTCATTAATTAAAACATTCAGTAAACTTTGGAGCTGGTATGGATTATGTCTGTGTGAGAGCCTTGATCTGATCCTCTTCAAAAGTTTATCCTTGGACACCGTTGTCACGGTCATCGCTTTTCATCTGAGCTTTCCTTCACCACACACTGAACCACGAGTGAGCAGAGCGACCCTCCTCCCGCCCTGAGTGAGCTCCTCAGTGGCAGTGTGGAGGGTGGGATGCCACGTGAAGAGGCACCAGGCACCCCCTAGAGCTGTAGGCACGATTGTTCTCCTAAAAGCACGATTCAGATCCAGGCTTGGCCTCTGGGCATCCTCCTGCAATCAGGAACGGCTCTTCTGGATTTCATTCCCAAAAGGTACAAAGCATTCGGAAACACACAGATACATCACTTCACCTCTCCCACCTTGGCCTTGTTGTCATTGCTGTCAGAGTGCCCACTTCTGCAGGCTGCACTGAAGCTGCTTGTCTGCTTAGAAAATCTGGGGCAGATTTTCTAAAAGGATCCACTCCAGAGAACAGATTTGTTGTTGTTATTCAGTTGCTCAGTCGTGTCCAACTCTCTGCGACCCCATGGACTGCAGCACTCCAGGCCTCCCTGTCCATCACCAACTCCTGGAGCTTGCTCAAACTCATGTCCATTTAGGTGGTGATGTCATCTCATCCTAGGTCATCTGCTTCTCTTTCTGCTTTCAATCTTTCCCAGCATCAGGGTCTTTTCCAATGAGTTGGCTATTCACATCAAGTGGCCAAAGTTAAGAACATTAAATTACTTTTCAGTAAGAGTCAGTCCCAGGGGGTCACTCATCCATTTGATCTCTCATAATTTCAAATACATGAAAGAAAATGTCCTGGACACTCTGTGTTCAAGACACCCTGTGACTCCACTCAGATCTCAAGGGGGAATGAATTTGCCTCTGCCACCCAAGGTCATCAAGGTGGGGACTCCGGGGTGCCAGGGAGGGCACTGTCCTGAGGGCAAGGATCTCCACCCTTTGGCCCAGAGCCCTCCTCGAAGTGTGTCTTTGTGCTCGGTCATCATCGGGAAGAAATCATCCCATCCATCAGCTCCCAGATTCGAACACCGTGTAGTGGAGAGGAGACCAGGGGGCCCCGGGCACTAGGCCTGCAGCCTGAGCAGGTTCAGGTGGGACCTGCAGCACGTCCTGACCTTGGGGGGATGTAACCACTCATGCTAGTGAAGTTAATTGAAATCAAAGGCCGGCACACCACAACTGCACCAGCAAGGAACACCTAAGAAAATAAATTTTAGTCTGAGGGTGACTTGAGGCAGTTAACTGCAATGGATGGGGATGGAAGGACAGTAGCTTTTAACAAGTTTTATGCCAAAGACTGACTCGGCACGGTTGTCACGACAGTTGCATTTGTGGCTGGGTTGTATTGCCAACAGATGGGCACCTGGCAGCCTCTGAGTTCACGCAGATGTTATAGGAGCAAGCGGGCCGGATGGCCCTGCCGTAGCCGTGCACACACCCATCTCCCCCGTGTGAAAAAACACTCCTGTCTCCCCCATGTGAATAAACACACCCATCTCCCTCACGTGAATAGACGAGCACTTTAGGGCTGTTCTAGTAGACACACTCACAGAAATATTCAGTCGTTTCTCCTTTTGCAGCTCTGTGTGCCCTCTGAGAATTCGGGGGGGAAAAAAAAACCTGCAGAGAGTCACTGCTTGAAAAAAAAGAAAAGGAAAGCCAAAGGGAACGTTCTGCCAAGAGCCTCATCTTCTAGTCATCAAGTCACAGACAGCGTCAGGTTTTCCATGGAAGGAAAACAAGGCCAGGGACACTGATGGTGGTATTTGGGGTCTAGGACAGAACTTATATCCCACCCTTGGTTTGGGAGGTCGGTTTTGGAGAACTGCTTTGTACTTCAAAACAAAACAAAAACCCCCGTGGAAAGGAGCTCGGGGTTTCATACACAGGCACCTAGCTGGCTCTTAAGGAAGCAAAACTTCTTGAACTTGAACTTGTACTTTAAAAGAGAACATTATGACACATGGAGACAAACAGCCAGACAGCCAGACGGCAGCTGGGGGGACAAGGGGAACACCCAGGAGAGGATTCTCGGGGCTCTTGGATGGACGCCGCCCTCAGACCCTCTCCCCACAGCCGAGGCACCAGTTCCAGGTCTTCACACCAATGACCGTCCCCCCGCCACACCTCCTGCCGGGCTGTCCCCCTGCCCCCCGCAGCCCGGCCCCCAGGACAGACCCTCCCCACCCTCTACTATCGCATAAGGAAACCCGCCACGGAACACTGAGTCTGCATTCCCAGTGGATCTCTGTGGGTCGATCGTAATCGCTCTCCTTTTTTTCTTTTTAAATAGTTTTGTGTAATTTGTGGAATGACAATACAAGCCATGGGAACAAATGACTTTTCAAAGAGCTCCCGAGTACTCTGTCTCCGTGGTCAAGGTCCAGACTGCTGCTTCCAAAGAATTCGGTGAATTTAACAGTTTCTCAAGACAAAACTTGTCAGGATTTTCTCCTTCAGCACAGTAAGGTGACTTCCTTGGCCAGCCAAGCTGCAAGTAGTGAGACTTCCTGAGAAAACTATCATGAGTCTTGGTTTTAAATTAATCACAAAAGAAAACGTATCCTAGCATAAGAGGGGGGGGGGGGGTCAATGATTAGTTCTACATATGGTTTAAAGTATTTTTAAATATTGGCCAGCAAAAATAAAGACTGAGTGGCAGTGAATGAACATGGTAGCCATGTGGGTAACTCACCTGCCCAACAGCTCCCTCGGACAATGCTCACAATTAAGAGAAGACAGGACACAGGTCAAGGGCCAGGGGAAGGTGAAGAACATGGGGTGTCTCTGACACTGACAGGAGAATTGCTGCACCCAAAATTGATTTACGTTTTGTTAAAATTCAGCTCCGTGCGCAGCATCTTTGGGACCCTGGGCTGAGGGTCAGGAGGGCAGAGGTCAGGCATGCAGGCCCCGTGACTGAGTCATCGTCCCCTCCTTGCCTCCCTCGGGGCTTGGTACTTTCTGGAGCCACATGCTTCAGACTCGTGGGGCACCCTGCACCCCTGCCCACGTTCTGGGCTGTTCCCCATCAGACGATCTTCAGGTGGTCTCAGCTTGGGCTCAGACATGCCATCTCTTCCCCGAAGGGACCCTGACTGAGCACCGACTCTTACCTGAGACCCTGCGCCCCCAGGGATCCAAGAGTAGACGTCACTTCAATGTGACGGGTGCCCCTGTCATCCTCTGCGATGTACTTTCTGTATCTAAAATGCCGTCCTGGACAGGCCCTGAGGCTTCACAGGACTGGGGGAGAAGCACAGGCAGTTACAGCAGGGGTGGGGGCTGCAAAGGGAGCGGAGGGAAGGCGAGCCATCAGCATCCTCCCCGGGCCCCTCTCCTCAAGGCGTCTCCAGGGACGAGCCCTCCTTCCACCTCAGATACTGCTGCCCACCCGTGCAGACCAGGCAGGCCCAGTCCAGGGGCCCAGGAGCAGAAACGCCGGGGCAGCTCTTCAGAGGGACAGCCAGCAACTCTGCTCACTTAGTTCTCCCTCCCACCTCCCCCTATGCTTGTGTGCATGTGTGTATATATGCCTGTGTGTATGCACACATCTGTGTGTATGAGTCTGTGTGTGTATGTGTCCATGTGCATATGTATGTATGTAGCTGTGTGTATGTGTGTGTGTGCATGTGTATGTGTCTGTGTGTGTCTGTGTGTATATGTGTGTATCTGTGTGTGTGTTTGTATGTACATGTGTCTGTGTCTGTGTGTGGAGGTTTGTATATGTGTCTGTGTGTGTATGTGTGTATGTGTCTGTATGTATGTGTTTATGAGTATGTGTCTATGAGTATGCATCTATGTGTGTATATGTGTGTATGTGTATATGTGTGTCTGTGTCTGTGTGTATACGTGTGTATATGTGTCTCTGTGTGTATGTGTTTGTGTGTGTATGTACATGTGTATGTGTCTGTGTCTGTGTGTGGACGTGTGTATGTGTCCGTGTGTGTATATGTGTCTGTGTGTGTATGTGTCTGTGAGTATGTGTCTGTGTGTGTATATGTGTGTATGTGTCTGTGTACGGGTGTATATGTGCCTGTGTGTGTATGTGTTTTTGTGTGTATGTACATGTGTATGTGTCTCTGTGTGTGGATGTGTGTATATGTGCCTGTGTGTGTATATGTGTGTATGTGTTTGTGTGTGTATGTGTCTGTACACCTATATGTTTGTGTATGTACATGTGTATGTGTCTCTGTCTGTGTGTGGACATGTGCCTGTGTGTATATGTGTGCATATGTGTCTGTGTGTGTTTGTGTGTGTATGTGTCTGTGAGTATGTGTCTGTGTGTATGTGTGTTTCTGTGTGTATATGTGTGCATGTGTTTGTGTGTGTCTATGTGTGTTTGTGTGTGTATGTGTCTGTATGTGTGTCTGTGTGTGTACTTGTGTATGTGTCTGTGTCTATGTGTGAATGTGTGTCTATGTGTGAATGTGTGTATATGTGTCTGCGTGTGTATATGTGTCTGTGTGTGTATATGTGTGTATGTGTCTGTGTACATGTGTATATGTGCCTGTGTGTGTGTTTATATGTGTGTGTACATGTGTATGTGTCTCTGTGTGTGGACGTGTGTATATGTGCCTGTGTGTGTATATGTGTGCATGTGTTTGTATATGTATGTGTCTGTACACACATGTGTTTGTGTCTGTGTCTGTGTGTGGATGTGTGTATATCTGTGTGTACCTAGGGATTGAACCCGCATCTGATACATCTGCTGCATTGCAGGCAGGTTCTTTACCCCAGGGCCACCTGGTAGAAGTGTGCTTACTCCTTTAATTCTTGCTCCAGCTTTCCACCAGGCTCTCATGCCCTCTCTCTGTAGATGGTGCTGGAGCTTGACTTGTCTCCCAAAATGACCGATCAAGATATTTTTAACACATCACTGTCCAGGGGATTTTTGCAGAAACTAACGCCAGTGTTGTTAATGTGTCTCCAGTCAATAATGTGTTAACAAAAGATCACCTCTTTCAGACTTATGCATATATAAATATGAATATATAAATGCTTTTAGTATTATACATGTAACTTCAATGATGTATATGTAAATTTTAGATTCATATAATTTTAATTATGTACGTAATATTAAAAATTTTAACAAGCCATAGTCAGCCTAATTCTCCCCAACAATGATGGGTAGAGAAATGCCTACTCCCTCAGGAACATATCCAGAATGCAATCCAGACCTGAAAATTACTGTTCTTTCCATCTTCAAAAATATGAATTTTCATGGGCGTTCTCAGCAAAGAAAAATTAGAAATACAGATGCAGGCAACCCTTCCATATAGTGACTCTGGTCAAGTACATGATCTAACGTAAACCAACAAAGACTTCACCCTGATGAAGTACCTGCAGAACCCTGACTCATGGGTTCACCAATAGCGTCCCATGGGCCTCAGTGTTGATTATGTATTTAGCTGAAGCAGGCTGGAGGGAAATTCCACAGGTATGGAAGATTTCAGCAAGCCAGAAAAAAAAACTTTTTTTAAAAAAGAAAACTGACATTGAAACACCTTTACAGAATTTTCTTTTGATCTCAAGGGAGGAACAAAATGTTTATCTTTTTTAAAAATACATGAACAGCCAAGCAATTTGCAAGAGGCTAGGTGAGTTCCCAGTAAAACGTAGGCCTTTTGGTATCACTTAGAGATCAAAGGTGATCCAGAACGGGCTCTGTTTTATGTGTATTTTTATTTAAAGTAAGTGTTTAAATGATACCTATCAAACTAGCAGGCAGTAACCCAATATCTCCTGCTCTCGGGAGAACAGAGACTTCGATGCTTACAGCAGCTTTTACCCATATTTTAAGAGACTACAGCGTGTTCTGTGATTGTGCGCTGTGTGTAAAGCATTCCTTGACACACGCTCCACACTATGAGGTAACAACTCAGCCTGTCAAGCAATATAACATGATTTCATGTGATTTTATCCAGAGAGAAACACAGATGTATCAAATTGCTCTTTAGAAAAATGAAAACATAAAATAAAATAAACATGCCGATATGGCCTCCATATTCTCAAAAGAACCCTCCTGGAAAACAAATCTGAAGCTTGGAGGTTTCTGGACGTGTCCACCATCCAGAGAACCAACCAGGCCGTCAAGGGAAACAGAGCAGCTGCCCAGCCCAGAGCTGCCTGGGAGCTGCTAAAAATTCCCCACCTCGGCAGGCCTGCTCCCGCAAAGGTCAGCGGTCAGGCTGCTGGCTGCGAACACAGAGGAGGAAGTGGCGAGCTGAGAGGCCGCTAGAACTCGCGGACACACACTCACACCCAGGCCCCTGGCCCCGCTGTGCTGGCGGAGCCCCACCCCGCCCCCACCCTGCTCTGTCTGCTCCTGGAACCCTGGCTTTGGCTCCTGGAAGCAGAAAGCAAGCAGCTGTGTTCTTGGCTGTTCCAACACTGTTTTTGAGCAAATACCTGTAAGGAAATGAGCACGCATTTTCTTTTTCTTTGCACAATTTTCCCTAGTTCCCTGTCCCCTACACACACACACACACACACACACACAAACACACAAACACACACACACAAAGACGGCTTCCTTCTGCTGTGTGGAGGCAACTATAATCCTCACACACCTCTTGTGTCTCCGTGTTCAGGCTCAGGGTCCTCATGGACCACCCCTCCTGGCTGCGTGCTGTCTCTTCCCCTCCCCTAGACAGCTGGGCAGAACCCGAGGTCTCTGCCGTCTACCAGGTAGGGTTCAGGCGGGAGGGGTGGCCTCACCAGGAATTTATTTCTCCTTTGGGGTCTAAGCTCTGTGAGTTGGACCCTGCACTGACGTATTTTGGCAGAGGATGGCTGACCCAGGATTTCTACAGACTCCAGAGGAGCTGTTAAGAAAAGAAGAAAGTTGCAGTGGAATTGGTCTTGATCTGAAACGAGACCTGGGTGTTACTCTGATGCCTTCATGGAACACGCTGCCACGAAAGTGGAACCTTAGCCCCACCACGGCAGTAAAGGCACTGAGGTGGTCTGCACAGCCCCCATGACCCTGTGTCCCTGGGTTTCCGTTAGGGCCTTGGGTTTATAGGGGCTTCCCTGATAGCCCAATTGGTAAAGAATCTGCCTGCAAAGCAGGAGACCCGAGTCTGATTCCTGGGTCAAGAAGATCCACTGGAGAAGGGATAGGCTACCCACTCCAGTATTCTTGGGCTTCCCTGGTGGCTCAATTGGTAAAGAATCCGCCCGCAATGCAGGAGACCTGGATTCGATTCCTAGATTGGGAAGATCCCCTGGAGGAGGGAAAGACTACCCACTCCAGTATTCTGGCCTGGAGAATGCCATGGACTATATAGTCAATGGGGTCACAAAGTCGGACACGACTGAGTGACTTTCACTTTCTTGGGATTACAGTCTCATGCAGGTGCGTGCCAAGTGCACCACTGAGCCCCCTGGCTTTTCTTGATATGAAATCGGTCCCTCGCTGCTTACTCCTATGTCTCTCTCAACCGAAGGGCTCCACAGTGTGTGTCTCCTGGTTTGAGAGGAAGGACCCGTGTACATGGTGACCTCTCCTGGGGACCCCAAGAACCAGAGAATCCACATCCCATGGGGAGCTCAGAAGTCCACAAGCCCGCAGAGTTCACACTCCTGCCTGCTGGTTGAGTTTTATTTCTCAATAAACACAGAGAAGTTGACAGGCACACGGCAAGTTGGGAGATCTGAAGTCATGAAGCTGACTGTTTTATAGATCTCTGCAGTTTTATGGACTTTTCAGGTATCATCGAAAGCCCCGAATTGAGTTTTGCCGGAAACAGCCGATACCAGGACCAGAAAAAGTTCACAGCGTGCTGCCTGATACTTGAAATGCTCAGTAAATATTACAGCCCTTTTTGTCGGCCCTAAGGTGGTAACTGATAACACTTTCAATGAGTTCTGAAGCCTCTTTATAAAAGGACATGATCTCAGATTTACATACTGAATTCTACCCACTGAAGTAAGAAAACAACAGTATTTTGAGCGAAATTAGCCTCCCCCTCCCCATAAAGTGACTGCAGTGTTATGAAGTTTGGAGGAATGCCTCCTCCACGCTCTGGCCCTGGCCTAGCCCCATGTTACAGGTGGGGCAGGTAGGACAGCCAGAGCGCTGACCCAAGGTGCGTGAGCAACTGCAGCACATCAAGGGGCGTGTGGATGGGGCACGCACGACATCCCACCAACAAACTGATGAAAGTGCCCCTTATTCTACTGTGAGCTGCTCCCCCTGCCCAGAACACTGCCTCATGTCCTGGCCCAGAGCTGATGAGTGCAGGACACCGACCAACCTCCAGCTGACACCAAAGTCAGGCCCTTCTGCAAGAGCGTTACCTGAACAGCCAAAGGAAACAGCTGGTCACAGGAAAACAGCTCCGGCCGGGAGACACTGATGTGGATCACACGAATCCGCACCTCACCACGGGACCACCTGTACGGCACCGCCTCACCTCTAGGCCTCCATCCCCTCCTACCTGACATGGACCAGACACACCTCACTATCAGGATCCGCGGAGGCTGTGGTGCCATGGCTACACACACATGTGGCTCCTCTGTGGTCTCTCCCGGGGGTCCTGGTCAGGGGGTTAGGAGCAGAGAATTTTTGCCTTCAGCTGTAGCCCCGATGAACATGTGTCCTGAAAGATCACCCTGTCACACTTTAATCCCTTTACCTTTACCTCATGGGAATATTGAAATTGTCATCAGTGAAAATATTAGCAAAAAAAAAAAAAAATCCTATGTCACTGTTATTTTTGAAAATAATTCTGTCTCTTGGAGGCTTTGATGTGAGAACCGCAGCAAACAGGATTAGAAAATGGGGTGACTCAGCCTTTTCAACCAGGGTGAAAAGGCAATGGGATTTTTCCAGGAGGGAATAGCCAGGCTGAGCAAGGTTCAGATGATTTCCCAAGAAAAGGGTAAAGAAAAAAACAAAAAAGCCAACCATGACCAGGCAGCCCCCTGCCACACCTCAAACAAAGCTCCCAGCAAACCAGCCAAGAAGGGCAGATGATGGTCCAGGGGGCGGTCTATGCCCACTTTGCAAGGGCTTTTACAGTGTCATTCACGGCTGCTGGAAATGGTCCCCGGTGACAACCCCAAGACCTGAAAGGAGCACGCACACAGTCCTTAAGGGATACTCCAGACGCATGGCCAGGAGCCTTGAGGGCTTAGCATCCTACACCAGGCATCTTTGTTCAGGACCCGGATGGTCAGAGGCCTCCCTCCAAAGTGTCTATCAAGGCGAAGGAAAGAGGCCTAAATTGTCCCTTCTTTCTTGTCAAGATTTCATAGGAATTTCATGGGCTTCCCTGATAGCTCAGACAGTAAAGAATGTGGCTGAGATGACGGAAACGTGGCCTCAGTCCCTGGGTTGGGAAGATCCCCTGGAGAAGGGAATGGCTACCCACTCCAGTATTCTTGCCTGGAGAATCCCATGGACAGAGGAGCCTGGTGGGATACAGTCCATGGGGTCTCAAGAGTCGGACACAGCTGAGTGACTAAGCACCGTAAGTAGCTAAGTGGTAAAGAAACTGCCTGCCAATGCAGGAGATACAGGAGACTCGGGTTATATTCCTGGGTCGGGAAGATCCCCTGGAGAAGGGCGTGGCAACCCACCCCAGTATTCTTGCCTGGAGAATTCCATGGACAGAGGAGCCTGGCGGGCTACAGAACATGGGGTCGCAAAGAGTCAGACACAACTGAGCGACTGACACTTTCACATGGGAACTTGAAAAAAAAAAAAAGATACCTTTTTCTTCTCTTTCTCTCTGGATTCATCCACAGACTTGAGGTGGGGCTGCTTGTCCGAGGCCTCACGGAGCAGCTGACAGGGCACCTTCTCCCCATCTCCCTCCTCCACCCTGAGCGCCGAGGACAGGTGGGGATCGGATAAACCTCTAAGACAGGTTGCTGATGGGAACCTGTTGTGCAGCACAGGGAACTCCACTCAGAGCTCCGCGGTGACCTGAACGCGAAGGAAATATACAAAAGAGGGGATGTATGTATACGTAGATCTGAGTCACTTTGCTATACAGCAGAAACGAATACAACATTGTAAAGCAACTACACTCCAATAAAAGTTTTAAAAAACAGAGAAACGCTGGCATCCAAGCCAAGACAGGTCCCCGAGGCAGCCGGAGAGCCTTGTGCAGGGTCAGTGCGTTTACAAGGTGACTCCCTCATCTCGTCCATATCTCTGGTGGCCCGGGCACCTGATAAAGTCCCAGGACCACCTCCGGGCCCCTCCCAGCCCCGAGGAGTCCAAAGGTCAGAAATCTGTGGCTGCCTCACAGATAAAAGCTCCCAGCTTATTAATTTAAAATGTCACCAGAAGTAAATGGGATTCCTTCCTGTCACCATCAGTGTTGGGTTATATCGTTGACATATTCCAGCATTTTACTCATGGGCTTGGAAGATGCTCTGTCTGGAACTTGGATGTTCGCTTTCAATAAACTTTTTTGAATACTCAACGTGTGGCAAGCAGAGCACTGCACGTTAGAGAGGGAGAGAAAATGAGGATGGTTGTGGTTAAATGGTGATGCTTGTGGCCTATGACAGAGAAGAGGGTTTTTAAAAGCTGTTCTCAGAGGCCCACAGCATTGGTCATAGAACTTAAAACCCACAAAACAGCAAGTCAGGAAGACAAGTGGAGTGTGGATTCCAGAGTGGCAAGCAACTGACTCCCTGGGGCTCAGGCAGGAGTGGACACCAGCTGTGACCTGTGCCTGCATTCATTCTCAGACAGAAAAATAACTATTGTGATGCTGTGATTTATAAAAAGGATATAATGGTGGCTTCCCTGGTGGCTCAGATAATACACAATCTGCCTGCAATGCAGGAGAACCCGGATTCAATCCCTGCATTGGGAAGATCCCCTGGAGAAGGAAATGGCAACCCACTCCAGTATTCTTGCCTGGAGAATTCCATGGACAGAGGAGCCTGGTGGACTACAGTCCATGGGGTTGCAAAAGAGTCAGACATGACTGAACAACTAACACTTTCATACTTGTGGTCACAGTCATGCCTGAGACACTTGGATGCCCGTCTATCTGATGTCTGCAAGGCTAACCCGTTCCCATCCCAAGTGAGTTCTCCTCTACTTGTGTTCACAGCCCACCTCCAGCCCCTTCACCTCTTCTATGTTTTCCTTTTTTCTGTACCACCCATCGCCAACTACAAACTATACAGTGTATTTTCTATTTTGTTTCTTGTCAATCTCCCATCATTAAACCCTGAACATAAGTACCTTTACTGTTTTGTCAGCACATCCTTCACGACTCAAACAAGCGCTTGGCTCATACAGAGTATTCGATGAGCATTTCAGTCAGTTCAGTTGAGTCACTCAGTCTTGTCCAAGTCTGTGACTGCATGGACTGCAGCAGGCCAGGCTTCCCCGTCCTTCAGCATCTCCTGGAGCTTGCTCAAACTCGTGTCCATGAAGTCGGTGATGCCATCCAGCCATCTCATTCTCTGTCGTCCCCTCCTCCTCCTGCCTTCGATCTTTCCCAGCATCACGGTCTTTTCCATTGAGTCAGTTCTTCCCATCAGGTGTCCAAAGTATTGGAGTTTCAGTGTCAGCATCAGTCCTTCCAATGAATATTCAGGACTAATTTCCTTTAAGATTGACTGGTTTGATCTCCTTGCAGTCCAAGGGACTCTCAAGAGTCTTCTCCAACACCATAGTTTAAAAGCATCAATTCTTCAGTGCTCAGCTTTCTTTATAGACTAACTCTCGCATCCATACATGACTACTTGAAAAACCATAGCTTTGACTAGACAGACCCTTGTTGGCAAAGTAGTCTCTGTTTTTTAGTAGGTTTCTCTGTTTTCTAGGTTGGTCGTAGCTTTTCTTCCAAGGAGCAAGCTTCTTTTAATTTCATGGTTGCAGTCACCATCTGCAGTGATCTCGGAGCCCAAAAAATAAAGTCTCTCATTGTTTTCATTGGTTCCCCATCTATTCGCCATGAAATAGTGGGACCAGATGCCATGATCTTAGTTTTCTGAATGTTGAGTTTTAAGCCAACTTTTTCTCTCTTCTCTTTCACTTTCATCAAGAGGCTCTTTAGTTCTTCTTCGCTTTCTGCCATAAGAGTGCTGTCATCTGCATATCTGAGATTATAGATATTTCTCCTGGAAATCTTGATTCCAGCTTGTGCTTCATCCAGCCCGGCATTTCGCATGATGTACTCTGCATATAAGTTAAATAAGCAGGGTGACAATATACAGCCTTGACATACTCCTTTCCAATTTGGAACCAGTCTGTTGTTCCATGTCCAGTTCTAACTTGTTGCTTCCTGACCTGCATACAGATTTTTTCAAGAGGCGGGTCAGGTGGTCTGGTATTCCCATCTCTTGAAGAATTTCCACAGTTTGTGGTGATCCACACAGTCAAAGGCTTTTGGCATAGTCAATAAAGCAGAAGTAGATGTTTTTCTGGAACTCTCTTGCTTTTTCGATGATCCAGTGGATGTTGGCAATTTGATCTCTGTTCCTCTGCCTTTTCTAAATCCAGCTTAAACATCTGGCAATTCACAGTTCACATACTGGTGAAGCCTGGCTTGGGGAATTTTGAGCATTACTTTGCTAGCGTGTGAGATGAGTGCAATTGTGCGGTAGTTTGAAGTTTCTTTGACATTGCCTTTCTTCGGGAATGGAATAAAAACTGACCTTTTCCTGTCCTGGGACCACTGCTGAGTTTTCCAGATCTGCTGGCATATTGAGTGTAGCACTTTCACAGCATCATCTTTTAGGATTTGAACTAGCTCAACTGGAATTCCATCACCTCCAATAGCTTTGTTCATAGTGGCGCTTCCTAAGGCAATGAGCATTTAGTGAATGAATAAAGTAAATGCTAGCGCTTCGTCTATGCACGATTCCACAGAAGGATGGTCTGCTGAGTACAGGTGTCCAGTTCAAGTCTCCTCTATAATGTATCTGTCTAGGTGTGCAAAGTGCTCTGGACCTCTTTCCTCTTCTGTAAGAGAAGGATGGGTGATTACTATATCTGCCTTGGAGAATTACTGTGAGGATTAAGAGAGTTAACAAACTGGACGTCCCTGGTGTTTAGTGGTGAAGAATCCACCTGCCAGTGCAGGGGACATGGGTCCGATCCCTGGTCTGAGACGATCCCACATGTCGCGATGCGGCCAAGCCCATGAGCCACAACGACTGAGCCCATGCCCTGCGACTACTGAAGCCCACCCGCCTGAAGCCAGTGCTCCATGACTAGAGAAGCCACCGCCGTGAGAAGCCCGTGTACCACAACAAAGAGTAGCCCCCGGTCTCTGCAGCCAAAGCAAGTCTGGTGTGCAGCAACCAAGACCCAGCGCAGCCAAGAGTAATAAATAATTTTTTAAGAGAGTTAATAAATTTAAAGCAATTAAAAGTCTGGTTGAGGACATAGTAAATACCCCATAAACACTAGCCTCGTCTCGTTCCTCTCAAAAGTTGTTTTAAGTGCTATGTGATCCTCAGGCCCACCTCCTCCATATTCTGAGTGGAAGAACTTGCCAGAGGAACAGAAGCAAGTACCGTACATCAAGGAAGAGCATCCTTGCATGCGTTAGAGTGAATCCACACGCCGCCCTGGCCCCTCCTCTGCTTCCTTCAGGGCCTCTGCTGTCACCATCCTCTGCGCCCCTCCGTACCCCGTGGCTCCTCCTCCTTCGTCTTCCACCTTTCCACATCCACTGGGTTTCTTTCTAGAGCATCTCTCACACACACACAGTATTCTCAAACATTCGCTCCAAAACGACAAAACTATTTTCTTCTAATTCAAATCCTTTCTAAATGCCAGTCTCTCTTCCTCTCTCTTTTTCACAATAAGGCTTCTGAACACCATAAGATATTTTGGAGACCCACCCCGCCCCTCACAATTACACCTGCGTTCCCCTGTTAGCTCCAAGGCCATTGCTCCCACCAGGGTCCCTAGCAGCCTCTGTCCTTCCCAGCCCAAAGATCCTTTTTCTCTTCTCTGACTGTGTCTCTGTCTGTGACAACCTGAGTCACCCCTTCGTCCACCCTCTGTGACACTGGCCATTCCCAACTCTCGTCTGAGCCCTGTGGCCTGTGCCTCTAGACCATGGCAGCAATTTGCCATCTTCCTTCCCTAAACAGCCGTATCCCCAGGTCTCTGCCTTGGGTTCTTCTCACCTAATACTGACTCTTGCCCTGCACAGACCGGACCCCTCAGCCTCTCCTGGACTTGGAGTCTTACTCCTGGAAGAAAAGCCCAACTTCCATTAAATTAATCAAATAGAAACTTCACTAGATTTCTACCTGAACCCATCATTAAAATGTCTTCCTCCTTCAGTCTTTTGGATTTCATCTCAAGGTGCTATCCTCCATATACTCACCTATAGCAGAAACTTGGCTGGCGTCCCAGACCCGCTTTCTCATTTTGCCTCACATCAAGTTATGAAGTCCTGCAGATTCTCTGTCCTTAACACCCGCACACATCCGAGCTGTCCTCCCTACCCCAAAGCTATTACCTTAATTCCGGCCTCATCACCGCTCACCTGGCTCTCCTGCTATGTCCCCAGGCTGGTCTTGTGGCCTCCAGTCTGGCGCCACTCCAACTCCAACTTCACGGTCACCGACGTGTTCTTTCTAAAATGCAGATCTAATCATGTCCTTTTCCTGCTTACATTCCTTCCATGGCTCCCTCAGCTTCCAGGATAAAGTGGAGATCCTTTGGCTTAACACATGAGATGCTTCGTAAGATGCTACCTGAGTCCTACCCCGCTCCCCCTCACTAGCCCCCAAGCCCCGGGCTGTCAGGGAAGCACCCCCCCCCTGTCTTCCGTATCCAGTATTCACTGAGCTCAACTCTACACGGGCTTTGTTCGGATGCCTCTCACATCTTCTCGCATTTAATTCTTGCCACAGCACTTCAAGACTGCAGTGTCAGCTCCCCCCCCAACTTCTGTCATGAATAAACTGACGTGTTGAGAAGTTAGCTCTGCTGTTGGTCTAATTTCACCCAGCTTAGAAGTGACGCCTTGCCTTCTGCCCAGCCCCGCTTCTAGAAAGAACGACGCAGCTGCAAGTGCATTAGCCCCGGGCTCACCTTTTCTCTCCAGCACAGGGCTGCACACAGAGCAGCTTGTTGACAAGAGACCGATAGTAGGTTTGATTTGGAAACACTGGCTCTGAGGTGGGGCGACACGGTGTGTATGAGGCCTCGGGGCTCCGCAGACAATCTCAGCCCAGGGTGGACTGACACTCCTGACTGGGAGCTGAAGCTGTGGTGAGGGTGGGTCACCAGGAACCCAGGGTGGAGGCAGACGTCGGGGGAGGGGGGGTGCTGCGAGGGGAGGGAGGGTGGAAATCGGCAGAAGGGGAGCTGGAGCAGGAAAGCAGTGGCCGGGTGGGGGCTGGGGGAGCGAGGTGGAGCCCAGCGCACGTCTGTGAGAACAGGGGAGCAGTCCCAGGGCTCAGCCCTGCTCAGTTCTTGGCCCAGGTTACGTCTGGGTCTGAATATCAGTCAGGACACCTAGTGTCCTCAGAACTCCCCTTGTACCCCTTGGGCGTGGTCGCCATCCACACCCCACGCCCGAGGGCACAGAACAGGGCTTTCACCTTCCCAGTTGTCCGGGCACCCATCGAGGAGGTGGGAAATGCACGCTGCTACTTACATAAACACTGAGAAAATGAAATAGAAGAGAGGGAGGTCATACACTCAGGGTCACAGGAAAGGTCAGGATTCTAGTTTCTTGCCCACTTTCTTTTTAATTTAATTTTTATTTTATATGGGAGTATAGTTGATTTGCGATGTTGTGTTAGTTTCAGGTAGGTGAGCAGTAAAGTGATTCACTTATACATATACATGTATCTCTTCTTATTCAGATTCTTTTCCATATAGGTTATTACAAAATACTGAGTAGAGTTCCCTGTGCGATACAGTAGGACTTTGTCACTTATTTTGTATACGGTAGTTTGCATCTGCTAATTCCAAATCCCTAATTCATTTCCCCTTCCCCCCCATCCCTTCCCCCTTTGAACTCCCTTTCCTGAAAGGTGAAGGATACCCTGGGTGTCGTGTCCTAAAAGTCTGCTTCAGTGAGACCACCCCACAGACCTCTGGCACATCCCGAAAAACACACTGGCCTCGCCAGCCTTCGCCTCCACAGGCCTCCCTGCCTCCTTGAGTCTCTCAAACTTTAAGCCATTTTTCACCCAAGTGTGCTATCTTGGAGAAAGCTGCACTTTTGTGGGAAATTCCCCCTTTCTTTTCACCAAAGTTTACTCTCTCTGAAGGGCTGGTGAGGGGTCACGGGGGGCGGTGGTGAGTGTGAATCATCCTACAGGGGAACAGGAGGCCCCTGCTCTGGATGCCCGAGACACCCAAGAGGAGAGGGACTGTCCTCTTTTGTTGTTCTGTGCTCAGTCATGTCTGACTCTTTGCAACTCCCGGAGCTTGCTCAAACTCTTGTCCGTTGAGTCAGTGATGCCATCCAACCATCTTATCCTCCGTCATCCCCTTCTCCTCTTGCCTTCAATCTTTCCCAGCATCAGGGCCTTTCCCAATGAGTCAGTTCTTTGCATCAGGTAGCCAAAGTACTGGCATTGCAGTTTCAGCATCAGTCCTTCCAATGAATATTCAGGGATGCTTTCATTTAGGGTGGGCTGGTTTGGTCTCCTTGTAGTCCAGGGGACTCTCAAGCATCTTCTCCAGCCGTGACGGTTGTCTCTCAGGCCACTCCTGTTTGAAGCAGGCAATGGAGAGCCAAGAGCAAGGGCGTCCTTGTGGCGTCTCACCACACTAAAACATGCCTGAGTTTTAGAAGATGAGACAAGAGATTGGAGCCTTTGCAGCACCACCTGGCTCCCTGCCCGTGTCCTTGAAGGCCCAGAAGGGTCCATGCGGGAGGACCGTGCCCAGCCACAGACGCAGCCAGTGCTGCATCGCGGAGATCCTGGCTAATTTTAGCACCAGGCTTCCCTGCACTGCTGCAGTTGTCCTGAGTCACCGCCCTCTGTCTTTGCCGGAACAACAAGGCTGCAGAGCCTCTGCCATCCCGGGCTTGGTGGAGGTCGCAGCCCTGTCAACTCTGAGCACAGCTGACGTCTGCTTTTTCTGCAGCGAGAGAGAGAAGGGGGAGCCAGTCGTGTGGTCTGTGTTCCTTCTCAGCCTGCAGGTTGCATGCTGGTCGAATATGAACATTTTGCCTTTTTTTTTTCCTTTTCAAATCTAGGGCTAGCCAATGGGACAGCTTGGCAGTCCTGGAGATGAGGGTCCAGTGTTCACATGGGCTGTGGGTTCCTACAGAAACACACACACACGCAAGTACACATGCACACACGCACAGAGATACACAGACACACTTGCACACACACACAAATAAACACACACCCACAAATAAACACACACCCACATTAACATGCACATACAAATACATACACTCGCACACACACAAATACACATGCACATACAAATACACGTGCACACACACAAATGAACACACATATCCAGAAATACACACACACACACATTAAAAATACACACAAACACAGGCAGCCATCTGAAAGGAGCCCTTGGGGACTAGAGGGTCCACTCAGTGCCCAGCCGGGTCACCCCGGGTACGGAAGTCCACACACACTGATGCCGGGAGGACCTCGGTCCTTCCAGGAGCAGGTTCCTTTCTTGTTCTTGCAAGGATGATTATTTTGACAGTATTCTCACTGGTCAGTTTTCATGCTTTCCTCTTCTCTGACCTGACTGCCCTGGTCCTCAAACTGTAGGATCCAAGGGGCTCTTTGCCAAGCTCCCAACTCGCTACAGGGCAACCACGCCCGTGATGGTTCTCCAGTCCCTGTGCCCCCCGCTGATCCCGCCACCACTGCTCTGGGAAGCTCCCCCCTCCCCTGTCATACTCTGGTTGCTGTTTTGCAATAAAACACAAGAGTGTGTCACTCCCTAATTGACTCAGACATGCAAACCTGCACCTTCAGTGACCTGAGACTCTCACTGAGGGAACTGGCCACGTGTCCATTCCACGTGCCCCAAACTAGACCCCAAGGCGCACGCGCCCAGGCTACTTGTACCTTTAATTCCCAGAGGATCCCTGGGGTCGGTTCTTACTCATCACAGCGTCCCTCTCAGCTTCTCAGGAAACAGTTGTTGACTCAACTGGTGTTGGAGCATGGGGCTGACTCATCATAGACATGTCCTCAGTCCTGGAAACACATCCCTGTCCACCCCCCACTGTGAGTCGGCCGCACCCCCCCAACACACACACACACAGTGGCTCCACACCCATCCCATCTCTCATTTTCATGTCAAAAGCCACGATTTGGGCTGATGGTCCCAGGACAATGGCAGTTGCAACAGAGGGGTCATAACTATCATCACCTCCTCTTCCCTGGATAAAGTAAGGTCTCAGCGCTCTCATTGGGCAGCCTGGGGAGCATCCCCCAGAGATTGGGTCACAGGTCTACCTGTGCCATGCCCACCCTGGGCCTGCACTTGCCTGGGACAGGATGGACCAGGAGAAAGGAGAAAGAAGGTTTCACGCAGTCACACAGCTCCTAGGAACCAGGATTTCCTCTTCTCAGCCCAGTCCCCAGACTCCTCAGATCTCAGGGAAAACCACTTAGAATCCTTCCTTTTCTCCCTGTGGGCACTTCTTTCCCTTCTGGCCTCACTCTGCTCTCAGATCAGGTAACTCCAATCATGCTTTGTGATCCTGTTGGTGGACAGCTGAAGTGACCCGTGGGCCCAAACTCATCTCCATAGGAAAGAAATCCTGCCCGTAAAGATATGGTAGGCTATGGAACTCTTAAAACCTTCCAAGGCTTTCCAATTCCCAAATGTCCACAGCTCCCTCATAGACACAATCTGGTACCACACACAGTGACTGAGTTCTTCACATTTTAAAAGCAAGCCTGCTACCCATATACACGAGCATCTTAAAATGCATGAGGATAGCCTTCATCTAACAAATATTTCTAGTGAGAAACTTTGTGCTTAGAGCTGTGCTGAGAGGCTGCCAGAGACCTGTCTCTTCGCTCACAAAGCTCAAGTCCGAGAGGATAGACAGGCATGAGCAAAGGACTCCAAATAGACTGAAGAATCCTAAACAGGCAAGACCTGGTGCTGTGCGGGCTTTTCAAAGTGGGCAGAGGGGAGGCAGACCAGGAACAGCTTCCCCAGGAAAGAGAGACCTTGGCACTGAGATTATGGAGTTAATACAGGAAAGCAGGAGGGAGACATTCTAGGCAGAGGGACCAACAAGGGTAACGCTCTGGGGCCAAGAAGAGAAGCCTAGACCCACCAGGAAGACCCTCCGTTAGAGGCTGGAGAGGAGAGCTCCAAGGACAAGGAAGCGGTCAGCAGAGACCAGTCTCAGGGTCCTCTAAGCCCTGCTTACATGTAGACATAGGCACAGCTGTGGGTTTGCTGTTGACACTGCTGCTAAGTCACTTCAGTCGTGTCGACTCTGTGTGACCCCATAGATGGCAGCCCACCAGGCTCCCCCATCCCTGGGATTCTCCAGGCAAGAACACTGGAGTGGGTTGCCATTTCCTTCTCCAATGCATGAAAGTGAAAAGTGAAAGTGAAGTCGTTCAGTCGTGTCCGACTCTTCGCGACCCCATGGACTACAGCCTACCAGGCTTCTCCATCCATGGGGTTTTCCAGGCGAGAGGACTGGAGTGGCACTACCTGTGGGCAACAAAACCAGCTCTTTGTGTAAAGTGGAATTTTCACATCCAAGACCCATAGAATGTTGAGTTGAATGGTACCTTGCTGCTGCTGCCGCTGCTGCTGCTGAGTCGCTTCAGTCGTGTCTGACTCTGTGTGACCCTAGAGATGGCAGCCCACCAGGCTCCCCCGTCCTTGGGATTCTTCAGGCAAGAACACTGGAGTGGGTTGCCATTTCCTTAAGAAATACCTAATCCAAGAATCCATGGATGAATTGGTGCAGAAATTCCTCCCTGAACCCACCCTACAGTGTTTTAGAGCTCATCACTTGTTTACGTGTAACTCAAACTGTTAGATATTTCTTTCAACCCAAATCTGCCTCCTTGAAACTTCCACCATGTTTGTGCCCTCTGGAGTTTTCCCAGCTGACAGCTTTTCAGATGTTTAAAGACAGCTATCTCATTGCCATTATGTACTCTCTTCCTCGGGCTAAAAATGCCTAATTCTCCCAACTCCGAGTATTGCACTATTCCAGACCCTGTCATTACCCGATTGTTGTCTCTCAGGATGGCCTTCATTTGTCAAGAGAAAATAAATCATATTTGCTTTTGAAAACACATCTAAATACATAAACTGGGTTATTAACCTGTTTTGCTTATCTCTAGTGTCTTTGCCTTAAAAACTAAACCTAGCTTGCCTGGCTTTCAGGAACCACAAATTGTCTCTGTAATTTTAGGGACTCTTGAAGGACTTGGTAATGTATTCTGCAAAAAAAGGCTTTGTTAAACGTCATTAGTTAACTGCATGGTCTTTTTTTTTTTTTTCTGAGTAAATGATGTGGTTTAGCAGAGTTCTCAAAATCTGAAAGGATCTGTGCAATGACACACACTTTTTTTTTCTCCACAAACTAAAGTGAATGTACCACAGACCTCTGAGGCCAGCAGAAGTCACCCCGTCCTCCCGAGGTGGACTGCCACAGGGCAAACAGCAGCCTCACACAAAAGGTCAGTGTGGTCCACTCGCCTCCATTGCAGTTTATTCCCACGACTAATTCCTGCCAGCCCCTCCAGCCTAATCAACCCTAAGAATCAACCCTAAGTGCCAAGTTTGTTGGTCATCTGTGTAAGTCTGTGATCAGAGAGGGCTTCCCAGATGGCACTAGTGATAAAGAACCTACCTGCCAATGCAGGAGACATAAGAGATGTGGGTTCGATGCCTGGGACAGAGATTTTCCATGAAGCTAGTAGGGGTTCTGGGGAAGAAAACACTGCGATTATTTTGTCTTGTCAATCCATTGTCCATCTCACTTTAAAATCTGTCAGGAAATTGCTATGAAGCAACATGTTTATCCAGAGAAGGCAATGGCACCCCACTCCAGCACTCTTGCCTGGAAAATCCCATGGATGGAGGAGCCTGGAAGGCTGTAGTCCATGGGGTCGCTGAGGGTCGGACACGACTGAGCGACTTCACTTTCACTTTTCACTTTCATGCATTGGAGAAGGAAATGGCAACCCACTCCAGTGTTCTTGCCTGGAGAATCCCAGGGACGGGGAAGCCTGGTGGGCTGCCGTCTATGGGGTCGCACAGAGTCGGACACGACTAAAGTGACTTAGCATAGCATAACATGTTTATCATGATTTTAAAAATTAATGTGCTATTATGTTTTCTGGAGAAGGCAATGGCACCCCACTCCAGTACTCTTGCCTGGAAAATCCCATGGATGGAGGAGGCTGGTAGGCTACAGTCCATGAGGTCTCTAAGAGTCGGACATGACTGAAGTGACTTAGCCGCAGCAGCAGCATTATGTTTTCATGATCTCTGAAAAAGCCATGTAACATAAGTGTGATAACCATGATACACCATCAGGAGATACCCACATGGCAAGGTGATGCAGGTTCAAAAATAAACCTGAAATACCTTTGTGTCCCTGTGACAAATAACACTGACAATAAGCCAAACAACAAGGTCACCTGTCACAGGAAAACAGGACAGGAGCCGAGTAAAATCGCTTAGTCATCAAGACTGGTGGCTGTTTGTGAGGATTCGCTCTGAGACCCTCACCTCCCTGTACCTGACTCAACTCCAGAGCTAGGACGGCACCTGTGAGGCCAGTCCCAGCAGCTCTCCACCTGTGTGGACCTCTCCACCAGGAAGTCCCCCAGCCCAACCTCACGGCTCTGAGTAGCCTTAGAACATCAAGTCGGCGGCTCTCCGGGGTCCAGGGCAGAGTGGATGGGATGATTCAGTGCCCCCAACACCTGCTCCCTTCAGCTCCGGATCCCGGCTCTGGGTGTGACCTGCCTCTGTGAAACTACTCCGTAAGCACTGCTCTTATCCGGCTCAGGAAAACCACAGATTCTCTGACCAAATAAAAAGCCTTGTTCTTCTTGGAGCACAGTTTTCATATCTTCTTTTCGGTCATATTCAACATGCATCAGACTCTTGCTGATTTCTAAAACCAATACATACACAAACATAGCACAAGTGCTTTGGGGAAGGAGCCCGGGGGCCCAAAGAGGGGCTACACTCTGACCTGTGAGAGGAGAAAGAGGGTAAAGAGAAGGAAACGAAGGTGAGAACACTCAGACTCGGGACAGAGCGGGCGGTCACAGGAGAACGCAGATGCTTCCCCTCCCTACCCACCCTGAGACCCGCTGAAACCCACTTCTGCTTTATAGAGGTTCTGGGAGGAGGCCTTGGGCTCATTTTATTTACTGGAGTGTAGCTGGTTTACAGTGTTGTGTTAGTTTCAGGTGTGCAGCAAAATGATTCAGTTGGGGGCACATATGTTGGGGGCAGGGCTTCCCTGGTGGCTCAGATGGTAAAGAATCTACCTGCAACGCAGCAGACATGTGTTTGATCCCTGGGTCAGGAAGACTCCCTGGAGGTGGAAATGGCAGCCCACTCCAGTATTCTTGCCTGGAGAATCCCATGGACAGACGAGCCTGGCTGGCTGCAGTCCATAGGGTGGCAAAGAGTTGGACACGACTGAAGCGACTTAGCATGCATGCATCTGTTAACCCCACTCCTAATTTATCCCTCCCTTCCCCTTTCCCTTTGGTAACCATAAGTTTGCTTTCTATGTCTATGAGTCTATTTCTGTTTTGTATCTAAGCTCGTTTGTTTCATACATGTTTTTTAGATTCTACATATAAGCAACATCAGATGCTATTTTCCTGTTTCACGTGCTTCGCTTAGCAGGATAATCTCTAGGTCCATCCCTGTTGCAGCAATTGGCATCATCTCATTCTTTAGGGGGTCGGGGGTGCAGTGACCTCCAACTCTGCCCAAGCTGAGGCGTTCTGTGCTGAGCCCAAAAAGTGGAAGCAAACACATCACAAATGTCCTCAGTGACCTTTTGGCACCTCAGAGTGTAAGTGCGTTGAAAAGACACCCCTAAGTCACATTGGAGAAGGAGGGAAGTCCACCGCAGTGTGTTTAGAAGCAAATGTCCAAAGAGAAGGCAGAACGGTCCCCTGGTTTCCGCTTGATAAGACAATCCGGTCTCACCTGTTTTGCCTCCCCGGTGAGTTCTCCCTGAAGCAGTATTAGTTTCCCACTGGAATGTTTCCTGTGTTCATCGGATCACACGCAGAGCAACTGCGGAATCCTTGCCCACCCGCCGCAGCTGCACACATTCCTGGGCCGAGTCTTGCTGGGGCTGCAGGGTGGCGGGGCTGCCAGACTGGATGTCACATGTGTAAAGGGGGAAACAGAAACATGGTGAGAAACAGAGAATCAGAGAGGGGGGCGGTTTCAAAGAGGACAGCAACCCAAGCCAAAAGCCCACAGCACACGGGAGTCCTCAAGAAACCACATTCACTTCTCAGAAGAGAAACAGGCATGGAGGTGCTCAGAGAACCAGCTCCCTTAGCTCCACACATCTGTCAGTGCTGAGGCTCTCTTGTCCTGTGTATTTAAAGTGAGAATGAAATACAGTTGCAATAGCTGGAAAATTAGTGTCTAAGCTGAAAACCGTCATCTCCCAGTTAAAAATTCCTCCCTC
This sequence comes from Bubalus kerabau, assembly GCF_029407905.1. NCBI lineage: Eukaryota > Metazoa > Chordata > Mammalia > Artiodactyla > Bovidae > Bubalus > Bubalus kerabau. Next base: position 35,642,643 of record NC_073635.1, read on the forward strand.
TGGGCTTCCCTTGTGGCTCAGCTGGTAAAGAATCTGCCTGTAATTCAGAAGACCTGAGTTCGATCCCTGGGTTGGAAAGATCCCCTGGAGAAGGAAAAGGCTACCCATTCCAGTATTCTGGCCTGGAAAATTCCATGGACTGTATAGTCAATGAGGTCGCAAAGAGTCGGACACAACTGAGTGAACTTCACTCACTCTCTCTCCCTTAACTCCAGAAGGGAGTTAAAAAAATTCAGGAGTGATTTCAGATTTATAGGAATTCTGTGCGTAACACTTTGGATTTTGACATATAGACATGAATGAATTGAGAGAGCAGCTTGGAAACATATACATTACCATATGTAAAATTAGATAGCCAATGGGAATTTACTATATGATGCAGGGAGCTCAAATCAGGTGCTCTGTGACAATCTAGAGGAGTGGGATGGGGTGGGAGGTGGGAGAGAGGTTCAAGAGAGAAGGGATATATGTCTATATGTTCAGTCAATAAATCGTGTCCGACTCTTTGTAATCCCATGTAGCCCACCAGGCTCTTCTGTCCATGGGATTCTCCAGACAAGAACACTGGAGTGGGCTGCCATTTCCTCCTCCAGGGGATCTTCCCAACCCATAGATCAATCCTGCATCTTCTGCATTGTAGGCAGATTCTTTCCCACTGAGCCACCTGGGAAGCCCATAGGTATATATATCTATGGCTGATTCATGTTGAGATATGGCAGAAATCAACACAATATTGTAAACCAATTATCCTCCAGTTCAAAATAAATTTTAAATTAAAAAAACACATGGGGTATAATACACTTTATAATTAACCCATGTGTATAATAATGCTTTTCAGGGGTTTTAAGATCATATGAGACAGAGAATGTCAAAATGTTTACCTGGGTGAACTACTTTATTACTATTTGTATCTTATGTGTCTTTCTTTTATTTTTTAATCAATTAATTATTTGTTTTTGGCTGCACTGGTCTTCGATGCTTTGCTAGGGCTTTCTCTGCTTGTGACATGTGGAGTTACTCTTCATCACAGCGCGCGGGCATCTCATCAGGGCGGTGTCTCTTGTTGCAGAGCACGGGTGCTAGGGTGTGGGGGCTCCAGTAGTTGCCGCACGCGGGCTCAGTGGTTTGACCCCCCTAGTTGCTCCACAGCACGTGGAATCTTCCTGGACCGGGGACTGAACCTACATCCCCCGCACTGGCAGGTGAGTTCTTATCCACTGCACCAGCAGAGAAGTCCTCGTGTTTCTTTAAAACATTTTTTGTACTGTTCTTTTTTCGTTTTCTTCTGGATGGTGACTTCATCAAGTGTCTTATGAAAGAGGTGTTAAAGATATGGAAAGGAGTTGAATCAAGACTTTTTAGCTCTTTCCTGAAGATCCATTTTCCAGTTTTTACACAAAGTCATTGTTATTTTCCTCCAAGTATTATCAAAGGTCACATTTCATTGGAGATGAAAAAGTATCACATACAGAATAGTATCAAATATAGAAAAAGCATTGTATATAGTAACAGCAACTAGTGCTTTTTTGAACTCTGACATAACAACATAACACAGTTTATCTAGTTCCAGGTTATGTTGCTGTTACTACTGTTTAAAATCAGAGAGTCTGTATTTAATCCCCTCGCATATTGCTAAACACATTACTGTTTTCTGCTTTCTAGCTCCGTCTTGACTGATATTAGTCTTCTCTGCCAGCTGAGCAATATTTTCAAATGTAAACACACACTGAAAGGAAATTATTCAATATTAAACTGTGGATTGTGGTGACATTCATGACCTTAGGTTGCTGATTGCCCAGGCTATATTTGGCACCTTGAATGTGCAGCTCACCAATAATTATTATACTGAATGTCACCATGGTAAACAAACAGACTGACTGTCTCGTATTTCAAGTTTAAAGATACTTTTAAAGTTTAGTTCTTGCCAGCAAATCATCATATTATAAGCTAGAAGAGTCTTTAAGTGATCTGCTTATCAGTAGCAAAATTCTTGTCTCTCCCATTTTAATTAACCTTCTTGATCAGCACCTCCTACCCGGTAGGAAGTACTATCCATTTTACTTCTCTCTTTATAATTTGTTTTTTTCAAGCTGAGTCCATGTAATGAATGGTCTGTCAAAGTGTGTCCATTTATGTATTTTTATTTTTCATGAATCAGAACCCTTGTGAATTTCTATTTTAGCAATATTTTTTTAAATATTTTGGTTTAAATTATCCTTTCTGAATTTTTCTGTGTGTGAATTTTTATTTCATTAAATTCAGCTTTGATCAGTAGTCATTCTCTCTGGTAGGAAGATGCCCTGGAGAAGGAAGTGGCAACCCACATGAGTACTCTTGCCTGGAGAATCCCATGGACAGAGGAGCCTGGGGGGCTACAGTCCACGGGGTCTCATAGAGTCAGACACGACTGAGTGACTTCACCTCACTTCCTGGTTTCTTGAGTTTATTTTGCTTCTAATTCCTTCAGGTGATATTCTGATTTTATCTTTTCTTAGTTCCTTTCATTGCTGTTCTATCTTACTTCAGAATTACTAATTATTTCAAATTGTGATCCTTAAAGTTGAGTTTCCCCAGTAACCACCTCATCTTTATCTGGTCCATCAGCTCTTTTTTTTAGGAAATCATGTTTTCAGGTATAGACAGTGAAGTGTTCTTAAGTATCTCTTTCCCAAGTTTTACATTTCCCTCCAGGAATCTGACCACGCTTCCTCTCTCTGCACGGTTAGTGAACTTCCATTTGGCAGGGACTGCGCTCCAGCCAAGTCCAGGGGCCCAGGCAGTGTCCTCGCAGTGATGGACCCACAGTGGTCCCTCCCTCTGGGTCACATGTTCACGCAGGGGATCTGCTGGTCCCGCCACCAACCCCACACGCCTCCTGAGTGTGAGGGCCCACCCCCTGCTTAGTCTCTCCCAGTCTCACTTGGCTCCCGGCGTCCACGCCACCTCAGGGAGCCCTGGTGACACACAGGTGTCTCTCTGGGCCACACTCTGTCCCGGATGTCCTGTTTCTGGCCCTTAACTTGGGCTCCTTGTCAGTTCTCCAGACACTTTCCCAGCTCAGGGGCCAAACAGGGATTGTTCCCTCCACTGAGACCCCAGAAACCAGGGCCTCCATTGCTGGCAGTCGGTACTCCCAGGCCCCAGCACTGAACGAGGGGCAGGGGTGGAGGGTCAGGGTCCGTACCATCACTGGGAAGGGTCTGCTGTCATCCTCTCTCTTCTCATTACCCACAGGCTAACCAGGCTTCTGAGTACTCGTTTACAAAATCTAGTGTTTGTAAACCATTTCCAGATTCTAATCACCTCCCTGCAGCCTAGCACTTGGCATATGGGAATCCTTCGGAACTTTCCTAAGCATCCTGCCTCCAGAGGCCCACACGAAGCCCGGAGATCAGCTCCTCTGGGAGCCACAGGACCACCTGCTCATCACAGCTTCACGAGGGGTAGTCTCTGCTCCTGAGCTGAACGAACAGTCAAAGCCCCCTGGGTTCTAGGAGGAGGCTCTAGAACACTGCAGAGGCTGTTAGACTCAGAGAGCCTCGTGGAAAGGACACGAACAGCACATCAGCCTTGGGAGGTGGTGGGGGTAGAAATAGGAATGAATACTCAGGAGACTCCTGGGTCACATGAGAGATGGGGAGAGATGTAGAGGATGGGGACACAGCACAGAGGTGGCCCGGGAGAGGCAGCTTCGGGAAGCCGGCGGGGGAGACTGGATGGGCTGTGCCCTGCCTGGTGCGGGGACAGCAGGGCCAGGAGGGGGAGACGGCACCTCTCTGGGCAGGACGTCTGTCTCTGCATCGAAAGTGTCCCTGTGAGCGTCTTGGGAACATGGCCTGTAGTTACCAGATTTTTATTTATTTATTTTTAATTGAAAGACAATTTCTTTACAATATTGTGTTGGTTTCTGCCATTCATCAATATGAATCAGCCATTGGTGTACATATGTCCCCTCCCTCCTGAACCTCCTTCCCACCCCTCTATGTTGTCACAGAACTTAAGCTAATAGTCAAATAATTAAAATCAGGCTGCAAAAAACCAACTTTCCATAAGCTTTCAAATCAACTTTCAAACCTTATATTTGCAACCAGTACTTGAGAGCTGAGTCAAATTCTCTTCCATATTTCAATATCTCAGGTCTAAAATCACGAATCACACTGTGGACATTTTTAATCATAATATAAGCTCTCAGATTATCCTAATATCAAGTTCTCTAAGTAGTGCATATACTTTGAACACCAAAAACATATAGATTACCTCAACAATAACAAGTTGACCCTATGCTCAAGCCATGAATTTCCAAAGGCAAATTTTATTCAATTGTTTAATTACAGTTCTCCAGAAGTCGAGAATCTGATCACCTCCCGGGGGAGTCTTCCACAGAGGAGGTCTTGTGCACGGAACCAGGAATCATACATTTTCACAAATGATTTTACCAGGACAGAAACCCCACACGCTGAGCCCTCTTTATAATGAAGACAGGAGATTATTAATAGACCCTTCTAAACAAACCCTTTGATTTCAGGCTCCGGCCCCATCTAGTCACAGCTAACTTCCTTCCACTAATCTCTTTTACTGCCAGGAGGAAGCTGTATTCTTTTTACATGTTTACTGTCTGGCAAGGCCACACCTTTACAGAGGTTGCAATACTAAGTCATGTTAGTGACAAAAATGACAAATTCGGCTTCTGTGTCCATGAACTAGGGCCCCAGAGAGCGTGGTCTCCAGGACCCTCACATCCTTGGGACAGAGGACACTCAGAAGCAGGTAACGTAGACCGGATGAGTCATGCGACAGGATGGCAGGTCTTCTGCCTCCACTAAAAGTGGTCAAGTTGGTGCCACACAATAAATTACATGAGAAAAAATATCATAATAAAGAAAATAATTGAACAATACTAGATGTGGAGCTCATGTAAGAGAATACTTCCAAATTTCAACATGTATCTGAGACAGGAAAGTTTTTAAAAATCCCATAAAATTGGCTTTCCCACCTGCACATGATGTCAAATGAATATACTATCCTCCTTGAAACCATCTGAATTTTAGCAGGCTTTTACAATATTGATGGGATATTAGCATTGCCTATATAAATCTATTTGTCTAGGAGATTTAAATGAATTCAACATTCATATCACAAAACAGCAATTGATGCAGCTGCAGGAGCTGTAGATTTTTTAAAGCAATCTTATTTCTCTTTAGTCAATGGACATGGGTTTGGGTAGACTCTGGGAGTTGGTGATGGACAGGGAGGCCTGGCATGCTGCGGTTCATGGAGTCACAAAGAGTCGGACACAACTGAGCAACTGAACTGAACTGAACTGAATTTCTCATTTTTTAAAAAAAAGCTTTCATGGAAAAAAACCAGCTAGAAATGTTTTCAGATCCCAAATTAAGTATTAGATAATACTATAAAAGTTTCAATTTATTCTTCTCATGCCACCAGTAAACAAGTACCAGAGAAATGATGATGATAGTGATGACGACGACGTGTGTGTGTATTTACAAAATAATTAATGACCCAAAGATTGAACGATAGAGTAACTAAATGCCATTAGAGCCAAACTCCTTCCCCTCCAACCTCATAGACAGGTGGGTATTAGCCAGTCTTAGAGGTGAAACTGGATTTTTGCAAATATGTATAAACATTTCATACTACATTGAAACACTGATGCAGGACGGGAGTTGGAGTTTTCTTCCATGGTTATGGGTTTGTGGAATACTTTTTTCTTTTTGCCGTGTTTTATTTCCCCAGTAGTCACTAAAGAGTCCAGTTGGAGCTCTTACTTTGAGTCACTTGACCTAACATTTTATTTGGGATAAGAATCCAAAGTCCTGGGTTTAATAAAGATGAGGGTCCCTGTCATGATATTCCAAGTATCTGAGCAGGAGTACCTTTAACGTGGTAACTAACAGTTACTATGACAATGATCACGTGAAAAATAGTCACATTTGCCAGACAGGGAGTTCTTTGTACACTAACCACCACCTTGGTGGGGTGGGGAAAATTTCCTTGAAAACTAGAAACAAGTATCAAGTGGAGGATGCAGAAAATAAACAGAACCCCAGTGATCGGAGGAGAACGATGAAAATGCAGTTGTTCAGTTCTGAAGGAGACAATCCCCTCTGCCCTCTGCTATCACTCACCAGATAAGCACAGTGCCAGCAGGACCTGGGCTCTAAGCTCCGTTCACTGGGCACATCCTTAGTCTTCTGATGGGCTCACCTCCCCTGGTTCCTCACCTCACATAACCTGAAGCTGATGAATGTCCTCTCTCATCTACTGGGAAAGAAACCATGTTTGCTTAAAAAGAAAGAAGAGCTGTACGACCCAGTGAAATTACTCTTCAGGGACATTTTATGTTGGGAAAATGGAAACGTTACTTGGGCATCTACTTGACTGCATGAAATTCGATCATAATGTATATACTCTAGTTCTCTCCTTTTTCCAAGTGCACATGTGCCAAATTGCTTCAATTGTGTCCTACTCTTTGTGAACCCGTGGACTGTAGACCGCCAGGCTCCTCTGTCCATAGAATTCTCCAGACAAGAATACTGGAATGGGTGGCCATTTCCTACTCCAGGGGATCTTCCCAATCCAGCAATTGAACCCAGTTCTCCTGCATTGCAGGCAGATTCTTTACCATGTGAGCCACCATAGTTAATCACAAATGTGGTCAAATAACTTTGGCTGATTCTGTGTTGTCACAGAATGTAAGCCTGGAAAGTCATCATCTTCTGGAGTATTTACTGAGGTTACAATGACCTCCCTCATGTTACAGTAAACCTGAGATGTTGTCTGTCTTCACATCACATCTCAGTAACCCAGGGAGAGGTCAGACGAATGAATAAACATTCACACTAACAAAGGTGGCCCACCTATACAAGCCCATCTCCATTTCTGGCCAACTCCTCATTTTATACACACACACACACACACACACACACACACAGAAACACATATGAGTGGCAGAATCACATTCATCACGTGAGAGACAAGAATGGTGAGGCCAAACCTGCTTAGGCAGGGAGCATTTCTAGGACACAGAGTGAGCCCTGGCTCATTTTCCACCAGACAAAGATGTTGAGTGGGAAGCAGGATGTTCATGGCCCCAGAGACAATCTCCAGGCATCCAGCTGCTTCATCCAGCAGATATTTGCTTTTGGACGTTCAAATGTTTTTTCCAGCATCAGCTCCCAGAAGTGCTCAGTACATGGCAAGCACCTTGAACAAATGATGTGAGGGTAGCTGTTGTTGTTCAGTCACTCAGTCGTGTCTGACTCTTTGCGACCCCAGGGACTGCAGCATGCGAGGCTTCCCTGTCCATCACCATCTCCCAGAGTTTGCTCAAACTCATGTCTGTCGAGTCAGTGATGCCTTCCAACCATCTCATTGGAAACTAGTGGAATGAAATGATTGCAACCCTGTGGGTCTGTCAGCATCTTTTGGGACCCAGTTACTTATCAAATACATACAAACATCAAAAATGCTACTTAGGACTGAAGGCCGGTGGTCCGAGCTACGTGGGAGGGATCATGGCTGTGGTTTGTGATGTGGACACAGAAAGACCGCACAGCCTCTGCCAGGGTCCCTGCCCCCTGAGGCGTTTGTCACCCATCAGCCTCCACAGCTTTCAGCCCTCCTGGGGCCTATTCCCATTTTGCCTTTTGTTAACTTCTTGCACAGGGCCTTGCTGAGGCCGACTAGCCGTTCTGTAAAATGTGAATTTCCCTAACAGTCTACAAATGCCCTCATTCTTCGGTTAGTCCACCTCAACAGTCTTGCCAATGGTTTGAGTGAAAACATGATTGCAAACTTGTTTTCAATCTGCCCTGTTTTCTGGACAAAAGAAAAACAAAGGGTACTATACACTAGCTGTGTCTCAGCTGCATCATTTATTCGATTTTGAAATTGCTCTTACAGTTTCTTTATGTATTCAAATTTTCTTTTTTAGTTTCCAAACATATGTGATTTCTCAGTTCTTTTTTTGTTATGGATTTCTTATTTCTATACACTTACAGTAAGAGAATATACTATGTATGACTTGGTATTCTAAAAGTTGTTGAAATTTAAGAAAGTCTGTTCTCTAGTTGAAGGAAGTAATTTATGTCTATTAGTTATTCAACTCTGATAACTATATTTTCTGGTTGAAATATTAGATCTTAATTGCTGATTTATGTACTAATCCCCATAGTTCTTTCAGTTTTTATTTTTCTAAGATAATTTCTGAATATTCATGTTTATTAGGCTTCCTTGAAAACTATTGTTTCCTATTAATATATAATGTCATATTTCTTTTAGTTTATATTTGTCTTATAAACCTTTTTCTAGCCTGTTTGCCCTATTGAATGTATTTGTGTAAGTATTAAATTTTGTTTTTTGTCCAACCTGTCCGTGCTTATCTTTTGGTCCCTGGCCATCTCAGTTTATTTCATATTTGTCATATTATTCATTTCCCCTGTCAAGTCCTTAGGCTTCTCCATATCTAAGGCTCCACCTACCACCCCATCCCTGGACCCCTGGATGTGAGAGTGACTCAGTTGCTCCCACCTCCTGTGGCTCCTCCACAAAGCCCCTCATCCCAGCTCAGTCCTCCCACTCACCCAACTACATTGAAACTGCCTGAAGAAATATTTTAGGTATAACTTTGGTTGTGTTCTTATGATTATTTTGACAACTGTTATCTTGACTTTGTATTTGTGCATGCTCAGTCTCTTCAGTCATGTCTGATTCTTTGCGGCCCCATGGACTGTAACCTGTACCTGCCAGGCTCTTCAGGCTGTGGGATTTCCCAGGCAAGAATACTGGAGCAGGTTGCCATTTCCTCCTCCAGAGATCTTCCCCACTCAGAGATCAGACCAGTGTCTCCCACATTGGCTGATGGGCTCTTTACCACTGAGCCGCCTGGGAAGCCGGCTGGGCACAAAGGCACAACTTGACAGAACTGGTTATCCTGTTTACAACTCAGTGACTCACTCTGCAGTAAGAAAGTCAGACACAAAAGTTGTCAACGAAATTCAGAGCCATACAACTTAAACCCGATTCTCTCACAATATAGCCTTTTTTGAGCATTAATATAATTGTCTTCTTAATATATTCAGTATTATTAGATTTCCTAAAGCCTGCCAAATAGATGTGGGCAGGAAGTTCACCAATGAGAGAATGATGCATTCGTTTAAGATTCAATTAAGAAAATGGATGTTAGGTTTTTTTAAAGGGGTGGGGGGTAAAAAACCCAAGTATAAACTTCAAAACCCCCAAAGTCCAAAATACCAAACTCAAACTAGAAATTACATATCCCCAAGATGAATCCAAGGACAGCCTCTGAAGTCAGTAATGAAAGGATCTTAAACTAACCGAGGCAGAGGTCCAACAGGAGAATCGAGGCAACTACTTTTGATCCTAAGTGCGAAGGATTTGCTCAAGGATTAAAAGGGAAGGACGGAGGTAATTAATTCTCAGTGCTGGTTTGTTGGGAGGAAGGTGCTAGCTCCATTTCCTTCTCTGAAGACAGGAAGTGTGGTTTTGAGGAAAGAGCAAGGATTTGGAATTCAGACCACCTGAGTTCCAAACTTTGCTCCATCATGGTGACTTGAAGGACAAGATTTAATCTTCACACACCTCATCTTCCTCTGTAAAGTGGAGAGAATAATGCCTTTGGCATAGGTTGTTATAAGGTGTAGGGAATATCGTAGGTGCTAATGCCTGTCGGCCTGGCAGCTGAGACAGAGCCTGGTCTTCTGTGCATCCCCAGGGAGGGTGAGGGGCTCCTGTTGGCTGGGTGAGCCCCTGGCCCCTCTTCCTTTTCCCTCCCTTCCTTCTGTGGGGATATGAACACACGGCCGCTGAGTGTGCCACAGCCATCTGGCAACCAGGAGCAAAAAGGCCAGGGAAATTAAATCATCATCGGCCCTGATGTCTCTAAGCTGCTGAACAAACGGCAGCAGCGGTGACCTCTGGGCTGTTCGTTTCACGGGAGAAGACCCTGTTCGCTTAAGTCACTCTAATTTGGTAATTTTCTGTTACTTGAAGCACTCCCTGTGTATAGATCCGGATTCTGTCTGATAGGAGGAAACACGCCTTGGATATACAAGGTGACCTTGGACAGGAGACAGGAACAAAAAGGGATGTAACTTCCATATGACCAGAAATGCTGCCTCCCAATGATTTCCTGACATTCATCCTTATCTGAGAATTTTCTGCCTTTTCCTTTACTTACTTAGTAGGTTTGTAGGGTTATAAATATTCCTTCACTCCTAAATTAGCATTCAGTCCCTCCCTCTGTCTGACAAATGGATCCCACCAAACTTCCAAATATTAATGAACAGCAAAGCAAAGTAGAATAAATCTGACTGAGCTTTTGCAATGACCAAAGCTGGTTGCATCCTCTGCAGCTGCCCAGCTAGAGGGGAAGCCACTGCCCAGCTCCTTGACTCCGGGCTGCCCAGGACTTCTCACCACCAAAGGCATGGGCAGATGTAACGGCGCTCCTGTTCTGGGCCTGTGCTCTCAGAAGATCTGGCAGGTTCCGCTCGGCAGCCTTAGAACTGTGAGAAACTCAGCTGGACCCTGACACACCGACTGGGAGGCCACTGAAGGAGAGACTCAGGGGACAAGCGGCGACTGAGCCCCGAGCAGAATGGGGAGGAAGCAGAATGAGGGGCATCTGGCTTCCTCCCCAGGCTGTTCAAAAGACGTCAAATTACTTTAACCTCATCCTAACTAAACCCAGAGATCTTGCAACTGAACCCGCTTTCCCTTGGCCTGGGCACACTTTAAATATTTAACTCACATGCTGTTGATAATTCAGTTTTTATCATACCACTTCACATGTATTTTCTACCACTCACCCTATCAAGTTTGGGTTCCAAACCTCAATGGAGAGGGATGGTGTCAACCCGTTTCTTACTAGCTTAATGAACGCTTTTCAACACAGTTCCAGATGATGGTGGGGCCGGGTGAACCCTACCTGAGCTCCTAAGGCAGACCTGTCCTGAAGAATAGGGGCAGACAATTGAGGAGACTACCCAAGGAACTGAGGCTGATAATTTCAGACAAAGATGTGTATTGATTTGACATCCAAACACATTTCAGTATGGTCAACCCTGCCTTTGACTTTTCACAGATAGACTTGGATCTAGAATCTACCAGTACAAAAATGTTAATGTTTTATCATTGCCTTTTCTGTTGGTCCTGTGGCTTTTCTTCCTGTTTGGAAGGGCGGGTCTTTGTGGCCCCTTTCCCTCAAGGTCCTCATTCCATCTCTGCCCCCTCCCATAATGAGAGCTAGTCAGCTTAACACCTACAGGTCCTGGACTCCCACCTGTGTGGCTTGCATTCTGATCTGATTTCTCAGAAACCGAAAAAAAAAAAAATCATGTTTCCAACATTGGAGGCTCAATATTGGTTCAAACCACATTGGACCTCGATTGGTTTTTCTCTTATTTTGTACATTTCTCAGCATCAAAATTAAACTAGATCTTCAGCTTCGTTCTTGTTCCTGGAAATGGAAGAAACTTTATACAACTGGGCGTGTTTTGGGTTGTCCTCATTCTTTTGTGTTATTTCTACAATATCTATTTGTAAACAGATTTATCTTTAGTAGCTTGCTTTACACTTCAGACCAAAAATGTCTTATGCTGCATTTGTCAAAAGTAAGATTGTTGTATAATGTTGGTTAAAAAAAAATGACATGTCTTTTGGGTGCAGAAATGCAAGAATGTACAATGTTCAGAAATTTTGTTCCAAAGTGTTTTTAAAATGTTTTCTTTACGTAAGTTAAAGCCCCACGTTATGTGGCTTACATGCACTGCTTATATGTCTTTAATCTGTGTCCACACACAGAATATTCTCCCTCTCCTTGCTTTTAAACCCAGTGGCCTCTGACAGAACCTCTTCTACCTAGGTTCTAAAATTTCTTGGGGAAAAAAAAAAAATCAACATCTACCCAAACTTTCCTGGCATTCCTGTACCAAATTGCTATCATTTTTGGTGAGCTACTTCTCAACACATTTCTCCCCAAAGGCTCACAGAGGTTTTGTTCATCCCTAAATGTTGCCAAAGGGCTTCCCTGGTGGCTCAGCAGTAAGGAATCCATCTGCTAATGCAGGAGACTCAGGTTTGATCCCTGGGTTGGGACGATCCCCCTGGAGGAGGAAATGGCAACCCACTCCAGTATTCTCACTTGGGAAATACCATGGACAGAGGAGCCTGGTGGGCTACAGTCCATGGGGTCGCAAAGAGTCAGACATGACTTAGCAACTAAAAAACAACAGCAACAAAAGTTGCCAAAGCACAGCAAACCTGCTGGGTTTCTAAAGATTATTCTGTAGCTTGGAATGGTCCCAGAAGCAGAACCATCATGTCAGAGATTCCCAGAAATTCCCCAAGAAGCTAAAATAATTCCAAAGACCTCAGCTCCTCCTAAATCAGCTTGGTGAAACCGGATCTGCCCAGACCCATCAGAACAGAACGTTCCTAAAGTCAGGTCCAGCTCCAGGCCTGCAGGCGTGGCTGCCCTGGCTGGGTCCTGGGAGCGTTCACGCGTGCAGGGGTCTCCCTTCAGGTCTCGTGAAGAAATCCCCACAGCAGGGTGGCTGGCACGCCCTGGGTCACCTGATAGGTGTATTTTTAATTTTTTCAACAAATTGTTTTCCAAAGTTGCTGCACTGTTTTCCATTCCTCCCAGCAATTTTTGAGAGTCCCAGTTGGTCCACATCCTCTCTAAGAATTGGTTTAGCAGATCTCTCCAATTTTAAGCCTTCTGGTGGGTGTGCAGTGTGTGTCATTGTGGTTTTAATCTGCATTTCCTTTATGACTCATGAGGCAGCGTTTCACTTCTTTGGTAAAGTGTTCAAGTAAACCTGCATTTCCTTCATGACTCATGAGGCAGCTTTTTACTTCTTTGGTAAAGTGTTCAAGTTCTTTGCCCATTTTTACTCGGCTCTTCATGTGGTGTCCCCTGCCACACATCGCTTGGATCTTAGTTCCCCAACCACAGATCGAACCCGTGCCCTCTGCATCAGAAACACAGAATCTTAACCCCTGGACTACCAGGGAAGACTTAATCTACACTTTTCACAGCCTCATTATTGAGTGACGCATTTTTCAGAGCAAGTCTGTTGCCAGGTAGGTCTTGCAACATTTTCCCCAAATCTCCAGCTTCATTTTCTTACAATGTTTTGAAGAGCAAAAAGGTTTATTTATTTATTTTTTTGATGATGTTTGATTTACAGATACTTTTGTTTTCTGCTTTCTGTGCCCCATTCCAGAAATCTTTGCAGAACCCGTGGTCACAACCATCTTCTCCTTCACTTTCTTCTAAAAAGGCTGGTATCATTTTAGCTCTTACATGTGAGTTCATGGTGTTGTTTTAGTCTCTCACCTTTTTATACAGTTAAATGTGCTTGACAGTCAACAAAAGTCTGTTCAGTTAAAAAGCTTGTAAGGGTTTTGGGTCTGTGACATTAAAAAAAAAAAGAGAGAGGGAGGATGGGGAAGTCAGGGGAGATGAAGGGGACAGAAGACAGACGTCTGTCATTCCTAAGACATCTCAGCCCAGAGGGGGAAAGACTTCCTGGGAGACCCCAGCCCAGAGCCCGAGCTGCCTGCAGCCCAGACAGGGAACTAGAGAAGAACTAGACAGAGAACTAGTGCGTCCACCTGTTTGTCTCTGCGCCCAGCTGAGCTGGGGTTTGAAGGCTGATGCACGGTGTGCTCCAGTCCTCAGGACACCAAGCTCTCCCCCCAACCCACCACCCACCCCACTGGGGAAACTTCAAAGGGGGACACGTCCCCATCCTGTGGTTCTGCCCCTGGCCGACTTGTCCAGGAATTAACCAGTAACCTGGGTCTCCCAGCTGGGAGCTCAGAAGACCAGGCTCAGGTCGCTTCATGCTCCCAGGCAAGTTCAGGATCCACCCTGTGGCCTGCAGGACTCCTCAAGAAAACTCCTCCCTGACCCTCAGCACCCTCCCACTCGTCCCTGGGGCCTCCCTGCACCCCCGCCCTGCCCCTGCTCTCCCAGATCCTCACCTGGTGAACTCGCAGCATCTCTTCAAGCTCCGCCTGGAAGTCCCTTCTCTGGGGTGACCTTTCCAAGACACTTTCTCCGAGACTCAGCCCCAGTTCAACACAGAACCCCAAATCATCAGACACGGTTGGCAGGAACTACCCAAACTGTTGCCACGATCATTTGTCTTATTTTTAAAATACTTTATTTGTGGTTGTTGTTCAGTTGCTAAGTTATGTCTGACTTTGCAACTGGCTTCCCTGTCCTTCATTGTCTCCCGGAGCTTGCTCAAACTCATGTCCATTGAGTCGGTGATGCCATCCAACCATCTCATCTTCTCTCACCTGCTTCTCCTCCTGCCTTCAATCTTTCCCAGCATCAGGGTCTTTTCCAATGAGTCAGTTCTTTGCATCAGGTGGCCAAAGTATTAGAGCTTCAGCATCAGTCCTTCCGATGAATATTCAGGGTTAATTTCCTTTAGCATTGTTAGTAGCCTTAAAATTCAAGTTCAAAACAGCTGCAAAGACAGATGTCACAGGATCCCTGGATCTGCCAGCTGTGTCCTTATGAGTTAGCACCTTGGGCTCTGGTTCAGGGAGAAGTCCCCAGAGCTCCAAGGAGTGTAAAGGAGGAGGCAGAGGATGGGGGTGGGTGGGCAGACGCTGACCGCAAATCGAGACGGAAGCTGATGCCCCCAGAGCTGATATCGGGTCAGGTCAGGGCTCGGCAGAGTAGCGGATTTCACGGTTTCATTCTTAAAGTCACTTTGAGGTATGCAATCATAGAAATACTATGCTGCCGAAGTTGTCCCTCTGTATAAATTACGGAGCTGAATTAAAAAAAAAAAAAAAAAAAAAAAACATAAAAACTTCAGAACATTCTGGAAAATAGTCCTATTTGTTTAAATTTTCAGGAAGTTCAGGGAAATGAAATTTCACACAGTGGATCTTCACCAAGATCTGAGCCTTGAGCCATAAACCTGGGAGAGAGAAAGGCAAGTCGATGCCTTCTCTGCAGTTTTCCAGGGTTTTTTAGTGAGGGGGAAGGCAGGCCCTTTCTTCTGTTTATCAGAAAGAGGCATTTCTGATAACCGATTTCAAGTTCAGTAGTTTGTTTCTCTCCGGCGAGTGTTGAGTTCTGCTGCCCTTGAGCTGAGGCTGAAGGCCCTGTAGTCACCTGGAGCTGGAGGGCGGCCTCGGGTCGGACAAGGGGCTCATTGTCCACACCGCAGGGTAAGATGCCCCAAGGATGAAAGAAACTCAAGGAGAGAGACAGCATGGACTGGAACAGCCCCCCTCACCCACACACATCCCCCTACCCCATGTAGCCCCACACCCTCCCTCCCAGGAGAGAGTCCTCAAAGCCCAAGCCCATCCCCTCTGCCAGGGAAGCTTCCAGCTGCGCCCAATAGCACGGAGACATCATCAGCCTATTTTATTTCCTTCTTTCACAAACTGGACAGCCACGTGTCACAAACAACAACCTTCTCCCCAGAAAAGGTGAGGCCTGCCCACACGGCTGCCCACATTCCAGCTTCAAGGTCAGGGTGCGGTGTTTAGCATCTTCTCTCTGTGCCCATGACCGGAAGCCCCTCACCCTAAAGTCAAAGTGCACAGGCTGCAAAGCCTCCGCAAACAGTGAGGGTGGCAGCGTCTGGGCAGAGAAGTCGGCCACTTGCAGGCCACCACCTGTCCCCGCCTTCCTTCCCACCCGGTCTCTTTCACAAACCGGATGAATGCATGTCTGTCCTCAGCTGCTTCAGTCATGTCTGGCTTTTCCTGAACCCCTGGACTGTAGCCCTCCGGACTCCTCTGTCCACAGAATTCTCCAGGCAAAAATACTGGAGTGGGTTGCCATTTCCTCCTCCAGGGGATCTTCCCGACACAGGGGTCAACCCAGGTCTCCTGCACTGACAGGTGGATTCTTTACCAACTCGCAGGAGGCAGAGGCCCAAAGCTTCACTACCAATATCTGCCAGGTTCTGACTTTTGACACCAGCGACCCGAGGCCATGATGAGACACAGTACAAAGCCCTTCCAATGCCAGGTGACTTACAGCTTTTTTCTTCTTAAATTGTAAAGCAAACTCTTTATACTCTTTAATGAAACACTCACCCCAGTGTCAAGGAAACAACATATTTTGGTAGGAGATAAACCATCATGAAAATGTTTAATTCAAGCAGCTGGTAATTCAATCATAGTAAAAAATTAAGTTCTTTTTCATGACAAACACATTTTGTAGGGCAAGGAAGTGGGGACATGGGGTCCACTTCAATCTTTAAGTCATTGGTCTGTAGTCTGAAAGGGGGACACAGAGCAGCGTCTGTGATATTCTCCACACACATCAGAGCTTGAGGGATTCAACTGTCCTGTTTGCTCTTTGAAGGTTCTTTTCCTTCATTTTTACTTAAGTTAGTCAAATGGTTTGAGGATGTCATCAAGATTGGAGAATGTGTCTTCGCAAGACCAAAATCAATGATGAATCACTGATTCAGGGGGAAAAGAGAAAACCAGCTTGTCATGAGCCAGACACAGTTTCCAGGGGATGGGTTGATGCTGAGGCAAGACTTCACAGAGTGGAAAAGCAAAAGATTTCTGAGGAAGAACTCCACCAGTCACTCTCAGTCCTCCACCCACGAAGACATTTGGCACAACTTCCAGAAGATCTTGGTGTTGGGACCAGAAGAGCAGCAGTGTCTGAAGCCTCGGTTGGACTCCAGCCCCGAAACAGCTAGAGCCAGCGCCGTGACAGTCAGAAACAAGAGGCGTGGAATTTGAGAGATGAAAACAATGAATGGCCGGGTAAGCTCTTTGGTCTAAATTTCTAAAATCACATGGAATTGGGGAACTTGAACCTCTCCCCAAATAAAACATAACTCTCAGGGAAACCGCAGATCCTGCTGGGACTGACCACCGGGCTAGAAACCCTGATCCTGACATGGAGCCACCAACACAGGATAGAGGAAGCTGCCGGCTTCGGGCAAGTTTCCCCAGTTGTGAAATAAAAGTGATATTTGCTCTGTGGACCCCACATGAGGAGAGAAAAAGGACATTGTTCTGAGTTCATCGGAAGGACACTATCTGAAGATTTTTAAATGTCCGTTCACTGTGTACAAGAAACTATAATTTATAGTCCTTTGTGTTTTAAAATAAGCCCATGATTTGAGAGGGCTTCCCAGGTGGTGCAGTGGTAAAGAACCTGCCTACCAAAGGAAGAGATGCAAGAGATGCAGGTTTGATCCCTGGATCAGGAAGATCCCCTGGAGTAGGAATTTTCCAATATTCTTGCCTGGAAAACTCCATGGACAGAGGAGCATGGCAGGCTACAGTCCACAGGGTCATAAAGAGTCAGACACGTCACGACCCTAACTCTTCCATTTGACTTGCTATCCTCAGCGGGCCCATGAGGTTTGGGTGTTTTTATCCAGACCTCATGGAAGCCAGTCATGTACAGCCTCTGCAACTCCTGCCTGGTTCAGACTGTTTAGTTACAAATAAAATCAGATTACCTGGAAAAGATTGACGGCAAGAGGAGAAGCGGACAACAGAGGATGAGATGGTTGGATGGCATCACTGATTCAATGGACATGAGTTGGAGCAAACTCCAGAGATGGTGAAGGACAGGGAAGCCTGGCATGCTGCAGTCCGTGGGGTCATGAAGAGTTGGACGTGACTGAGCAACTGAACAACACTCGGAGGAGATAGCACAGAGAGTCCAGCAGGGTAGAAGCTCCCAGGTTGGGCTTGCAGGTTCCTCTCAGGCTCAGTCCTCCAGGGCTGTACCTGAGCTCTGGAGCTGGAATGGTCCCTGTGTTGAGCGGCATGCCTGCCTAAGCTATGTCATTCCCTCCAAAACTGACCTCTGCTCTTCTACCCTGGCTGGAGTTGCCATCTTTAGCAAAAACAATCCAGTTGAACTGCAGATACACGATGGATATCTCCTCAGTATAAATATATCCCATGCAATCTTTGGGACAGAATTATACTAAACAGTGTTCTGTTCTTTATCTGAAAATCAGAATCATTGGGTATCCTGTATTTGACCCAGCGACCCTCAACCTTACACCTGCAATTGTTTGTTATCCTATCAGTGATGGAAACAAGACAGGTGCGTCTCAAACCGTGAAGTCTCATCAACATAACAATATGAAAACTAAGTGAAAAACGAACCATTTAGTTACTGCATTCTGATCTGAAGAACGTGGGATGACATAGCAGCAACCTCTATTTGTGAAGTGCTCAGTGTCAGACTTTATTTCCACAATAAACACGTGAGGCACATAGCGTGGGCTTATTTCATTAATGCTGAGGCCTTGATCAGTGTTGGCCCGAGAGCGACCGTCTGAACACAGAACTCCTAGTCCTTCCCAAGGCAGTTGCAGGGCTTCGGGGGCACTTTGGAACTGAATCTGGTGACTGATGCCACCGTGTCCCTGTCCTTGGCGTGCACAGTGGCATCAGTTCTCAGGGAGCCAGACTCTGCCTCGTCAGTGAGGCCATCAGGCTGGTTTTCATCATGCTTGGTGTCACCCTTGGGGAGGGTCTGTACGTGTGACAGTCCACAGAACCCAGCCCTGGGAAGGCCGAATGGATTTTCATGGCTCTTATCTGTCTCTTCTGTGGGCCCTTCCAGCCCCAGGGAGTCAGGCAAACTGCACCACCATTTGAGCCCTTTGGGGTCCATGTGCCTTTTTCATTCTGAGCAGAATAACTTGGAATTCAGGAAAATAAGAGAGAACTCTGTCCCCACTGCTGACTACCAGACAAAGACGCCCTCGATCACAGCCGTCCCCTCCTTAACAACTGGGAAGTCGACCCAGAGAGCATGCTGTGGGATAGCTGTCCTCTTTCCTGGGGACAGTGCGGTGCTGGACCCCGAGGGCCTGGCGGGAGGGCACAACCCAACATCGCCCATGACAGACCAGAAGCTGCCTCTACCTGGTCTGACGTCAAAAGGCAAACCACCAAGGTAAGGAGCTGCCTCCTTCTCAGGAGGCCAGCGTGCCCTCGGGCTGCCAGGGTCACTCCGGCAGGCAGGGGTAAATTTAGAGCCTGGCCGCCTCATCCCACCCGCAGTTCCACATCGTCTGAGGACGGGCAGGCGGTGGACCAGCTCCAGTCTTCGCACCCACATGCCAGTCCCACTCGGCACATCTTGTGTGTCAGACAGCCTGGCCCTTCACAGAAGGCGACATTTGTGGGGTGAGGTGATATCTTCGCAAAACGCCAGGAGGCTTCTGCCTGGCTGGGGTCCGGGTCAGCTGGCCTGGCCAGCATGGCTTTCTGTGGCTGCAGCGCTGTCTAAATGGAGAAGGGAAATTACAGGGGAGAGACAGGGCTGCTAAAAAAGCACGAGGAAGAGGCCAAGTCCTTTCTCCCTGTTTATAGCAACACCACCTTCATGCAACCCCAGGTTCAAGGAAGCAGGGCGGAAGCCTGGCCCTCGGCAGGTGAGCAGGGGAGGGAGGGGGGGCCTGCGACCCCCACACAGAGCCTGCCAACAACCAAGGGCAGGGGAAACTCAACAGGCCTGGCAGCCTGGCGGGTTTGCTCCTTATGGGGACATGCTGAGCAACATGAACCGTGAAACACTCAAGTTCACGCTCCTTCTGCAGACCCCCATCTGTTCTCACTTCCTCCCAGGATGCCCCCACCCTCCTAACAGGATGCCGGGCTAGCCACGATGACTTCCCAGGAGCTGCAGTCATGAAAGCATGTGGCACATAAAAGAAGAAAAGCACTGGTCATACAAGCCGCCTGTGAGGCCTAGACTAGTTCTACGGGACAGCAGTGTGTCTTGGGCGGTATGTCTCAGAATGTCTGCCAAGAGTTATGGTGGGCACGCGTGGCCATCGCCGCCTGTCTGCTGTGGGGTCAGGACTCTAGGGGATGGATGGGGAGGACAGAGGGCCAGCCCAGGCCTTTTGACCCAGCCCACCAGCTCCACAGGCTCCAAACCTGCAGCTTATACCCCGATTCTGGGCTGAGAGAGAGCACTGATTTTATCAGCGGCTCAGCATGGCCTGACTCCAGAGCTCAGAGGCACTGACAGGGTGTGAGGGTCATTTTCACATGCCCTGAGCCAAGGACTGGGCCCTTGGAAGCCCAGCACACCTCCAGGGTCCCTCCAGGGATTGTGCTTCTGGATTCCAGGCATCCTCCAGTGGTCACTGCCCGAGCATGTCTTCATGTCCTCATAAAGCACCACTGTCTACGGTGAAATGACTTAAAATTAGCAAAGTCAATATTTGATCTGGGCCCCGTTGGGAAAGTGGAACCTTCCGTGGAGAATCAGAGCTATCTCCAAGGAGAACTGCAGCAGCAGCCCTGACCTTGAACTTGGAGGAGACGGAATGCCGGGCTTGAGGAGTGACCAGGGCAGAAAGGGCCTTGGAGTCACCAGCCAATGCAGGGAGTGGCCGCATTTAGACCAGCACCCCCACCACCTGCCCCTCCCAGCCCAACTAGGCACACCCCACCTCTTCCCTCCTCGCTCAGCCCAGCCTCAAGGTTTCCTTGGATGACTATGGTTCCCTATTTTGTCCCTAGAAGAAAGACTCAGGTGTGGAAAATGCACTGTTTTATCTGACCTGCATTATAACCCTCCCAGGGGTGGCCTCAGACCCTCCATGACCCCACATTTACTAGGACAACCCTGCAAAGGCTCAGGGTCCAGGTGGGGCAGAGACCAGCCAGCACCATCTACCCCCTAACACAGAAGAACGAGCGCTATGGATACCCCAAGACCTCCTCCCCAGACACCACTGAGCCCCCAAGAGACCCCTGAGTCCCCCAGACACCTCTGAGCCCCCTCTTTCTGTCAATCCGGCTAAAGGTCTGTGAATTGCACTGGTCTTTCCAGAGAATCCTCTTTTGTTTTTCCCCTGTTTTTTGTCTCGTCTCTACTGGATTCATCTCCACTCTAATCTTCCGCCTGCCCGCTCTGGGTCTAATTTTCTCTTCTTTAGTTCCTTAAGTTGTGGTGGTGGTTTAGTTGCCAAGTCATGTCTGACTCTTGCGATCTCATGGACTACAGCCCGCCAGGCTCCTCTGTTCATGGGATTTTCCAGGCAGGAATACTGGAGTGTTTACCGTTCCTTCCCCAGTAGATTTTCCCAACCCAGGGATCAAACCCGGGTCTCCTGCACTGCAGGAAGACTCTACCATCTGAGCCACCAGGGAAGCCCTCCTTAACTTGTACACCTAGATTATTGAGATCTTTCCTCTTCTCTGAGGCCTGGGTTTACAGCAGTAGCTTCCTGCAGGCACTGCCCTCTACCCCCGCCCCAGGGGTTCTGGCGGGTTGTATATTTTGTGGGCGCCTCTCTTTTAGCAGTGAAAACAGTTGACTTCCCTGGGAAACAGAAGCCTGAGAGAGAACAGCAGTCATCAGCTTTGTTTTTTCCCTAAACTGAAATATACCCAGAGAAGATGGCTCTGCTTTTAAACTGAGTCCTTCTTTGGCCTAGGCAGAAGCTATTTTTGCTAATGAAATTGTGGTCCAAAAAAAGAGACACTTTCTGGGTCTTGTTGGAGATACCGTGGCCCTTGTGAGCAGATCAATATAAGAACAGTGTAGACGCCAAGCTGATAGACTTCTGTCCATGTCTCTGAGGTTGGAGAACACACTGTACAGGGACCAGGAAGCCCTGGACTGCGTTTTCTTCCCGTCCACCTAGGGCTACACCCAGTTGCAAAAGTCCTTGCAGAGTCAGGTTGCCGCTCCTTGAGCAAGGCCACCTCTTCCTGGGTCTAGCACCCTCCAACAGCCAGCGTGGAGGGCCAATTCCGCTTCTAAGGATGGCCCATGAGTCGGTGGCCCTGCAATCAGCCAACTTAGCAGGTGACCAGGAGCCAGTGCTGAACAGGGGGGCTGGCTTTCCTGGGAGACACAAAACCAAGGCCCTCAGAGCCCTGCCCAGCCCAGCCCAGATGATGTCGATCAGATGAGAGCTTGCCCCTCACTCGCACCCTCCCACACACCCATTGGAACACTTCTGTACATCACTATTTATTTTTTTCAGTTGCTCTGCATTATTAAACAGCTGCCCCATCTCCTCTGCGTGGTGGCCACATTTCAAGGCGGGGAAAGTAATTCCTGTTTATGTGTGCAGTTGGGAAAACTTTTGGAGCTCTCTGGCACGAACAGCATCTCCTAAGACATCATGACTTGTTTCCAACAATGGTCGGCGGTGGTAAGGGCTCAGGACGTGGGCTCACTCCCCACACGCCCGCTTTGAAAGGTGATCAGCACCCAGGATGTTCTCGCCTCTTTTATCCAGGCGATTGGAGCACAGCTGGGAATGCCGTTTTCACGGTCAAACAGATCTTAAGGTAATTTCTTGGAATGCGTATCTGATGGGACAGGACCGAAAAAAAAGAGAGAAAGAGAGCAGAGCTGAACAATCACCTACAAATTCAGTTGTCTAGAACAATGAGAGCCAGCGCAAGGGAAGGACTTGTGTTTTCAGGGAAAGTAGCTGTGTGGTCACCATGCACTGGTGAGCCCCAGAGATTGTGAACACCGGATTCTTTCTTTCAGAAAGCTGCCCCCCAAAAATGTCTAAACTTGGCATATGAATAGAAATCAAAGGCTATTCAGTGCTTAATCATATACTACACTTCGACAGGTCATTTCTTCTGAGGGGATAAAATCCTGTCACAGGCAGCAGGCCCAGGAGTTACGAAGTCAGTTTTACAAACAGGAGAGACACTGAGTCATCTTGCAGACCTGGTCAACATCAGAGCGAACCTCAAAGGAGACGCCCTTTCTCCTTGCTCTCAGCCTCTTGTCTCCGGGCCAAATGTCAAGGCCCAAGGGTCAAAGTCAAGGATCACACCTCCAGTGTCCTGGGGAATCAGTTCTCAGGTTTAGATTAATTCAAAAATTCATGGTGAAGCAAAAAAGGGAAAAAGGATACAAACTCACCAAAAATGGTCAAATTAAGGCAATTCGTGGATAAAAGCATTCAGACCATTTGCAAGAAATAAAGAGAAAACAGCAGAGAAAGCATCGTCTCTTGCTACCAGGAGTTAGTCACCCCCTACCCTCCGGCGTCCTGACAAGCAAACTTGCAGGGCGGGCGTTGGCTGAGGTGGAGGGAATGTCTGAGTCCTTTCCAGCACCCGTCAGTCACCAGGAGCCAGGCCGAACCCGAACCCTTTCCGCTGCCAGGAACCCAGGGCGGGTCTGACCGTCCTTCCCGCACGTCTGGCCTTTAGCTTCGTCCACAACGCAGGCAAGTCTGCAAAGTGAACACCAGGTTCCCACCAACGTGCCCCACAAACCTGATGGGTCCCTCACGCCTGGCTCCTTCTTCCTTCCTGCAGGAGGGGGCAGCCCTGCCCGGCAGGGGCGGGTGTCCTGACCGTCCTTCCCACGGCTGAACTGGCCAGGGCTGGGAACCGGAGAGCCAGGGTCCAGTGCGCCCTGAGCCCCTGGAGCCTCCCTCCAGATGAGGCAGGATGGGCGCTAGGGCACAGGTTGAGATGCGACTCACCAGGCCCCTGTGCTCTCTGGAGGGTCCCCAGGCCCTTGGGACCCCACACCCAGCCCACCACGGGGGCTCCTGCTGGCTCCCCAGCACCTCTGTTTCCACCAGGCTCATTTAAACCAGCCCTCTCGCCCCCACCCCCAGTGGTCTCTCCCACAGTCCCATCTCAGCCATTACGCCTGAGCAAGGTCCTGGCTCCCGCACCCCCATCAAGGTCACTCTGGTCCTGGGTCTTCCCGCTGTCCGGATCAGCCATGGGTCACCCTGAGCCAAGCAGAGCAAACACACCTTAACCCACCCGCCCCAGGGGCAGCTGGAGTACCTGTGAGCACCCAGGCAGGGGAGATACAGCCCAGGATCCAAGTGACCAGTGACAGCTGGACTCCGGCATCAGGAGACCTCTGCAGAGGTGGCTCCTGCCATCCACCGCATCCCTGATAGCCCCTCAGCGGAGAGCCTTCAGCGCCCTGAGTCCACGGACCTCAGCCGCGGGGCCGCCCCTCCTCCGGGGGCCAAGGACCGGGCCGCACGGCCCGTCTGGCAGCTGCCCAGTCCCCCGCCCACTGCAGCAGATGACAGAACCGGCATGCCTGGCCCTGCCAGCATCCTGCACAGAATAGACGGGCTCCAGGCAGACACCAGTGTCCATTCAACTATGGACATGCCCTCTTGGGGAAAAAAGATACATCCTGATTATTGAGTGAAAGTGCCCAAGAGAATACATACATGCTTCATATGTATGTGATTTTCTGAAAATGTTAACACTGCTCAAACGAAATTGAAAAATAATTCTACAACCAAGGCGTTGGAAGTAGAATATTCATTCAAACTGGATCCCCCTCTTGCGTGGAGACCGCCAGGTTTAGGGGACACCTACCCTTGGAGCTGACGTCGGGGGCTGTCACCCGCCTCCGGAAAACACACACGTTTAGTGTTTACAGCTGTCAGCCCCAGAGACGTAAACCCATTGTCCCAGAGGATTCATTTTGACCCGCTATTGTGAGTACTGATTTACTCACAAACATGTGACCTGGAAAAGACTCTGATACTGGGAAAGATTGAAGGCAGAAGGAGAAGGGGACGACAGAGGATGAGTTGGCTGGATGGCATCTCTGACTCAATGAACATGAGTTTGAGTAAACTCCGGGAGTTGGTGATGGACAGGGAGGCCTGGCGTGCTGCAGTCCATGGGGTCACAGAGAGTCAGACAACTGACTGAGCAACTGAACAAGAACAACGTTATCTATGACCATGCATACCTTGGTCCCTCTGTCGTTTTTCAGTTTGTGCTCCCCCTCGTGTTTTCTCTTTTCTTTTTCAGATCACATTCCATTTTTGCAGAGTCAGCTGTATTCCTCCATCTTATTTTTCCATCGAGTTCTGACTCAACCCCATGACATTGCTTGGAAGTCCTTCTTATGAAGCAATTAATTAAAATCCTGATTTACCGATATTCATTCTCTCTGTGCTCCTCTGCCTCCATCTGCAACAACCTTGCTTAAAGGCAGAAGCTCTTTGAGAATTCTCGCTGTGATGGATTCACTCCAGCCTACCATTGCTGAATAGAATCAGCTTTAAGAACACCAGTGTTAGAAGTATTTGTCTGGGAATACGTAAAATAATGAGATCGGCCACCAGTTCACTTTTGACCAAAAAAAGCTGGGCGATAGTGCACAGGCGTCTGTTGGCCACTCCCTCTAGTGGGGTGATGCTTGGACATTCTCTGTAATGAGATGTTTAAAATGATATCATTAAGCAGCGAGGTGTGCAGCCACGATACAGGGAGCACGCCGGGGCCCACGCATGTCCGACCTCGGGCTCTGCTGCATCCCTCACGGCTGTCTCCGCTTGCTGCCCTCCCTGCTCTGGTAGGATTGCCCCTCACTGTGTTGTGTATACTGATCTCTGGCTTTGCAGGAGGGGTCCTCAGAGCCCTGGGGGGTGCCTGGAGGAGCAGTGATGCCAACAGGGAGAAATAGTCAAGAGAGTTATTTTAAAAACTGGTGATTTTTTTAAAAGCTGTGGTGCATGAGCCCAGGCCCAGCAGTCAATCTATAAACCAGCCTCCCTCTCCCATCCCCCCAAAAGCACACAGACCGGGGCCCCTTCTGATTCCAGACACGCGCTTCAGGGCACATTTAGCCTTTTGTTACTAGTTTTCACTTTTCAAGTTGCCTTTGATGCTTATTTCCAATGCATTTTTATTCCAAGAAAAGATGGTGGACGAGGAAGCTGATGTGATCTGTCGAATTCACCTAATCCCTGTCTGGCCTGGATCCTGAGTACCGGGGACGGCGAGGGGCCTGCCCAGCTGCACTTACGGGCACATCTTAAAGGTCCTGCATCGAGGAGCCTGGCGATCTGAGGCTGAGGCTTAAGGAACTTGTCCATCACTGGAACACTGGCCAGAGAAAGTCAGGGCTGGCAAGAAAACTCAAAGCATCAAAGAACAAAAATCATCACAGCCTTGCTGGTGATGCTGAATGCTCAGCCTCTGTGCACTGGTGCCAAAGCAAATCTCAGAGACAGAGTTCCAGGTGAGGTAGGAAAGGATGCTGAAATTAAAGCTCCAATATTTTGGCCACCTGATGCGAAGAACTGACTCATTGGAAAAGACCCTGATGCTGGGAAAGATTGAAGGTGGGAGAAGGGGATGAGAGAGGATGAGATGATTGGATGGTATCACCGACTCAACGGACAAGAGTTTGAGCAAGCTCCAGGAGATGATGAAGGACAGGGAAGCCTGGCATGCTGGGGTCCATGGGGTTGCAGAGTCTCACAATACTGAGTGACTCAACAACAACGTTTGCCTGGCAAGTGGGGCACAGCAGACTCCTGCCTTGAAAAACTATGTGTCGCAACCCCAGAGGATTTGGTGAGGAATTTTATAGAGAGGCTCAAGAACCCAGGTGCTGATAAGACCAGGGCCTGCAGACCTTTAATCTGGCCTCAGGTGGTCCCTGGTGAGCTTCTAAGTTATCACACCGTGACCTTCTCTAGAATGAAGAGCACTGACATCTTACAATCAGTGGGGGTTTCAGTTCTGCAGAAGAGCTTAAAGACATTGTCTTATGTGTCCCTTGAGGGGGAACCTGCTCCCTTCTTGTTCCTCCCTGATGAGCAACTGTTTAAATCTGCCCTTTCAAGTCCTGGGTTTGATCCCTGGGATGGGAAGATCCCCTGGAGAAGGGCATGGCAGCCCTCTCCAGGATTCTTGGAGAATCTGATGGACAGAGGAGCCTGGTGGGCTACAGTCCATGGGGTCGCACAGAGTCGGACACGACTGAGCAACTGAACCACAGTGAGTTAATTAGCCCCTGTTTGTTCTGAGGCTGCGTATGGAGGCGGAACCCAGGGAACATGGACCTGATGCTTCCTGGGATGTCTTAGGACATCCAAACAATGAGGACAATCACCCTGGGATCTGAGAGGCATCCTGGAGCAGTCTTCAGGCTTGTTAGTCCAGGACAGAGGCCCGTGGAGGCTCTCCAGGAAGCTGGGAGCGGCTTGCCCTAAAGGAAAGCCCAGCATCTCTCCCTCTCGCCCTGCTCTGACTACCTGCGCTGTCTCCCGCGGCTGGCTGACGGGGGCTCTGCCCCAGGGCATCTCTGGGGTGTGACTTTCCAGGGCCTTTATTGAAATCACCACCTGGGAGCAGCGATTACCTAACAGTTTGCCAAAGGGGAGGGCTGCAGAACCTTTGGCATCCTTGAATTGCAACTGTTTTCTGTCATCGTAAAGAAAAAGCTAATCATTTTTTCCAGCAAACCTCCCCCCTCCGTCTCCTGCACAGACTGTTACGAAATTGCCAAAGACCACACACTGGGCTTTCTCTGTTTTCACAGTTTTTAAAGCCATCCTCTGAAGGCGAAGGAGCGGAGAGGAGGGTTTCTCTCCAGCCCGGCATCTGAAGTGGAATTCCGTCGGCAGAATGCTATTCTCTTCTGGCCACTTTCCACAAGTTCCATCTTCTTATTAAGTGTTTATCATCTCGCTTAAAGGAAAAGGAGGCAAAAAAAAAAAAAAAAAAAAAAACCTCTGACTGCGTCCAACTGGGAAAGTGCCATGCGGCCCTCACAGTCATGCTATCGACTATTCTGGAAATGAACTCTAAAAACCAAAAAATTTAGCTCATCATAGGAAAGTTCAATTTATGATAACATTTATCTCCGCGTTAATAAGGATTTGCAAACAGAGTTGATTATCCAGGTCTTTGAAGATGAACACCATGAATCAATCCAGCGATGTATTAGTGATATGAGGTTGTTGCTTTTTAACAGAGTTGGCCCGACGTAAGACATTTCTTTTTTATGTGAAATGATGTTGAGAGAATTTTGAAATGTGCACCATCTGAGTCATACTGGCTCAGAAGCAGGAATTCAGCACAAACATTTTTTAGCGGCAGATCAATGATGTAAAGTTTGTTTTCCAGGGAGAATAAATGTTTCACTTCCCAAACCAGCCTGACCCATGGGGCAGGAGGGGGATGTGACCTCAGGCTCTGAGTGTAGGAAGGGCGGGTCATGGCCAATGGTCCCCTGTGGCCGGGGTGTCCCAGAAGAGACCGTCCCCCCACTTGCCCATCCCACCCTCTCCCCAGCACATCCTAGCAGCTGACACCCACCCCCCAGGCCCGCATCCTCCAAAGATGCTCCTCACCCCTCCCTGGCCTCAACGTGCTCCAGTCTCCCTCTCAGACACACTTTCAGATCATTATCTATGAGATGTTCCAACTGACATCCTCCATAATTCAGGAAACAAGTTGTTCAGTCACTAAGTCGTGTCTGACTCTTTGTGACCCACTGGACTGCAGCACTCCAGGCTTAACTGTCTTCCACTATCTCCCAGAGTTTGCTCAAATTCAGGAAATAAGTACTGAATTTGTGTTTCCTTGGTGGCCCAATGACAAAGAATGCACCTGCCAATGCAGGAGACCCAGGTTCGATACCTGGGTTGGGAAGATCCCCTGGAGAAGAAAATGGCAACCCACTCCAGTGTTCTTGCCTGGGAAATCCCATGGACAGAGGAACCTGAGGGGCTACAGTCCATGGGGGCAATGAGTCGGACACGATTGAGTGAGTAAACCACTACCACGAGTACCGATTACAAACAGCATCCTCGTCACCCTCGTGGCTCAGCACACAAGTGCCTTTGCTCATCTCTTCCCACCACACGGAGGTTTCAAACCTACGTCTGCCTTTCCTAAACCCACTCCTCCTTCCTGACTTAATCCAAGCATTGTCTCCTTCAGGAGACCTCCCCTGCTTCTCCTGTTCCCTGTAACCTGGCACTTCTCACTGGGTCTAGTTCCTGGAGCATCAGTTGCTGTAATTTAGAATCCCTCTCATGTTTGGTTACCCTTGAATCATCTCCCATGTGTGATGTGGCCTCCCCTACCGGACCTCTCGGGCAAACTGGGGTGTACGTTATTATGCTCTGTCACAGTCCCTCCCTGTAATGCCTGGTCACAGAGTATCACTCAGTAAGTAGTGATCTCTTCTAACTAAGTGATCTCATCTAACTAAGCTCCCAGCCCTGCCTGGACAGGTGTTGAGTGTCACTTTTCTCTGTGACACAGTGCTCTCATTTGGAATCATTCGCTTATCAAGGGGGTTGGGAAGGTTGGGGGTGGTGGGCAGGGAGGAAGTGAGCAAAAGGGAAAAGACTGTAAAAAAGTTCTAGACTGACATGGCCTGGGAGGCACCAAACAGTAGTTCCCAAATGTGGCCGTGGACTGGAATTTCCTGGGGAGATGATGAAAAATAAAATGCAAACTCACCCCCAAACTGCCTAAAGCCCCCTTGTGGGGTCAGGAACTGACCTCTGTTTTAACAAACTCCCAGAAGGTTCTGACAGCTGGTTCGAGGCAGGTCTGGATCAGAATTTGGAGACCCTTCGTGGGTTCAAATTCTGGTTCTGAAACCTGAAAGCCATGTGATCTTGGATAAGTTGTTTAAACATTCTGGCTCCTGTTTTACTCATCTGTGAAATGTGAGTTGCTCAGTCATGTCTGACTCTTTGTGACCCCATGGACTGTAGCCCTCCAGGCTCCTCTGTCCACAGGATTCTCCAGGCAAGAACACTGGAGTGGGTTGCCATTCCCGTCTCCAGGGAATCTTCCCAACCCAAGGATTGAATCTGGATCTCCTACATTGCAGGTGGATTCTTTACTGTCTGAGCCACCAGGGAAACTGGAAAAGTTAAATCCAAGAATGGTGAGCAGATGGTCCAATTCCCCTCACTGTCCCCGGGTGGGTCTGGGAGGATAACACCACTTCTCTCTATGGGGGAGTCAGCACC
Organism: Bubalus kerabau; assembly: GCF_029407905.1. Taxonomy (NCBI): domain Eukaryota; kingdom Metazoa; phylum Chordata; class Mammalia; order Artiodactyla; family Bovidae; genus Bubalus; species Bubalus kerabau. Next base: position 35,672,447 of record NC_073635.1, read on the forward strand.
CCATATGCCCATATGCCTGGAAAGAGAGGATGATGAGCATAGAACTGGGCTCTTCCCCGCAGCTTTAGACAGGATGACACCCCAAACTCCCCTGGGGTCTCTCAGCCTCAACGTGGCCTGGGGTGCTCCAGCGGGGAAGGGGATGCACTGGCCTCGGAAAAGGAGAAGCGAGCCTGGGATTCTGCCCGCAGGGAACTGGGGAGAGTAGGGGACGTCCAAGGGCGGGAAGAGAACCGCCAGAGAGCCGGGTGTACGTTATTCACTGTAGAAATCATTCTTCATAATGCTCTGCAAGCTTAGCAACATCTGTCGAATGCTATGACCTGGTCTGAGCTGCCCAGGAGGAAATGAGAGGATGTATTGATACATAGAGATGCCTGGACTATGAGGGTCAAGGACAGACCCAAGTCCTGTGACCCACCTTCTGGAGGGAAGGCGAGCCGTGGGAGAAAGGGGCTGAAGCCATGGGGTTTAGAGGCTTCGTCCTTCTGCCACTAGGTCAGCTGATCACTTTCACTCAGACACATGCATATGATACAAATGCTTAGTGGTCATGCTCACTAATACCCGAGCCCTCGGATGCCGTGAGGTCCAGACTGGCTGCGGTGACAGTGACAGTGACCCCAAAGTCAAGGGCTTACCCTGGACGGCAGGAGCCCTCAGGGAACCAGCCCAGGCCAGCAGCGCCCAGGCTGGTGGGAAGAACCTGGGGTCTCTGGGTCATCGCTCCAGCCCGAACTCATGTCTGCATCTGCTTTTCCTCACCAGATTGTTGCATAGGAGCCCCGGGACCCAGACTGTCCCTATCGGGTAACTCAGTGTGTCCTCCATAACGGGAGCTCCCTGCCAGCCTCTCACCCCGGGAAGAGCAAAGAAAGGAGGAGAAGCCATGCTCCTTCCATCTGGGAGCTGCCTGCACCCCTCCTGCTCATGCTCACCTGCTGGGATCCAGAGCCAGGGCCAGAAAGACGGAAGGGAAGTGGAAGGTGTGGCTTTTACCTGGGAAGCCAGGTGTCCAGCTGGAACCTCAGATTCTAGGGTCACAGATCGGTCAACAGCTGTGTCCGCTGCTCCAGCTCAGAGAAGCCACCTGAGATGCCTTCCCCTCCTCTGCAGAGCCCCTGGGCTGAAGGGGTCACTGTCCAGTAGTGGGTTCTGGTTGATCCGTAATAATAATTGTGATTATTGGCTACATGTGTGTCTGATAAAAATAGAAAATAGGAGAGTGAATTAATTATTACCTAATACATCCTTGCTGTCCAAGGGTTTGATCTCCTTACAGTCCAAGGGACTCTCAAGAGTCTTCTCTAGCACCACAATTCAAAAGCATTAAGGAGATCAAACCAGTCAATCTGAAAGGAAAACAACCCTGAATATTCATTGGAAGGACTGATGCTGAAGCTGAAGCTCCAATACTTTGGCCACCTGATGCAAACAGCCAACTCATTGCAAAAGACCTTAATGCTGGGAAAGACTGAAGGCAGGAAGAGAAGGGGACAACAGAAGATGAGATGGTTGCATGGCATCACCGACTCAATGGATGTTGAGTTTGAGCAAACTCTGGGACATAGTGAAGGACAAGAAAGCTTGGCATGCTGATGTCCAGGGGGTCTCAAAGAATTGGACACAACTGAGTGACTGACAACAACGACAACACTCCATTTAGGAGGCAAAAATCTTTCAAATCTGGAATCAATAGGGCAAAAACTAATTCAGTTCAGTTCAGTCGCTCAGTCGTGTCCGACTCTTTGCGACCCCATGAATCGCAGCATGCCAGGCCTCCCTGTCCATAACCAACTCCCGGAGTTCACTCAGACTCACGTCCATTGAGTCAGTGATGCCATCCAGCCATCTCATCCTCTGTCGTCCCCTTCTCCTCCTGCCCCCAATCCCTCCCAGCATCAGAGTCTTTTCCAATGAGTCAGCTCTTTGCATGAGGTGGCCAAAGTACTGGAGTTTCAGCTTCAGCATCATTCCCTCCAAAGAAATCCCAGGGCTGATCTCCTATAGAATGGACTGGCTGGACCTCCTTGCAGTCAAAGGGACTCTCAAGAGTCTTCTCCAACACCACACTTCAAAAGCATCAATTCTTTGGTGCTCAGCCTTCTTCACAGTCCAACTCTCACATCCATACATGACCACAGGAAAAACCATAGCCTTGACTAGACGGATCTTTGTTGGCAAAGTAATGTCTCTGCTTCCGAATATGCTATCTAGGTTCGTCATAACTTTCCTTTCAAGGAGTAAGTGTCTTTTAATTTCATGGCTGCAGTCACTATCTGCAGTGATTTTGGAGCCCCAAAAAATTAAGTCTGACACTGTTTCCACTGTTTCCCCATCTATTTCCCATGAAGTGATGGGACCCGATGCCATGATCTTCATTTTCTGAATGTTGAGCTTGAAGCCAACTTTTTCACTCTCCTCTTTCACTTTCTTCAAGAGGCTTTCTAGTTCCTCTTCACTTTCTGCCATAAGGGTGGTGTCATCTGCATATCTGAGGTTATTGATATTTCTCCTGGCAATCTTGATTCCAGCTTGTGTTTCTTCCAGTCCAGCATTTCTCATGATGTACTCTGCATGTAAGTTAAATAAGCAGGATGACAATATACAGCCTTGACATACTCCTTTTCCTATTTGGAACCAGTCTGTTGTTTCATGTCCAGTTCTAACTGTTGCTTCCTGACCTGCATACAGGTTTCTCAAGAGGCAGGTCAGGTGGTCTGGTATTCCCATCTCTTGAAGAATTGTCCACTGTTTATTGTGATCCACACAGTCAAAGGCTTTGGCATAGTCAATAAAGCAGAAATAGATGTGTTTCTGGAACTCTCTTGCTTTTTCCATGAACCAGCGGATGTCGGCAATTTGATCTTTGGTTCCTCTGCCTTTTCTAAAACCAGCTTGAACATCAGGAAGTTCACGGTTCACGTATTGCTGAAGCCTGGCTTGGAGAATTTTGAGCATTACTTTACTAGCGTGTGAGATGAGTGCAATTGTGCGGTAGTTTGAGCATTCTTTGGCATTGCCTTTCTTTGGGATTGGAATGAAAACTGACCTTTTCCAGTCCTGTGGCCACTGCTGAGTTTTCCAAATTTGCTGGCATATTGAGTGCAGCACTTTCACAGCATCATCTTTCAGGATTTGAAATAGCTCCACTGGAATTCTATCACCTCCACTAGCTTTGTTCCTAGTGATGCTTTCTAAGGCCCATTTGACTTCACATTCCAGGATGTCTGGCTCTAGATGAGTGATCACACCATTGTGATTATCTTGGTAGTGAAGATCTTTTTTGTACAGTTCTTCTGTGTATTCTTGCCACCTCTTCTTGATATCTTCTGCTTCTGTTAGGTCCATACCATTTCTGTCCTTTATCGAGCACATCTTTGCATGAAATGTCCCCTTGGTATCTCTAATTTTCTTGAAGAGATCTCTAGTCTTCCCCATTCTGTTGTTTTCCTCTATTTCTTTGCATTGATCGCTGAGGAAGGCTTTCTTATCCCTTCTTGCTATTCTTTGGAACTCTGCATTCAGATGCTTATATCTTTCCTTTTCCCCTTTGCTTTTTGCTTCTCTTCTTTTCACAGCTATTTGTAAGGCCTCCCCAGACAGCCATTTTGCTTTTTTGCATTTCTTTTCCATGGGGATGGTCTTGATCCCTGTCTCCTGTACAATGTCATGAACCTCACTCCATAGTTCATCAGGCACTCTATCTATCAGATCTAGGCCCTTAAATCTATTTCTCACTTCCACTGTATAATCATAAGGGATTTGATTTAGGTCATACCTGAATGGTCTAGTGGTTTTCCCTACTTGGCGAAAACATTGAAAACTAATGTGACTCCTAGGGGATCAAATGCGCACACAGGCATGAAGTATCCATTTGGCTATTAGAAGCTTAAATTTTTGTGCAAGTCCTTTCACATTTTATTAAAAAGAATAAAAATAGGATTCAAGTTTGTACCATTAAGGATATATGCACATAAATACATCTTTCTAAATAGGCTATATTAGTGAGACATATATTAATATATAAATAATCAAATACATCCCTAGACATTAAGAAACAAATATTCTCCAAAATTGCTTCTCCAAGATCTCCAGTTTTTCCAAGAGAGACTGTTTGAGTTTTCTCCGAGCAGCCTGCGGCGAGGACCCCAGGAAGGCTCCTGAGAGCCGGCCCATCCTTGCTTCAGAGGAGGGTCCGGGTGGGAGATTGTCACTGGGGCTCCTCCATGGGGTGAGCTCCCCCAGGGACAAAGCACCAGGCAGAGCATGGGGAGGAGGGACTGTGCCCTGAGTCCCGTCTGGGCTCCACGTCAGGGCGAGCCCTCACCCAGACTCCTGAGGACTCGTGAGAGCTCACCAGCACCACTGCAGCTCAGAGGTTCCTAGAAGTGCTCGTAAATGACCATCATCTTGCTCCCAAAAGACGGCACGTCTCTCTGCCAGCAAGCCGCTGAGCGAAAGCACGTGGGACTGAAAGTGCAGAGAGCACCCTGTGGGAACAAGATTACAGGAGTGATTTAAGAAGTCAGAATGTTGTGACCCTCATTGGAACCTGACCAGGAAACCAGGATTAACACCCCAAAGCCTTTAGGTAAAGTGCCAAGAACTCTTTAATGACCTAACCACAGAGGATGTTAGGGGACTGATGAACACGGAGGCTAAAGTCCCCTAGACTTGCCTTTGGGATAAAAAATCCATGTATATTATTGTCAATACATGTGAATAATGTTGATATTTAATAACTGTGTGTATGGAGTCCTCTTGGAGGAAAATATGAACATTTTATCATCATGTATTTAATAATGAAGTAAAATTTAAACTCAAGAGGAGAACACCTAAATATAGAAAAAAAATTTTTTTCTTTCCAGAGAAGAATGCCCAAATATAAGAAAAACCTTTTTGTTTCAGTCCAGCTTAGCTCTCAGTTAAACTCACCTTTGAAAACATCAGTCTGAAGGACAAATGATGCCCTGGAAAACACTGAAAAGCACTCTGTGCAGATGAGAAATGGCTGCAGATAAAAACCCAGTGCATTGGCTTTAGACGCACCAACACTTCTGAATCGCTAAAGCTCAATGTACCCGGGATTTCTATAAAACTGAGCAAGAAGTTTCGTGAGCATAGACACACTGGGATGACCGTGTGACTGTCCCCACATGTTCATCCCCTTGCCTGAAAGAAGGCCTTCATGCCACTGTTCTGTGGCTTGTGTTGCCTCGTAGGAGACAGGACACCTCTCCCTACCCCATCGGACAGCTCAGCCTTGTGGCTTTATGGGACTCAGAACGTGGGTGCAAATACGACTGGGTGCAGAGGTGTAGGCTTTTCACCAGCCTCCGTGTGCTTTCCTTCTCTACAAGGATGGCTTGTCCTGGTGGATACTGTTCCTTCAGCCTAAGTCCAAGAACCAGACATTTGATGCAAGGCCAAGCTGACCCGAGTTGAACCATGGCAGTCACAGCCAACTGTGGTCATCAGCAGGAGATGTCGAGAGGAAATCAACATTACTGGAGACCAGGGGGCTTCCCTGGTGGCTCAGTAAGTAAGGAATCCACCTGCAATGCAAAAGAGACTGTCTGCAATGCAGGAGACCTGGGCTTGATTCCTGGGTCAGGAAGATCCCCTGGAGAAGGAAATGGTAACCCACTTCAGTATTTGTGCCTGGGAAATCCCATGGACAGAGGAGCTGGCAGACTACAGTCCATGGGATCGCAAAGAGTTGGACACAACTTAGCAACTAAACCATCACCACATACATGGAGGCTTAGAGACTATTTGTGACCACAGCAAGGCTGCCTGATACATATTCTTCCCCTGTGTGGGGTCCATAAAAACCATGTCACAGAACATAGTTCAAATCAAAACTGACCATGAGGACCAGATGAGAAGATGCATCTGCAAGGCAGGTGACACCCTTTCCTCAGCTGGAGATGGAAAGCCCTCCTCCTCTCTATTTCCACATCCATCTGACTTATAGGTTGCTGAATGATGAAACCAGTGGCTTGTGGTCCTGGGATAAAGATTTATGATGTGAATCAAGTTTGTCTGGTGGTTCCTCACATCTCCCACAGCTGTTTTCAGACCTTCTCCTACAACCTTCTCCCAGAGAATCCAGGACACGCCAGTTGTCCCGGATCCTCGTCACAAAACTCTATAGACTCCAAAAACAGCTCCCTTCCTCCCCTACCCCCCACATCCTTAGGACGCATGTGATATGCACAGGAAACTTCAGGACTTCAAGGACTCTGAGTTCCTGAAGAATTGTGGAAATGCTGGCAAATTAGGACAGGTGAAGAGGGAGTTGTCTGGGGGAGGGGAGAGGTAAAGATCAATCAGACACTCCTACCCTCATATCCAGATCGCAAATTATGGCCCACTAGTTTTAAGCATAAAACCAGCCTCTCTGAAAGACTCAAAATGCTGGGGCAATTCCACAGAAAACAAGAGGATCATAGCATGAATCCAAGAGTCACAGAAACCCAATAGCCAGGTGGAACGCTCCTCCCAGCCTTTGAAGGCATCAGTGGGGGAGATGGGGAATGAAGACGTCCCTCCCTCTGTTCATATAACCATCTGCGATAGTACCTGGACCAGGCAGAGCAGCTGCTTTCCGGCCAGTGGATCAAAGCGTGAGCAGGTGACGACATCCGCTCCGCAGGAAGAGCCCAGCAGGCACCCAAGTGCAAAGGGGGAGACGAGAGAGTATGGGAGGTAACTAGGTGTTGAAACAGCCACACAACATTCCCAAAAGCTAAGAGGACAGGACTGCAGGTTGTGCCCCGGGGCTGGGAACACATCTGCATCAGGCAGCTTTTCATTTCTGCCTGAAGGGATTCTCCAGCTTGAAGTCCACAGGTTCAGTGCTGTGACATTCTGGGAGAAACAACCCTCTCATTGTTCCTCCTTTCCTCTGTGAGCTCTAATGAAATCCACACAGCGCGCTGGGGTCCTTTCATTTTTCTTTGGTTTCTAGCACAAACCTCTGTGGCATCTTCTTAATTGACAGCCAAATGTTTATACACCCACCTTTCAGGGACAGGCACTTCTGATTGGAAATGCCATTGATAGATTGAATTATGTTCCACTCTCTCGAAAAAACAATCCCATCGGCACAGTAAAATACACTGGGTTTGATGTGTTTGGCTGCAAAAACTTTCATTTGGCCAGGGCTCCATAGCCTGAAGTCTCCATAGTGTAAATTATAATGTTATTTGAGATGAAGTCTAGAGTCATTTGTGGGGCTCAGGACGACACATGATGTAATCTTACACTCTGCCTGCAGGTGTGATATTGAATTCTGGGAGGACGCACACCTGGTATCGATGTTCGGTCTGGCATCGTTTCAACACAGCCAACCAGGGCCGAAGATAATGAAAATAAAATAGCACCCAGCTACAGCGTGCGTGCTAGGTCGCTTCAATCATGTCGGGCTCTTTTCACCCCACGGACTGTAGCCCACCAGGCTCCTCTGTCCATGGGATTCTCCAGGCAAGTATACTGGAGTGGGTTGCCATTCCCTCCTCCAGAGGATCGTCCTGACCCCGGAATCGAACCCACATCTCCTGCACTGGCAGGCAGATTGTTCACCACTGAGCCACCTAGGAAGCCCACCCAGCTACAGCAGAGTTTCTTAAACAAGAGAAAGTTTGAGCAACCATTATAATGAGCTTCATGGCGTCTCACTATTCGATTTCCCTAACAGCCCCCAAATCTTCCTCTTTACAGAGGCTAGAAACAAAGCCATGTCTCATGAATAATAATCAAGGTAAAAATAAAAATAATATGTGGGTTTTTACATGTGAAAATGATACCGACATTGATGACTTCATCTCTAAGCCAAAGAAGGAAAGAGACCTCGAACACTACACTATAGAGCTCAATGCCTATTTGCTGAAAGAATATCTGAATTCAAGGGACCCTCTTCCTCCTGACCTTGGCAGAGGATTCACCTACAAACAGGACAGCTGCACAGGATGGTGGGGGAGGGGGCGGGTTCTGGCTACAGCCTGCTCCTGGAGTGGAGACAATCACTATCATGTATGAAAACAGAACCTACAACCTCCGTCTTGTTGAGACACCTGCCCTGGTGGGTGAGCCCCGTCCACATGCTCAGTGACGACCAGATATGTGAGCAGATGGAAGATGGTCTTGTATGTATCTGGAGGGAAAGAGGGAAGCATGCCAAAGTGAGTTCTAATGACCTAAACCTCTGACACATTTAGGAGTCAGTTCAGTTCAGTTCAGTCGCTCAGTCGTGTCCGACTCTTTGCGACCCCATGAATCGCAGCACGCCAGGCCTCCCTGTCCATCACCAACTTCCAGAGTTCACTCAGACTCACGTCCATTGAGTCAGTGATGCCATCCAGCCATCTCATCCTCCGCCGTCCCCTTCTCCTCCTGCCCCCAATCCCTCCCAGCATCAGAGTCTTTTCCAATGAGTCAACTCTTCGCATGAGGTGGCCAAAGTACTGGAGTTTCAGCTTCAGCATCATTCCCTCCAAAGAAATCCCAGGGCTGATCTCCTTTAGAATGGACTGGTTGGATCTCCTTGCAGTCCAAGGAACTCTCAAGAGTCTTCTCCAACACCACAGTTCAAAAGCATCAATTCTTCGGCGCTCAGCCTTCTTCACAGTCCAACTCTCACATCCATACATAACCACAGGAAAAACCATAGCCTTGACTAGACAGACTTTTGTTGGCTAAGTAATGTCTCTGCTTTTGAATATGCTATCTAGGTTGGACATAACTTTCCTTCCAAGGAGTAAGCGTCTTTTAATTTCATGGCTGCAGTCACCATCTGCAGTGATTTTGGAGCCCCAAAAAATAAAGTCTGACACTGTTTCCACTGTTTCCCCATCTATTTCCCATGAAGTGATGGGACCCGATGCCATGATCTTCGTTTTCCGAATGTTGAGCTTGAAGCCAACTTTTTCACTCTCCACTTTCACTTTCAGGGACGTGTAAAACATTGACCCTGCTAGAGTTCATAGGGACTCAAATTATAGGGCTTGATTGACGATTGATCCAGACTGACGGGCATTACAAATGTGGCCAGCAGTCATGCACTCAACTGATTGGAGTGTGAGATGCCATGGAAGGGGTGGTCAAGCCTCAAGCCTCTATTTTGAATGATTCCAGGAGATGAAGACTGTCCACTTATTTAATTCCCTCCCTACAGGAAAGACATTTCATGCAAAGATGTGCTCGATAAAGGACAGAAATGGTATGGACCTAACAGAAGCAGAAGATATCAAGAAGAGGTGGCAAGAATACACAGAAGAACTGTACAAAAAAGATCTTCACTACCAAGATAATCACAATGGTGTGATCACTCATCTAGAGCCAGACATCCTGGAATGTGAAGTCAAGTGGGCCTTAGAAAGCATCACTAGGAACAAAGCTAGTGGAGGTGATAGAATTCCAGTGGAGCTATTTCAAATCCTGAAAGATGATGCTGTGAAAGTGATGCACTCAATATGCCAGCAAATTTGGAAAACTCAGCAGTGGCCACAGGACTGGAAAAGGTCAGTTTTCATTCCAAACCCAAAGAAAGGCAATGCCAAAGAATGTTCAAACTACCACACAATTGCACTAATCTCACATGCTAGTAAAGTAATGCTCAAAATTCTCCAAGCCAGGCTTCAGCAATACGTGAACTGTGAACTTCCTGATGTTCAAGCTGGTTTTAGAAAAGGCAGAGGAACCAGAGACCAAATTGCCAACATCCGCTGAATCATGGAAAAAGGACGAGATTTCCAGAAACACATCTATTTCTGCTTTATTGACTATGCCAAAGCCTTTGACTGTGTGGATCACAATAAACTGTGGAAAATTCTGAAAGAGAAGGGAATACCAGACCATCTGACCTGTCTCTTGAGAAACCTGTATTCAGGTCAGGAAGCAACAGTTAGAACTGGACATGAAACAACAGACTGGTTCCAAATAGGAAAAGGAGTACGTCAATGCTGTATATTGTCACCCTGCTTATTTAACTTCTATGCAGACTACATCATGAGAAATGCTGGGCTGGAAGAAGCACAAGCTGGAATCAAGATTGCCGGGAGAAATATCAATAACCTCAGATATGCAGATGACACCACCCTTATGGCAGAAAGTGAAGAGGAACTAGAAAGCCTCTTGATGAAAGTGAAAGAGAGTGAAAAAGTTGGCTTAAAGCTCAACATTCAGAAAATGAAGATCATGGCATCTGGTCACTACATGGGAAATAGATGGGGAAACAGTGGAAACAGGTGTCAGACTTTATTTTGGGGGGCTCCAAAATCACTGCAGATAGTGATTGCAGCCATGAAATTAAAAGACGCTTACTCCTTGAAAGTTATGACCAACCTAGATAGCATATTCAAAAGCAGAGACATTACTTTGCCAACAAAGGTCCATCTAGTCAAGGCTGTGGTTTTTCCAGTGGTCATGTATGGATTTGAGAGTTGGACTGTGAAGAAAGCTGAGCACTGAAGAATTGATGCTTTTGAACCGTGGTGTTGGAGAAGACTCTTGAGAGTCCCTTGGAGTGCAAGGAGATCCAACCAGTCCATTCTAAAGGAGATCAGTCCTGGGTGTTCTTTGGAAGGACTGATGCTAAAGCTGAAACTCCAGTACTTTGGCCACCTCATGTGAAGAGCTGACTCATTGGAAAAGACTCTGATGCTGGGAGGGATTGGGGGCAGGAGGAGAAGGGGAATACAGAGGATGAGATGGCTGGATGGCATCACTGACTCGATGGACATGAGTTTGAGTGAACTCCGGGAGTTGGTGATGGACAGGGAGGCCTGGCATGCTGCAATTCATGGGATCGCAGAGTCAGACACGACAGCAACTGAACTGAACTGAGCAGGAAAGAAGTGACTTCACTAGTTTAAAACTCAAAGATCTCAAGGTGACTCTATAGCCTTAACTGATCTGATCCCCAGCCCCAAGAGGTGAGGAAGGAGTCCGCACACATAGTGGGGAAAGGAGATGGGTTCATCTCGGAAGTGGGGGTGGGAGGGGGGTCCTGGGTCCCATGTTGCTTGCCCACCACAGGCCACCTCTCTAGAACGTCCAGTCATTCAGTGCCCCACCTCGCCACGTGTGACTCCAGAAGTGCCGTGACCTAGCACTGACCGTCCCACACATACCCTGCCCTCCTCCCACGCTCAGCACTCTGGAGGTGAGGGCGAGAGTCCATCCAAAGCACCTCCTCCTGTGGGGTTTTTCTACTGGGGCCACAGTTTGCCTGTTTTCAGTGCAGTAGCTCTCCAGCCCCAAATCTCATTTAATGTGAAGTCCAGTCTGGGCCCCAAGGGCTTCCCAGGTGGCTCAGGTAAAACACCCACCTGCCAGGGCAGAAGACACAGCAGACGTGGGTTCAATCTCTGGGTCAGGAAGATCCCCTGGAGAAGGACATGGCAACCCACTCCCATCCATTCCACTCTCGTGCCTAGAGAATTCCATGGACAGAGGAGACTGGCGGGCTACCGTCCATGGGGTCGCAAAAAGTCAGACGTGACTAAGCGACTGAGCATACAATAATTGTGAGGATTAGCAATAAATATGCAAATAACCTACCTGATTCCTGTCTGGTTAGCACTAGGCACTTAACAAATGGCAGTTACTGTTATGCTTACTAATGATAACAACAGACATTGCGCATACCTAGGTATCCCTATCCTCAGAGCAGTTACCTTCAGAGAGTGGATTAAGATAAAGTAGTGAAGTCATGCCCTGGGGCCCAGCATGGGTGCATGCTTAGTTGCTTGGTCGTGTCTGACTCTTTGCCACCCCAGTGACTGTAGTCCGCTAGGCTCCTCTGTCCATGGGATTCTCCAGGCAAGAATACTGAAGTGGCTTGCCGTTTCCTATGTATATTACCCAATTTCTAGTTAAATAACTGAGATTCAGAACAGAACAGTGGTAGTAACAGTGCAGTCAGGATTGGAGGTAAGCGGGTCTGATCCTAAGTGCCTGCTCTTTCCGTTCACCCTCCAGGTTACCTCCTTCATCTGTCCATTTAAGCTGTAACTTTGCCCCCAAAATCACCGCAGATGGTGACTGCAGCCATGAAATTAAAAGACGCTTACTCCTTGGAAGGAAAGTTATGACCAACCTAGACAGTATATTGAAAAGCAGAGACATTACTTTGCCAACAAAGGTTCATCTAGTCAAGGCTATGGTTTTCCCTGTAGTCATGTATGGATGTGAGAGTTGGACTGTGAAGAAGGCTGAGCGCCAAAGAATTGATGCTTTTGAACCGTGGTGTTGCAGAAGACTCTTGTGAGTCCCTTGGACTGCAAGGAGATCCAACCAGTCCATTCTGAAGGAGATTAGCCCTGGGATTTCTTTGGAAGGAATGATGTTAAAGCTGAAACTCCAGTACTTTGGCCACCTCATGTGAAGAGCTGACTCATTGGAAAAGACTCTGATGCTGGGAGGGATTGGGGGCAAGAGGAGAAGGGGACGACAGAGGATGAGATGGCTGGATGGCATCACTGACTCGATGGACGTGAGTCTGAGTGAACTCCGGGAGTTGGTGATGGACAGGGAGGCCTGGCATGCTGCGATTCATGGGGTTGCAAAGAGTCAGACACGACTGAGCGACTGATCTGATCTGATCTGATCTTGCCCCATTTAATAGTTTGTAATCACATTTTTTCCCATTTGGACAACCACATTGTGCTGTAGCCCGAGAATTGATGACTTCTAACCAACCTTTACAAAGAAAGGCAAGCAGAATAAATGCGCTACCAGACCTCAGCTGAGGTTGAAGGGTACTTTGGTTTGAATCAAAGAAATTTCCATGAAAGTACAAAGTTTAAAAGACAATGTAAGGAACTATACTCAATATTTTGTAATGACCTATAAGGGAAAATAATCTGAAAAGGGATATGTATATTCATAACTCATTCATATATATTCATGTATATATGTTCATAACTGAATGACCATGATGTACACCTGAAACTAACACAATATTGTAAGTGAACTCTAATAAAAACAAAGAAATGAGAATGTGAGCATCTGTCTGTCTGCTCCAGAGAGCTCCAGTTTGGAGGAATAAAGCATGACGTGTCATAAACATCGAAACACTACAAATCTCACTGGTATGTGTGGATTAGAAAAATTGAGGAAGACACCTGTGGACCATTTCATCCCAAATGTGCTCAGCAAGGCTTCAAACAGTTTTCCTAAAACTGAAAAAACAAGACCGTGGACCAAAGGCTGATGCGTGCAAGAGCCTTGGATCCAAAGACTGATGATACTGAAAGTGTGGGAAGAAACATTTTCTGAACTCTAATACGGTGCCACCCACACAGGAAATCCAACAGACATATTAATTATACCCGGCATGTAATCCCAAAGACCCAGAGAATGTGCGCTGTTTATTTGTTCTTCTCGGGACGGGAGGCCGGTAAAGCAAGATGCTATCTGCCCGAGGTGCTGAGGTCTGCTGGGCTGTTTCCATCTGAACAATCTTGTCACACTGATTTTTCCCCAAATTGTTATCATCTCTGTAAATAAACTCAAACTTCCATTTCAAAAAACTGGCCCAATGCAGATGGTTACTAAACTCAGCTCCGCTGTGGGACCTATTGCTCAACTATGCAAAAGCGTCCCCAAAACAAGTCTGCCACTCTGAGCTGTGTTTTCAGTTTTTTCACAAGTCTGCTGTCACACACCAATGTCCAGGTTGGTCTATTATTTTTTCTACTTCCTGAAAGGAGATGGGCCTGTTTCCTGGACTCTCTCCCATCCCGAATGCAAAAGCCTAAGCAATTTAAAAATGCCTGGTGCTGAAAGAACTGAGGCGGGGTCAGAGAATGACTGAAATGTAGACCATCTTAAAGAGCCTGAAAACCCTGGGAGCCTGAGCCAAAGCTGGCACGTTGGCTTAGCACAGATGTGACTTGGGTAGGTAGGCGGAGACCTTACAGCATGGGGGTCTGACTCCAGGTCCCCGGCAGTCACAGATTTGGACTTGCATTTGGGCCTGGGGGAGTGTCTGCCTCGGAGGTGCTTGCTGAACTAGCTGACGTTGAGGCTGCAGGTGCTCCTGGGGGCTTTGCACCAGCCCCAAGGTCACCCAGCAACTCTCCACTCGCTTGGCCTGGCAGACCAGTCTCATGTTTCCTGGGTCCCCTCCCACTCCCCCACAGCCTGGCACAAGCCTTCCCTCTGTCTGGAACTCCCTCCCTCTGACTATGACTCTCGCTTCCAAAATCAGCTCAAACGATTCTTTCTCGACCCCCTGACGAGGCAGAGTTCCCTGTTAACAAGCCTCTAGGGCCATGTCCCAGCCCTGCCCAGTGCCCAGCAGCCCTGGACATGGGTTTAGTGATGACTCCTCTGCTCTGAGCGACTCTGGAGCCTGGCCCTGAAAATAGAGGCTGGCTGACCACTGCGGCCTGGCAGCCTTCTACCCGAGTGGGGACTCTGTCCTGTCATGTCAGCACTTCCCAGAGAACCTCCAACACATAGTGTTTCATAAATATTTATTGAATGAGTAACAAGGGCATTTATTGTGTTGGCCAAAAAGTTTGTTTGGGTTTTCCATAACATCTTATAGGATAACGGGAAAAAGCTTTTTGGCCAACCTAATATTTCTAATTTATAACATGACATGGAGACAGATAATCAAGTAAAAAGCTATGTTTTGTCCTTTAAAAAATCCCTGTGGTTTTAAACAAAATGCCCATGATATAAAATGATTTCTCGAAGAGCTAACACGCTTCAGCCCTTCCCATCTCTTTTCTTCAAGAGCACCTCCCCAAAACAAATCAGTTATAACATAAAGAGTTTGATCAGCCGTTGCTATGGGTTTGCTGTATTTATCGTGATCACAATTGAAGGCTTTCTTTTTTAAAAAACTAAATCCAAACTTATAAAAAAAATCTAATTTGAATTTGGGAGGCCTCCATAAAATAAGTGTATTATTGTATATTTTCATTCCCAAACTGAAATAGATTTCAGGAGACCATTTTCTGATGATCAGTCCAGAGGCATTCAAGCTGGTTGTTGTTCAGTTGCTCAGTCATGTCCAACTCTTCGCTACCCTATGGACTGCAGCATGCCAGGCTTCCCTGTCCTTCACCATCTCCCGGAGTTTGCTCAAATGCACGTCCACTGAGTTGGTGATGCTATCTAACCATCCCATCACCGCTTCTCCAGCCATTCAAATCTCGAGCTGCTGGTGTTAGTGGGAACAGCAGTGCATCCTGCCACAAGGAATACCTCAGGCAGAGAGACAGAAGCTGCCAGGTGGAAGATCCAGCACGCTGAGTTGCCTTTCCTACAAGAAACAAAACAGCAAAGTAGAGAAGACAAAAGGAAAAGAAGCAAAGAGAAAACACTGAACAAATCACACTGACCGCAGAATCATCCGGTCATGTGGCCTTGTGGGTCTCCTGCTGCACAGAACCCAGGTTCCTTCCCCTGCGTGATGAGAAGGTCCATCCTGTAAGGTCTGTCTCCACAATTCCAGATGCTTCATCAAGACTTCATGATCCTAAAGTTTCCAACACAGCTGCTGCCAGAAACTGGAATCCTGAAACCAACAACGTTGGACTGAATTTCCTATAAGCTGGACCCACCAGTGAACTCAGTTCCCACATTTCACCAGTGACTCTCTCTTCATCACCTTTACAGTACTGGGCTTCCCAAGTGGCTCAGATGGTAAAGATTCCACCTGTCCTTGCAAGAGACCCCGGTTCAATCCCTGGATCAGGAAGATCCCTTGGAGAAGGAAATGGCAACCCACTCCAGTATTCTTCCTGGAAAGTCTCATGGACAGAGGAGACTGGCAGGCTACAGTCCATGGTATCACAGAAGAGTCGGACACAGTTTAGCAACTAAACAACAACAACAAACAATAGTATCACCGCAATTGATTATTGATATTCACCTGACCTGCCTCTTGAGAAACCTACATGCAGGTCAGGAAGCAACAGTTAGAACTAGACATGGACCAACAGACTGGTTCCAAATAGGAAAAGGACTACGTCAAGGCTGTATATTGTCACTCTGCTTATTTAACTTCTATGCAGACTACATCATGAGAAACGCTGGGCTGGAGGAAGCACAAGCTGGAATCAAGATTGCACAAGGAGAAATATCAATAACCTCAGATATGCAGATGACACCATCCTTATGGCAGAAAGTGAAGAGGAACTAAAAAGCCTCTTGAAGAAAGTGAAAGAGGAGAGTGAAAAAGTTGGCTTCAAGCTCAACATTCAGAAAACAAAGATCATGGCATCTGGTCCCATCACTTCATGGGAAATAGATAGGGAAACAGTGGAAACAGTGACAGACTTTATTTTGGGGGGCTCCCAAATCACTGCAGATGGTGATTGATTGCAGCCATGAAATTAAAAGATGCTTACTCCTTGGAAGGAAAGTTATAACCAATCTAGATAGCATATTCAAAAGCAGAGACATTACTTTGCCAACAAAGGTCCATCAAGGCTATGGTTTTTCCAGTGGTCATGTATGGATGTGAGAGTTGGACTGTGAAGAAAGCTGAGTGCCGAAGAATTGATGCTTTTGAACTGTGGTATTGGAGAAGACTCTTGAGAGTCCCTTGGACTGCAAGGAGATCCAACCAGTCCATTCTGAAGGAGATCAGTCCTGGGTGTTCTTTGGAAGGAATGATGCTAAAGCTGAAACTGTACTTTGGCCGCCTTATGTGAAGAGCTGACTCATTGGAAAAGACTCTGATGCTGGGAGGGATTGGGGGCAGGAGGAGAAGGGGACGACAGAGGATGAGATGGCTGAATGGCATCACTGACTTGATGGATGTGAGTTTGAGTGAACTCTGGGAGTTGGTGATGGACAGGGAGGCCTGGCATGCTGCGATTCATGGGGTTGCAAAGAGTCGGACACGACTGAGCGACTGAACTGAACTGAACTGAACTGATGGTTGACTTTATTAAGAAAGATCAACAGGAGAGCACAGAACTTAGCAAAGAATAGAGCTGCAACCATACATAAGTCAAAGCTCTGTTGCCTGAAACTCTCCAAGGCATTCTGGGCTTCCCTGAAATATATATATATATATATATATATATATATATATATATATATATATACATACACATACACACACACACACACACACACATATTTATCATGGAATATGACTTAGCCATAAAAAAGGATGGAATAATGTCACTTGCAGCAATACCTATGGAACCAGAGGTTCACTGAACATTTTCATTTGCTACTTGCTGCCAATTATTATACTTTGTTGGCTATCAGAAGTTCAGACCCTTTATTAACCAGCTTGCAGTAGAGATCCCTGGCTCTGGTAAATGCTGAAATAAAAAGAAGCAATCAGTTAAAAGTTTGCTTTTATCCCCAGGGAGGCAGCTCTTCATTTTCAATGAGGAATGACCTGTCAAATAAATCAGGCTTTCACAATGATTAGAAATACACTGCAGATTATTTTGCCAAAAAGCTTATAGTCCACTGAAAACTCATGTGAAATCAGGAGGAATTTGGTGTTTTCCAGCCTCAGCTGAAGATAAAGCAGAGCTGTGAAGGTGAGGAGGTCTGTGATTCTTGAAGCTCCCAGGAATTTGGGAGGTGTGGTAAAAAATCACAAAAATCCTATCCCTGATACCTTTCTCTTGCTCTGAGGCAAAATCGTTTGTAAAAACGTTCCTTTTGATTTCTGTTATCCAAATAATTCCAGCTTAAATTGGAACTCAAATATTAATCTGATAATGACAGCGTTGAGACACAGTCTCTGACGATTGATCTCGAATGACTTACAAGGCTTTACTTTACCCCATTTTCTGCATTCCTTTCCATCCCCTCCCCACCACCTCCACCATCATCTGGGAGCAAAAGAGACCCTCAAGTGTGTGTCTTAGGGTGATTACTATGTGCTTGGGAACATCCTTTAATTTAAATTTTGTCTTATTTTATTTTTAGCTTCAAAGCTTCTGCAGGAATGAACACCTGTCTTTCAGGGCATTATCAGAAATTGTCAGGTACCTGACGCACTTTGTTTTGTCAAGTCCTTTGACAGTGACACTGCGGATAGAAGTCACATTTTAATTAGTGATCAAAGCGAGGACACCTGTGAGCTGGGTGAGACTCTAAATTCTCTGATATTAGGTTTACACATCTGAAAGGACCCTTTGATTCTCCCATGTGTTTGTCCTTTCTGGGGGATCAACTCTTTTTTTTCTTTTTTTAACAAAGGCAACATCTTTAGCTAATCTGAGCCCTGAAGTTACAGGTGACAATGTCTGTTCACACAGCAATGTTAACACCTTATAAAAGTGGTACCATGTCACAGAGGATGCCCGGATATGCTCCAAAAGACCCCCCTGCACTGGAGATGTGATTGGCTACTTAAAATACAGGGACCCCCTAAGTGGTTTCAGAAACCCCGGGGCCTGAACACCAGGGTAAGGAAACTGTGCTTGTGGCCTGTTACTATAAGGGGAGAAAGTGGGACCCACAGAGACAACTCAGGTTCAAGGTCAACCAGAATCAGTCTGTGTTGTAGGCAGAACTCATTTATTTTACATAAACTAAAATACATACCTAGACGTATATGTTTGTATGACATGGTATCAACCTATGATACATAATTACTAATATAATATGCAAATAAGTATTAATATAGTAACATTAATATACTAACATGTTCACAAGTTATAACATATATATACTATTATAAATATGTGATATGTACTATTAATATAGAGTAATTTTATATACATATTTTATATATATAATAATTTCTGTGGTGAAAATGGGGTAACTGAAGCTCAACTATAAAGATTTGAACTGACAGGTAAAAAAGTAACTTGGGATCTCTGTTTGCTGCTAAGTCACTTCAGTTGTGTCCGACTCTGTGCGACCCCATAGACAGCAGCCCACCAGGCTCCTCTGTCCCTGGGATTCTCCAGGCAAGAACACTGGAGTGGGTTGCCATTTCCTTCTCCAATGCATGAAAGTGAAAAGTGAAAGTGAAGTCACTCAGTCGTGCCCGACTTTTCGAGACCACATGGACTGTAGCCTACCAGGCTCCTCTATCCATGGGATTCTCCAGGCAAGAGTACTGGAGTGGGTTGCCATTGCCTTCTCCTATATTCTCCCTGCTGCTGTTGCTGCTGCTCAGTCGCTTCAGTCGTGTCCAACTCTATGTGACCCTATAGATGGCAGCCCATCAGGCTCCACCATCCCTGGGATTCTCCAAGCAAGAACACTGGATCTCTATTTAGCTACTATAAATAGTACTTTAAATACTTACAAGAGTGGAGATACAAAAAAATACAAAGAATAAGATCTAGAAACAATCCTCCCATGTTTTGATGTACCTTTACACAATTTTTGAACCTGGACAGAATTTTTCAATTTGGGCCTAATGAATGTATCATTTTGTATTCTTCTTTCTTACAATTAACCCCAGTGTTTTCCTTTAATGTTAAAGTTGTCCATGAGGACTTCCCTGGGGGTGCAGTGAATAGGAAACCACCTCCCAATGCAGGGGGTGCGGTTTCAATCCCTGGTCTGGGAAGATCCTACATACTGCAGAGCAACTAAGCCTGAGCACCACTACTACTGAGCCCGTGTGCCTGGAGCCCCTGCTCCACAACAAGAAGTCACTGCAAGGAGAAGCCCGCCCACCACAACAAAGAGTAGCCCCTGCTCACCACAACTACAGACAAGCCTGTGAACAGCAATGAAGACTCAGTGCAGCCAAAAATAAATAGTTTCTTTTTAGTTGCCCATGAGCATCATCTAATGACTGTATCATGATATATCTTATTACCCATAATAATATACTTGCTTATTTCTAATTTTCTGCAAGCACGAAAAGACCACAATGAAATAAAGTAGAACCAGTTAGAAAGTTCCTGTTGCGTGAGGCTAACCTTTCTTTCAAAACAGCGGTATCAGTCACAGCTCTACCAGCGATACATACAAATGCCTACCTACCAGTAATTGATATTTCTTTTCATTCTTTGATACTAGTTTCATTTTCAAATTTCTGCACTATTTTGATTACCAACATGGTTATTATTTTTTATCAGACATTTTAATTTCCTCTTTTCTTGTTTATATATCAATAGGTAGTCTGATTGACTATAGGTTCCAATTATTGATTTGCATGAGTTCTTTATATATTAAGAAGAGTAATTTTTCATCATTAGACTTATTGTAGACAGTTTTTTAAAAACTTTGTCAGTGGAGCTTTTAATGCATCAAGATATATAAAGATTTTTAAAGTCTCATACAAGCAAATTTGCCAGTCTTTCCCTTTGTGATTCCTCCCATTGCTTATTATTGATACTTTAGAAAGTCTTTTCCCTTAGAGTTCAGATAAACATTTGCCCCCATTTTCTTATTATTTTATCTTATGTTAGCTCTACCTAAACTCATTTTCTATAAATTCAATATTTATGACAAAGCAAAGCTTTTCTTCTTCATTACAGCGTATTTTGCAAATATTTCCATTATTTTGCAGAAATCAACCAAGAAGAAACTAGCCTATCCCCCAACTAAGAAAACTATGGAAGTGTTAAGCTACTCTCAATGGAGTTTAAGGAGTTCTCATGCCCTTCCTGCCCGGAGTTCATAAAGGACCAATGCAAAGGTTTAAGTCACAGACTGCGACACAAAGAATGATCATTTCTCACCGAGTCACAATCTGGATACAAGGTTTGACTTTATAAAAGAGACGGGCATTGTGATGGGCTGTTTTTCTAACAGGTGATCTTCCAGTTCAGTGTGACAATCTGAATATGTTTTGAAGGGTTACAAATGCTCCTTGAAGAGGAGATTTGATGAGAAGCAGCAGCTTAGGACTTGTAATGAGGCCACTCGCCTTAAAGCAGCTTTCAACATCTTTTGAAGAAATCACCCTTTAAAGTTTAACTGATCTAAGTGACATAAGCACAGAAGTTAGATTCCCTCTGGCCTATCCATTACCACCGGGCAAGGGGCAAAGAGCAGGACCACAGGGCGATGAGGATCCAGAAGCAGAGTCGTTGCCCAGTACTCGCCCATCAAAGAGAAGGAGGCCAGCCAAGAAGCAGCCAAGACTTCAAACCAGGCACAGGGGTCTGTGGAAATGGGCGCAAGCTGACTGGTCCTAAACCAAGTGATCAGACAACTATTTTATTCTTCCTCAATCACCAGAAATGGCTGGAGTATCCACTCCTCCTTTTTGTCCATGATTTCTGAGTCCAAGGGGAAAAATGCTCCTGGAAACACCATTCATTCAAAATCTCACTTACTGTGAGGCCATACATTAAGGTCCAATCTGGTTTTTACAAGAATGAGGGGAAATTGCTTTAAACCTACTGAGAGAAAGGGAATCTAGCTATTACTCAGTTGTGTCCGACTCTTTTGACCCCATGGACTATAGCCCTCCAGGTTCCTCTGTCCATGGGGCTCTCTAGGCAGGAATACTGGAGTGGTTTGCCATTTCCTTCTCCAAGGGATCTTTCTGACCCAGGGATCGAACCTGGGTCTCCTATACTGCAGGCGGATTCTTTACCATCTGAGCCACCAGGGAAGCCCATATGTTCAAAGACGACGGTCTAAAAGTGAGGCTGTGGTTAAAAGAAACATAGTGAGAATAAATGAGTTTCACTTGGGAAAAATGAAGGACATGAGAAGTAGATGAGAGGCGAGAGAGATGGATTCGGAGGAGAATTTCTGGAGTCTTATCCACCTGATCAACTCGATAATCTCAACCTAATTCGTGGACAGAAACAAGACTTTGATGGATTATGGTCAGTCCCTCCATCGCAAAGAGCTTTCCAGGTGGCTCAGCAGTAAAGACTCTGCCTGCCAATGCAGGAGATGCAGGAGACGCAGGTTCAATCCCTGAGTCAGGAAGATCCCCTGGAGAAGGAAATGTCTATCCACTCCAGTATTCTTGCCTGAAGAATTCCATGGACAGAAGAGCCTGGAGGGTTACAGTCCATGGGGTTGCAAAGAGTTGGACATGACTGAGTGACTGAGCACACACACTGTATTGCAAAATGTTTGCCTAAGGTGGTGCCAGTGCAAATTATAGTATATGAGACCCCATGTGAGGCACTTACTGTATTACACTAGAGACAAGCCCAGTTGTCCTACATTATCCACAGCTTTCTCAACTGGGATCATGAAATCCGGGCCTATCAGAGCATAAACATGTCACGATCTCATTTGCATAGACTGGGGCCATGTGCTGTTACTTTTTACTATCTAGAAAATAAGAAATTTGTTTCATTAAAAATCCAGATCCCATATACTGTTGTCTCACATTTTTAAAAAAGGTTAAGGTAAGTCAGGTCGCCAAGGACTACTAGAGATCTTAGAGGAACAGAGGAGGAGAACCGTAAATTACCAGCATACTTTTCCAGGGTCTACAACACGTTAAATTGGCCCTTCTCCTCCCCCCACCAGCTGCCACTCCCAACCTGTAGCCCCTTAGGCGCACACGTAATTTCACTGTAATTTAAGCAGAGCCGGTTGTTTTTTTATGGAAAGTTAAGTGAAAGCACACATGTAGGCATGATCATCTTCTCAACTTCTGAGCCAGAAGCCTAACAGAAACATTTCTCCTCCTCGGAAGGGGACTGTGGACGCAGAGGGGTCAGCAGTTCCATGGAGGAAGTCAGGCCCCAGAGAGCCGTCACCCACCACCCCAGGAAAGCGCACTGACTCCACTCTTTCCGAGTCTTCAAAGGAGGAAAATCAAATTTGGCTCCGGCCAGAGCTTCGTGCCTCTTCTCTTCCAGTCTCTCCCGAAACCCCCCTTCAAGGGGGACTTGCACATGCAGAATGAACAGTGGTTAAGGGCGATCACGGTCTGCATTTTGCTTCTAATGGCCTGCACAACCCTGAAATCTGCTTGTGAAACAGGCAGTGGGAAAGGCCGTATTTCACTGCTCCCAAACACCCTTGCTGGTGTTCTCTTTCAGCCCCCATCTAAAAGCTTTACTTTTCACGGGCTTTCAGTGCTGGGCACCACGGATAAGAAGGAAGTAACCCAGGGCTTGGAGGGCGGGGCTGATGGGAGATTCCCCCCCACCCCCACTCCGAGGTCCCTTGCCCACCCAGGATCCTGCTCATTTGAGAAAACAAAGGCCAGCAGCGGGGAGAGGAGGAGAAGGGGGCACATTCCTGGGACTTAATGGTGACGCCTCCACGGTGCATGGAATCCCAGCGGGCTGTTATCTCCGTCTGCTCCAGAGCCCGGGGGAGGGGGACAGGGGAGGCCCCCAGATTCCATCTTACTGACATAGAAAGGGCAGCTGGTGCAATTTCCCTTTAATTTCCCTTTAAATAATGTTTGGTGCCTGCGGCCCATGTAATCTGCCCTCCAGAACAAAAGGCAGGGAAGGAGGCCTGCCAAAGCGCCTGAGGCTGGGAGGTGTGAGCCCCGAGCCTTTCCTGGTAGGGCCTCAGCACTACCCCCAACTCCACACACATCCCTCACCACTCCCACCGGCTG
Organism: Bubalus kerabau; assembly: GCF_029407905.1. Taxonomy (NCBI): domain Eukaryota; kingdom Metazoa; phylum Chordata; class Mammalia; order Artiodactyla; family Bovidae; genus Bubalus; species Bubalus kerabau. The sequence goes on from NC_073635.1 coordinate 35,695,911, forward strand.
CTCCCCCAGGGCCTGTGGCTGCCCAGCCCCACTGCCTGGTTTCTCAATGAACAAATGAGGGTTGTTTCCTGTGCTCCTGGGAGGTCAGGTCCTGAGCCTTCTCTGACCGACAGGCTGGGTGCCACAGGAGAGGTGCGGGGGTGTCACCGTGCTCACCCCCGACCCCCAGCCAGGAGCCCAGGTTCTCTCTCGAGTCCCTCGAGGATCTGACTCCTTGTTTCTAATGACAAAACCACAAGAGCCTAGTGATGCTAGTCCTCAAGTCGACTGGCTGGGGAGGAGAGGGCGTAAAAACAGCAGGTGGAGTATAAATCCTACACGTTAGACACTTTACATGTGAATTCCACCTGTTAGAGCAATGTACCCAAAACATATATAATAAATGCATTTGGTTTGTGTTGCTATGGATGATACATGGATTTATATTTATACACACATATGTATATTAGTATTGTAAACTGCAGGAACAGCTACTCAGGGTCTCTAGTGTTAGTGTGACAAATGGCTTCTGTTCTCAAGAAGCATGTGCCCTGCGGATGCCATCTGGGCGCCTGGTGATTCCTTGGAAGTGCTGGCACCTCAATCTGTTTAAATATACCCATTAAATATACCATTCTGTGATGGGCTTCCCAAGTGGCTCAGCAGTAAAGAATTTGCCTGCCAAGCAGGAGGTGCAAGTTCAATCCCTGGGTCGGGAAGATCCCCTGAAGGAGGGCATGGCAACCCACTTCAGTATTCTTGCCTGGAGAATTCCATGGACAGAGGAACCTGGCAGGCCACAATCAATGAAGTCAAAAAGATTCAGACATGACTTAGTGATTAAAAACAACAACAAAAGTCTGGGGTGTCTCCATGTCAGTGCCCCATGACTGACTTACAAGTCTCACATTTACTCTGCATCCCAGCTCCCCATGGAATATTTCACATCCACGATCCAGGAAATGCAGGTGATAAAAGCAGGTGCATTCCACAACATCAGTTAACCCGTGGAGGTCACACAGCTGACCCAGTGCATCTGGACGTGGAGCCCGGGTTCTGGGTGAGCAGGTCACTGCTGGGCCATGTTCAGTTCAGTTCAGTCACTCAGTCGTGTCCGAGTCTTTGTGACCCCATGGACTGCAGCACACCAGGCTTCCCTGTGCATCACTACTCCCAGAGCTTGCTCAAACTCATGTCCATTGAGTTGGTGATGCCATCCAACCATCTCATCCTCTGTCATCCCCTTTTCCTCCTGCCTTCAATCTTTCCCAGCTTCAGGATCTTTTCTAAGGACTCAGTTCTTCGCATCAGGTGGCCAAAGTATTGGAGTTTCAGCTTCAGCATCAGTCCTTCCAATGAATATTCAGGACTGATTTCTTTTAGGATTGAATGGTTTGATCTCCTTGCAGTCCAAGGGACTCTGAAGAGTTTTCTCCAACATCACAGTTCAAAAGCATCAATTCTTCAGTGCTCAGCTTTCTTTATAGTCCAATTCTCACATCCATACATGACTACGAGAAAAACCATAGCTTTGACTAGACAGACCTTATTGGCAAAGTAATGTCTCTGCTTTTTAATATGCTGTCTAGGTTGGTCATAGTTTTTCTTCCAAGGAGCAAGCTTCTTTTAATTTCATGGCTGCAGTGACCATCTGCAGTGATTTTGGAGCCCAGGAAAATTAAAGTATGTCACTGTTTCCATTGTTTGCCCGTCTATTTGCCATGAAGAGATGGGACCGGATACCATGATCTTAGTTTTTTGAATGTTTAGTTTTAAGCCAGCTTTTTCACTCTCTTCCTTCACTTTCATCAAGAGGTTCTTTAGTTCTTCTTCACTTTCTGCCATAAGGGTAGTGTCATCTGCATATCTGAGGTTATATTTCTCCTGGCAATCTTGATTCCAGCTGGTGCTGCACCCAGTCTGGCATTTCACATGATGTACTCTGCATATAAGTTAAATAAGAAGGGTGACAATATACAGCCTTGACATACTCCTTTCCCAATTTGGAACCAGTCCATTGTTCCATGTCCAGTTCTAACTGTTACTTCTTGACCTGCACACAGATTTCTCAGGAGGCAGGTCAGGTGGTTCGGTATTCCCATCTCTTAAAGAATTTTCCACAGTTTGTTGTGATCCACACAGTCAAAGGCTTTGATGTAGTCAATAAAGCAGAAATAGATGTTTTTCTGGAATTCTCTTGCTTTTTCAATGATCCAACAGATGTTGTCATTTGATATCTGGTTCCTCTGCCTTTTCTAAAACCAGCTTGAACATCTGGAAGTTTTCAGTTCACGTACTTAGCTTGGAAACATAGCTTGGAAAATTTCGAGCATCACTTTGCTAGTGTGTGAGATGAGTGCAATTGTGCAACAGTTTGAACATTCTTTAGCATTGCCTTTCTTTGGGATTGGAACGAAAACTGATCTTTTCCAGTCCTGTGGCCAATGCTGTTTTCCAAATTTGTTGGCATATTGAGTGCAGCACTTTCACAGCATCATCTTTTAGGATTTGAAATAGCTCAACTGGAATTCCATCACCCCCACTAGTTTTGTTTGTAGTGATGCTTCCTAAGGCCCACTTGGCTTCACTTTGCAGGATGTCTGGTTCTAGGTGAGTGATCACACCATCGCAGTTATTTGGATCATTAAGATCTTTTTTGTATAGTTCTGTGTATTCTTGCCACCTCTTCTTAATATCTTCTGCTTCTTTTAGGTCCATATCATTTCTGTCCTTTACTGTGCCCATCTTTGCATGAAATGTTCCCTTAGTATCTCTAATTCTGAGAACACAAGCCAGGCAGGACAAAGGTATGAGAGTGTCACCAGCAGAAGCACCAAACTGGTACCCAAGGCAAGACCCAGCCGTCCCCAAGGGAGGGCTCCCTTCAGCTCCATGACACAGTTAAACACTGGTCACAGGACTTCCCTGGTGTCCGGTGGTTAAGACCCTGTTCTTCCACTGCAGGGAGCGCAGATTCAATCTTCTGTCAGGGAACTAAGATCCCACGTGCCTCACAGTATGGCCAAAACAAAATAAAGCTATATTAAAATAAATAAATAAAATGGTGGTCACATGGTCAGGTGTGTGATTTTGGACAATTAAGTTCACCTCCTTAAAATGTTGCTTTTCTTGAATATAAAATGGTGATGATTAAGGTCCTCAATAAAGAAGTGTGATGAGGAGCAGATAAGATACTGCGTGTGAACTGTGTTACTCAGAATCCAGGCACAAGGGATCTTGAGAAATGGCATGGCAGTCAGTAAGGTCCCCTACCTTGTCTCCAGGAGCACCCCCATAATGTTTTCTAGTTAACATTTTAGAAGGTGCCAAAAAAAGATGATTCCAAGGAAAAAACAAAGCCCTGTGATCAACACATTTGCTTCTACATAAGTTTAAATTTGGAGAAGGCAATGGCACCCCACTCCAGTACTCTTGCCTGGAAAATCCCATGGACAGAGGAGCCTGGTAGGCTGCAGTTCATGGGGTCGCTAAGAGTCGGACACAACTGAGCGACTTCACTTTCACTTTTCACTTTCATGCATTGGAGAAGGAAATGGCAACCCACTCCATGTTCTTGCCTGGAGAATCCCAGGGACGGGGGAGCCTGGTGGGCTGTCATCTCTGGGGTCGCACAGAGTCGGACATGACTGAAGCGACTTAGCAGCAGCAAGTTTAAATTAAGACTTGAAATCTTTCATGCATCATTCTGCGCTGACATCTCCTCCCTGATCTCTGCCGTGGCAGAGCCCCGATGCTCCCCACAGGGACAAGGGGGTCCTGATGGCCACGCTGATCTGCACAGAATTCCGAGGCCTCGAGAAATGGCATGTTTTTCCCCACCCCAGGGCCCTAGAGGCCCATTTGCACAAAGATGCTGAACTTGAACTGGAGGGTTATGGGCGTTTTGAGGTCGAGACACCACTTCCATGTGACAGCACAGAGGAAGCATGCTGCTGCCCTTCTCCCGACATGCAATGAGTCCTGAGAGCTCGGAGCAGCAGCAGGTAGGATCTGTGTCTGTTTGGAGACGACGAGAGGGAGGCTCGGGGAACTGCTGTCAGCTGTCTGTGGGCACGGGCGGATGGCCCCACTGTCCAGGGTGAGTGGCCGCTTCCTGGAGCCCAGGTTCTTCTCTGCCCGCCTCCCTCACAGAAGGAAGGTCTTATTTCAGAGCAGCTTGGTTCCCGGCCGTCCAGTTCTTCACAGATCACTGACATCACATCTACCCAACCTCACACTCCAGCCACTATTTACGAGTGGTGTTTGTAAGCCCCAGAGATCGCCTGGCAGTTATCCACACAAACCTGACCCGAGCCATCATGAGTCGTTAATCAAGACCCGACACAGGGTGCCTCCAGCCCCACGTGCGGTGGTCCACCTCTGGGCTCATCGAGGGCACCTTGAACGTCAGCTTAGAGATTTGTCAGCTCTTGTCACCAGCCTCCCGGTGATGACAATCAACAGCAGAGCTGAACTCAGCCAGAGAGGCCGCACAGCCGGAAACCGTGGGGAAACGTTGAAAACAAAACCAAAACGGAGACAGAAAAAACCCCGTCAATTTTAAGAAAGATTTCAGCAAAAATAAGACTTGTCCGAACCGATGTAATGAAGCATCCAGACCAGGAGGCTGTGAGTCAGCCCCGCGCATCAGCCCCGCCTCAGCCAAGCCTGGGCTCCAACCTGGCTGGACCCGCACCCCCCGGGGCCCTGCTCCTCCCCGTGGACCTGCCACAGCCCTCAGGCTGGGTCAGCCGCACAGCTAATGACCTGTCGGTGCCCACACTTCTCACCTCTCACAGCCGGGCCTGTCACAGCTGGGCTCCCGCTGGCCCAGCCCTGTAATTTAGCTCAACAGCTTTATGGACGAGAGGAAACAGAGAGCGTCCTGGAGCCCCCACACTTGCTCCAGGAGTTCATTTCCATCCCAGGCTGGAGACACATGCCAAGTATTTCAGGCAAACGGCGTGGGCAGGGCAGGCCCAGCTGGGCACTGGGCACCACTGGCTCTGTGCTTCTGGTCATGGGGGGAGGGGTGTGCATGTGTGTCTGTGTGTCTATGTGTATATGTGTGTGTGTCTGTGAGTCTGTGTGTGTATATATGTGTGTCTGTGTCTGTATGTGTGTATATGTGTTTGTGTGTATATACGTGTATGTGTGTATATGTCTGTGTGTGTATATGTGTGTCTGTGTGTGTATGTGTGTCTATGAGTATGTGTCTGTGTGTATATCTGTGTGTCCGTGTGTCTGAGTGTGTTTATGTGTGTCTATGTGTGTGTGTATGTCTGTGTATACGTGTGTCTATATGTATATGTGTGTCCGTGTGTGTGTCTATGTATGTGTGTCTGTGTGTATATGTGTGTGTCTATGAGTATGTGTCTGTGTGTATATCTGTGTGTCCATGGTTCTGAGTGTGTATATGTGTGTCTGTGTGTATATGTATCTGTGTGTGTCTGTGTGTATATGTGTATGTGTGTCTGTGTGTGTCTGTGTGTCTATATGTGTGTGTGTCTGTGTGTCCATGTGTCTATGTGTATATGTATGTCTCTGTGTGTGTATGTGTGTGTATATGTGTGTCTATATGTATATGTGTGTATGTGTGTGTGTCTATGTATGTGTCTCTGTGTGTTTGGGTGGGTGGGTGTATGTGTATGTGTGTGTGTGTGTGTGTGTGAGAAAGAGAGAGACACAGAGAGAGAGAGGAGCCTGCCCCCGGGGTGGGTGGGTGGTGTGAGCAAGTGCATGTGTGATGCTTTGAGAAACATGGGAGGTATTTTTTATAAACAAGCACAAGCTCTGCCCCCAAACCTGTGGTTGGGGACTGCTCCCCACCCTTACACAGAGGCCCTGAAGTCCATGCTGGCTGGTAGGGGAGCCCCAGGCTTGCAGGGGAATTGCTTCGGCTCCCTAACTCTGTAGCTTCAGAAACACCCCCAACCTGGGCAGAATGGAGGAGCTGCCTCTCCCAGAGCCCCTGGCCTGGTCCAGGCGGCAGTGTCCTCTCAGTGAAGAGCCTGAGCACCCTGCATGCAGACCTGCAGGGCAGCCACGCTGGAGGCATGTGAGGCTTCAAAGCAGTTCCCTGTCCCATGTTCTCCCTTTGCACCCCCTCGGCACCCAGGGCAGGAGAATCTTCAGGGGAGGATGTGGGCAGAGGCTCCCGGAGACAGCCCACTTTGTCCAGGAAGCCGCGGGCCTGGGGGCACCGGGACACCCCCCACGACCCCTGAGGGCAGCCTCACTGGCCCATGGGCCCTGAGGTGGTCACACAGGTGACCACCTGACCACTACGGTCAGGGCTCCAGCAGAGAAAACAGAAAGTAACCTGTAGCGCAGTTATTCAGCCCTTGTCTTTATCAAATTGTCACCAGGTGTGAGAATTATCCATTTTTATCATCCCAACATGTTCACTGATTGTAACAGTAGGTCGCCACATTAAACATGACCCAGTAAGGGGAAATAAAATGTGTTTCACCCAGACTGTCAAGACCGAAGACAAGCAACATTCATTTCTATAGATGACACATAAAGGTTTAAGCCAGTCCCTTTCTAGATGACGTTATGATTTGGGGGTAGCAAAGACATTAGGAAAGATCATGTGACACTTCAATTAAAAATGCCCTTTTGTTTCTCCCCTGGGCCTGTCCAAGCTCCCATGGTTCACCGAGGAAACTGCCTTATTAAGGGAATAATGGGTTCCATGCTTGCCTCAGCCAAGAAACAGTGCCTGCAGTTAATTAATCTTTCTGGGACTCTGACCTATTTGAATTTGGCCAAAATGCCCTGAGAGGGGATTTTCTTGACACATATGACTCAGCTTCAATGGGGAAGAACTGGAGTCTTCTCAAGTATGATGTCCTCGTAATAGTCTCTATCAGCCTGGCCTTGGGGTTCGTCGTCTTGAGTAAAACGAGGGGATGGAGTCAGGCTGAGCATCTCGAGGGGTCAAGGTGAGGGAGACCCTCTCTACACTCACTCTGAACATCAGCCAGTCCAACAGCAGGGCTGTGTGTGTGTGTACATACATGTATGCATGCATGTACATGGGTGTGTGCATGTGTGTGAATTATACTGCCCACACATTTGGTCTCAAAGAGCAAGGCAACTTCACTCTCATAGGATCTCATCTTTTCTTCCAAAAATCTATACATGGTTTATAAGTTAATTCCGTTTATTAAAAGATCAGTGAATCCCTTGACATCTTCTGCAAATTGTGCTTGTGTGTTTATATGTTGTTCAAGACAGAGGGTCTGAAGCTGATGTCTGATTCTCAGAGAGGTCTAGCCCTGCTCCAAAATTAGGAACCACTGATTTAAATAAAAGGAAGAAAAAGTGGTGGTCAGGAGTCCTACCTCTGGAGATGAACTGACTGAGACGTTTACCCTCTGCAAATCTCCTTAAGGGAACCACGATCCCTCTCCCATGGGATATTCCTAGGCGTAAAGGATTTGAGGCAAGTATAACACTGTGAAGGTGTGGAGGCACTAACAGTGTTGAGCGAATAACGAACACCAGTTTACACTGTGTTTGTACATCCTAGCCCCTGCGGAACCAGCTGGAGGTGAGGCCAGGGAGCGGGGGAGCTCTCCTAACCTTGACTCAAGTTCGCGGCACCTGCGTGCTGCTGTCTGGAGGTGTCACCTGCCCGAAGACTTAAGGCAGGATGTGACCTCCTAGTATCTTTCATCTCAGAGGCGTGGCTGTGAGAATAATACTGTCTGTGACAAGGGCGCTGAAAGAGCCTCCAGGGAGGGCACCACCCCTGAGGATCCCCTGACCCCTCCTGGGGGTCTTGTCACGAAGCCAACCACGGCCAGCACCCTGGCCTTGGGGAACCACAGGGTTATTCATGGCGCTCAACAGACTGCAGGTCTCCAGAGCCACGTTTGGGAGCAGTCTACTTCCCACAGCCAAGCAGAGGGAAGGAGACCTCGGTTCTGGCCCCATCATAGCCCTTCCCGGCCCAGGAGCTGCTAGAGGGCAAGGGACTGTTCTCCTAGCATCTCAGCCCATCTCCAGGTAGACCAGGTGAGCGCTGTGTGGACCACAGTGAATCTGATGAGGTCCCGATTTCAACCTGGGGGTCGTGAGAGAATCACCCACACCCGCCACCACCCCCGTCACATGTAGGGTGACCTCTGGGACTCTCTCCTTCAGGACGCCTGGCAGTGAATCAAACGCCAAATGGCTGATGTTCACACTTGAAAGCAATCGTGTGGCCTGTACTGCTTGCTCACAACTGTTCCTTCTTTCCCATGCTCACCCAGGCTTGCCATGGACAGAGCACCACAGCAAGCCTGGCCATGTGGCTTATCGCCGGCCAGCAGAGAAAGCGGGCAGGTCCAGCTCCGAGCTGTGGCCTCAGGCATCATCACCTACTGGTCCAGTCCTTCTGCCCACCTCTGCAGGGCCATTTCCACAGCCTGAGTGCTAAAAGGAGACCTGCTCGAATGGGTCCTGATCCTGGAGGTCGTGACCAGCTGAGTGGTAACCCACCCGTGAGCCCTACCTTGAGTTTAACCCCTGAGATATCAAGTTGTCTACTATCAACCATCACTTGCCAGAGCCTATCAGCTGACTCATCCTGCCCCCGAGAGAGCCTTGTCTGCCTGGAAGTGGTTCCCACACTGCCCAATTTCCCAGGCCACCCATGAGGCACTGGGTCACACACCATGTTCAGCAGCTGGTTACCACTTCATGCACCACATCTTCCGGCGAGAATGTGGGCCCTGAAGGCAGGAAACACGTCCTGCACCTGTCATCTCCTACTCTTTTCAGAGTGTGCTGTTGCTCAAACGTTTTAGATTTTCATCATGACATCTCCCGAATGCTCCACAAGGACCACCCAACCCTGGCCAAGGAAGTGCGCCGTCCCCACACCATCACTGACCAGCAGAGTCGGAAGGGGCCTCAGCCATCAGAGCCCACGCTCACTGACAACCCCTGAGCCCCAGAAACTGCTTCAGGCACCTGACTTGAACTGGCTTCTCGCTCACAGAAGCAGGTGAGGGAGAGACGGCCGATCTCCCAGATAGTAAGGACTGAGTGGCGCAGCCAGAGTTAGACTTGGGCATCTGGGTACAGGTCATGCCATCAGCTGAAAATGCTTGGACATCAGTGTTGTCCATCCCCTCTGAGATGCATGGACCTCTCCTCAGGAGGGGCTCCTGGTGCCCAGGCCAACTCCTGATGCACAAATGGGGCTCTGCTCTCCCGAAGGGGCACCCAGCCAGGCCTACTCCCACCAGCTGCCCATCGAGCCCCTGAAGCCTGCAGACACGTCCCCTAAGGTTCTCCTTCCCAGAGAAAGAGAGAGACAGCCCGGCTTCCCTGTGGACCGAGGGTCATGGCTCCGCAGGCCCAGCACACAGCTCACCACCACCACCAACATGGCCTTGCCCACGCTGTTCATTAAGGTGCTCTGAAGTCAGTAAAGCCTGAACAGACACAGAGGCCCCAAAAGTGAAGGCCTGCGACAGGGACCTACCCCAGAGAGCCCCGAGAGGTCCTGCCAGAAGTAGGTGAGAGGCAGCCCCGGCTCGGACGGCACCACTCGAGACACCTCCTCCCCATGGAGGCCCCGACACACATCCCAGGGGTTCACCCGGCCACATTCAGTTTTCAAACAAACCAAAAAAAACACAGACTATTGATGAAAGTGCTCTTCCATTATTTAATCCCTAATTCTCTAAACACATCAAGATATTTTTGGCATCTTTTTTCTGGGTCTAAGAAAATCCAAGGGACTTTCCAGGTGGCGCTAGTGGTAAAGAACCTGCCTGACAGTGCAGGAGCCACAGGAGACACGAGTTCAAACCCTGGGTTGGAAGATTCCTTAGAGTATGAAATGGCAACCCACTGCAGCTTTCTTGTCTGGAGAATTCCATGGACAGAGGAGCCTGGCGGGCTACAGTCCATGGGGTTGCAAAGAGTCAGACACAACAGAGCATACACACAGTCATGGAAATAGGCTTAATTTGCTAGTTAAGAAACAAAAAATATCAGATATGGTTTTTATAAAACAGCCCTAGGAGAACTGAAGACACATCTACCCTATCGAGCCAGCCCTTCCACACGTGTAAACAGAGCTCGTACAGGAATGTCAACTGCCACACCGTTTGCAATGGCAAATATACTAAATGCCCATCTGCACTGACCAATGCTGTGCATGTCTGTTCACAGAAGGGATGCCTCTTCACAGTCAGAGGGAACCAGCAACATCAGCCAGCGTGGACTGCGTCAACATCCCAACACCAAGAGAGTCAAGCTGCAAAAGTACACAGAGAACATCACATCATTTTTATATATTTACAAATATGCCAAACTAAAGTGTAAAACTACATTCACAGAGGGTAGAAGCCTCAAACCCCGCCAGAGAATACCAAACAGTAGACTCAGACTCTGCTTCCTCTGGGGAGACAGAAGGAGAGGTGGGGTCAGGGAGGGGTGCATGGGGCCCTCAACTCTGTTGACAATATTTTCTCTAAATAATATTGTAGGAATTATAATGCAGGATAAAAGTCTATAGGAAACGTAGTAAAACACTTCAGACAAAGTTTGGTGGAAGATACCACCAAGATACAGTGTTTGACTATTACTATTACTTAGTATTATTTACTAAAGTGTAGTATTATTACTGTGGATGGTGATTGCAGCCATGAAATTAAAAAGACACTTGCTCCTTGGAAGGAAAGCTATGACAAACCTAGACAGCATATTAAAAAGCAGAGACACCACTTTGCCAACAGAAGTCTGTATGGTCAAACCATGACTATGGTTTTTCCAGTAGTCATAAGAGGTGGACCATAAAGAAGGCTGGATAAATTACAAGCTGGAATCAAGATTGCCAGAAGAAATATCAAGAACCTCAGATAGGCAGATGACACCACTCTTTTAGCAGAAAGTGAAGAGGAACTAAAGAGCCTCTTGATGAAAGTGAAAGAGGAGAGTGAAAAAGCTGGTTTAAAACTAAACATTCAAAAAACTAAAGCATCCAGTCCCATCACTTCATGGCAAATAGAAGAAAAAAGAGGAAACAGTGACAGACTTTATTTTCTTGGGCTCCAAAATCACTGCAGATGGTGACTGCAGCCATGAAATCAAAAGATACTTTCTCCTTTGAAGAAAAGCTATGATAAACCAGACAGTGTATTAAAAAGCAGAAGCATCACTTCACCTAAAAAAGTCCGTATAGTCAAAGCTATGTTTTTCGAGTAGTCATGTATGGATGTGAGAGTTGGACCATAAAGAAGGTTGAGCACCAAAGAATTGATGCTTTCCAAATGTGGTGCTGGAGAAAACTCTTAACAGTCCTTGGACAGCAAGGAGATCAAACCAGTCAATCCTAAAGGAAATCAACACTGAACATTCATTGGAAGGACTGATGCTGAGGCTGAAGCTCCAATACTTTGGCCACCTGATGTGAAGAGCCAACTCATTGGGAGAGACCATGATGCTGGGAAAGATTGAAAGCAAAAGGAGAAGGGGGTCAACAGAGGATGAGATGCTTGGATGGCATCACCAACTCAATGGACATGAGTTTAAGCAATGAAGAATGAACAATGAAGAACAGGGAAGCCTGGTGTGCTACAGTCCACGGGATCACAAAGAGTCAGACACGACTGAGCGACTGAACAATGACAATAAAATATTATTTACTATATTTTTCAGCATAATTTAAAAATTTTATACTGAAATAAGCTGTTGTTATTCAGTCTCTCAATTGTGTCTGACTCTTTTAGACCCCAAGGACTGCAGCATGCCAGGCTTCCCTATCCTTCACTATCTTCCCTGTCCTACACCGTCTCTTTGCTCGAATTCATGTCCATTGAGTCAATTATGCCATCAAACCATGTCATCTTCTGCCTCCCCCTTCTCTTTCTCCCCTCAATCTTTCCCTGGACCAGGGTCTTTTCCAAGTAAATGAATAAATAATATTATGAGTTTTAAAAGGTTTAAGTTTTAAAAAAGGCTTAGCATTATTACTCAAGTTAGAGGAAGAGAAAAACTTTATGGTGTACTGAAAAGTGTTCAGTGAACTGGAGGCTACCATGATGGTGGTGAATCCAGCATTGTTCTTACCACCAGGACCAAGAAGCAGGAAAGACATAGTGAAATAGGATAGGTAACCAGAGAGCAAAACAACGAGAAAGTAAGGGCAAATACCTGACCCAGTAAGCGTTTGATAAATAATGGATAAATTAGTGAGTACACTGGGAGAAGGCAGGTGTAGGTGGAAGCCTGTGTTCCCGGAAGGACTGTGTTCCCGGTCCTGAGCAACAATAAAAGGCCTCCAGCAACACTAGGGATCTCAGCGTGAAGAAACCACCAGGCAAGGCCAGGGAGCGGTAATCATGTGGGCAGTTGGAGTGCCCCGAGTGGATAAGACACAGGACAAGAGCAGAGTCATCAGGGATAGAAACCTGCTATTAAAGACCCAGCACGGGGTCCATCTAGTCAAAGCTATGGTTTTTCCAGTAGTCATGTATGGATGTGAGAGTTGGACCATAAAGAAAGCTGAGCGCCAAAGAATTGATGCTTTTGAACTGTGGTGTTGGAGAAGACTCTTGAGAGTTCCTTGGGCTGCAAGGAGATCCAACCAGTCCATCCTAAAGGAAATCAGTCCTGAATATTCATTGGAAAGACAGATGTTGATGCTGAAACTCCAATATTTTGGCCACCTGACTCGAAGAGCTGAGTCCTTAGAAAAGACCCTGGTACTGGGAAAGATTGAAGGCAGGAGGAGAAGGGGACAACAGAGGATAAGATGGTTGGAAGGCATCACCAACTCAATGGACATGAGTTTGAGTAAACTCCGGGAGTTGGCGATGGACAGGGAGGCCTGGCATGCTGCAATCCATGGGGTTGCAAGGATTTGGACACGAGTGAGCAATTGAACTGAACTGAACTGACTGACAGAGGCCTAAATAGTAAGCAACTCACATGCACACACACAAACGGATTGAAGTGGGAGGAGGGGGGAGAATACGGCAGAGGAAAGATACAATACTGTTCATCAATTATGAAGTAGCTTTCCCCAAGGACAGGCTGAGCATTTTAACTCATCAAAAATGATCACACTCAATCATCTATCTGCAAGTGACTTGCCACGTTGGCTCAGACCTGCCGGGATGTGGGGCGCCAGCTGCCAGTCCCCACCCCCTCACCAGGTCACCCCCCAGTCCTGCCTCGAGGGTCCCCAGCTTTCTGGGGTTGATGCACAAGGATCAGGTGAGGTCCAGACCTGGGCCCTTCAACTCCAGGGCAGAGACAGAGAGCTGTGTCATTTAAAAATCTAGCAATGATCCACATTTTAAACATATGTGTTATTAGGGAGTTGGACTGTAAAGAAGATGGAACACTGAAGAATTGATGTATTCGAGCTGTGGTGCTGGAGAAGACTGTTGAGAGTCCCCTGGACTGCAAGGAGATCAAATCATTCAATCCTAAAGGAAATCAACCCTGAACATTCATTGGAAGGACTGATGCCGAAGCTGAAGCTCCAATATTTTGCCCACCTGATGCAAAGAGTCAACTCACTGGAAAAGACCCTGATGCTGGGAAGGATTGAGGGCAAGAGGAGAAGGAGGTGACAGAGGATAAGATAGTTGGATGGCATCACTGACTCAATGGACATGAGTTTGAGCAAGCTCTGGGAGACAGTAAAGGACAGGGAGCCTGGCATGCGGCAGCCCATGGGGTCAAAAAGAGCCGGACACAACTGAGCAACTGAACAACAAATAGGAAGTAAACGTTGGGGGTAACTGTTTTGACGGCTAGCAAATACTTCCCATCCTTACTGTGGACTTGAAAATGCTGATCTCTTAAGGCAGCGATTTCTCCTGCCATTTAATTCTGCTGATGCATGTGCACCCTGGTCAATTTCAAGTCTTCAAATGCTCTGAAGACGCCCGGCTGAGATGTCACCGTGTCACCTTGCGTTCACCTGGCTCCCCCGCCTGCTGAAGTCGCTGTCTCAGCAATTTCCCTTCCTCCTGAAAACTCCAAGGACAGGTCAGCACTGCTGCTCTTTGCTACTCTATCAACTTACTCCTATCACTAAAATGTCACAAATTAGAAAAGCTCCTTTAAGATAAGCACACACACTTTGCAGGGTGTATCTGTATATACATGCCTCAGCCTGTGCCCCATGGTCACCATTTTTCCAACATCTACACACTACACTCTGAGGATCCACATAACAGTGAGAGATCAACAATGCCACATTACTGAACTGGGTCTTTCCCTACATTTTAGTCTATTCTTTCCACATAAATATTATTCACAAATTTCTGTTTCTACTGCACATCTCTATTTACTAAAATCAGGTTTGAAACTGCTTCAGGGGAAAAAAAAAAAAAACAAACTAGACATTTAAAACAAAACACTCCATTCTGTAAAATATTTTCTTAATTTAAGGTTAAACTTAGATGTCCTACAACAATGAAAATCCTTATTAGAAGTTAAAGCCATTCCCTTATTCATCCATGCTCTCTTGGCGTGCGACAGTAAACATTTTTCTAAACAAGGAATTCAGTGTCTTTGCAGTGACCTAGAGCTGATTAAGAGGCTGATTAGCTAAAACCCAGTATCTCCAAGAGGTCTATTGTAACCAGAGACTGGTGGTATTTCAGAGCTGAAGACTATGGTGGAGACTTCTGGTCAATCATCTTAATTTAACAGAATAAGACACTGAGGCTTGAGCTTTATCAAAAGCCCACGGCTGGTTGGTGGCAGAGAAAGGAGAAGGGACCCTGGGCATGGGGCTGTGTTCTGCCACTGAAGTTCCCCTACCTTGTTATTAAGGTGGGGGTGGCTCTGTTGTTATTTGACACAGAAGAAGGAATTCTGCAAAGTTGGCCTTAAAATGTGAATTAATTAATGACTGGAATCTTTAGCTGATTATTTTTCATCTTTGTTTATTTATGCCAAAATGATTCCCAAGTTAGTGAAAAAAATGAAAGCCATTCTCTACCAATCTCTTTTGGCATGGAAAATATTTTTCTTTATAAAAGAACCTAAGAGAGATACAAAGATTAGTTGAAAGAAATACTATCTTAGAGATAACTCCCTTGAAAGAAACTTAATTTAGCAGGAGATAATTAAGATCAATTGGATAATGATACAGCAAAAATTTCAGCAGCAAAAAAAAAAAAAAATTAAAAAACCCTGAAACAATGTAGCATTTGTTTAGTGTGCTCCCACACACACTCATTCACATACACTCTCATATCCATACACACATACACACACACAACTTTAATAACTTTCAAAGAAAGATAGAAAATGACCAGAAGTTGAAAGAAACACAAAGAGCGAAGGAAATACAGAATTGTCCACTATAGAAAGTCATGCCTGTGTGTTCTGCTGGCTTTAGGGCCCTCATAAGATGAGAAATTGATTTAAAAATCTCCCCCAAGAGTGCTATTTGGTTGACTATCTGGAAAACCCTCACCATTCAGAAACACAGTTGGGAGACGTCATTGTGAGCAAACATCACGTGATATAACATAGGATAAGCAGTGAGCATTGTTTCAGGTTAGTTGGAAGAAAGACATCTTTGCTTAAGCAGTGAAACCTCTTTAAAATTCGCTTCAAAGGCTGTATTCTCTTAATGATAATACTTTAAAAATGATCATTACTTCTCCAAGTATGCATAATTTTTTAAAGAAAAAATTATCACAAGAAATTAAACATATACTTTAAACATGCAACTCTGTGAGCATAAAGGAAGTCTGCAGATTTTGTAGGCAACTGAATGGATGTAGTTTCCTCAATACGACCTCACTAATCAAGATTCAGAACTAAGACAATTCATGTATTATTTCATAGCCTGCCCCCACACTCCAAAAACAAGTAGTCATGTTAAGATGTTTTAAAGAATATTGCTGTGGTCTTTTCAAAACCTGGGCTTCCCTTGTGGCTCAGCTGGTCAAGAATCTGCCTGCAGTGTGGGAGACCTGGGTTCGACCCCTGGATTGGGAATATCCCCTGGAGAAGGGAAAGGTTACCCATTCCAATATTCTGGCCTGGAGAATTCCATGGACTATGTCCATGGGTTTGCAAAGAGTCAGATACAGCTGAGCGACTTTCACTTTCACTTTTCAAAACCTAAAGCAAAATGTACAGAATTTTGGCAAAAAGATTTCCCCAAGCTCTCAGCTCACCTCCCATAATGAACTTGTATAAAATATCAGAATACCTGCTTTGGGGATGACAACAAGCAGCAACAACAGCTCACATTCTTCACACGTGGCAGATAGCACGGCGTACCGTGTATAGCATGGCATGGAGACCATTGTGTCAGGGTCCCTCAGGAAGTCAGGCACAGCACTAGCACAGGATGGATTCATTTTACTCATAGGTGGACACCCAAGAGGGTTGAGAGCATGGACAGAACAGATATTTGTCCACAAATGTTCATAGCAGCACATGGTGGAAATAACGCATGTCCATCAACAGATACATGGATAAACACGATGTGATGCACACATGAGATGTTTTCAGCCAAAAACAGAATGAGGTTCTGACACAACGGGGATGAGCCTGATCATTATGCTCAGTGAGATAACCCAGACACAAAAGGATGATGGCTGCATGATTCCCTGCAATATATGAGGCCCCTGCGTGCGTGCTAAGTCACTTCAGTTGTGTCTGACTTTTTGCAACCCCATGGACTGTAGCCCACCAGGCTCCTCTGTTCATGGGATTCTCCAGGCAAGAATACTGGAGTAGGTTGTCATATCCTCCTTCAGGGGATCTTCCTCACCCAGGGATCAAACCCCGTGTGTCTTGTGTCTTCTGCGTTGGCAGGCAGGTTCTTTACCACTAGCGCCACCTGGGAAGGCCATATGAGGTCCTGAGAATGGGTAAATTCATGGAGAAGAGAGTAGAGGGTGGTTACCTATGGCTGGAGGAGTTGGGGTTGGGGGGGTGGGGGGCAGAGAGAAAGAGAGAGAAAGAAAGGGAAGAAAAGTGTGGATGAGGAGCAGTGGAGATGCAAGGCAGGGTGACCACAGGAACCATCTCCCCAAATCTCCCCAACCATCCCTTGACTCTCTCCTGGAGGCCCCGGGTCCTCTATTCTGCCAGGGTCGCTGCTGTGGCCCCCAAACCAGCCTCTGAGCACCTTGGTCCACAGCGGATACTTCCAAGGAGCGTTCTCAAACTGGAAATTCTAAGTCAACACCAGAACCCTCCCCTCACCAAGTTGACCTCCCCAATGAGACTCAAGTGTGACATTACTCAGCACTTTCTTGACCTTCAGATGGGTTATTCCAAGTTGACTCTCATCAGCAGCACAACAGAGCAGGTGTTAACAGGCATACTCCACTATTATTTAAATCAGAGAGATATGTGCAGTTCACAACTTATCCCAGCCTTCATTGCCAAGGTAAAGGAATTTTCTCAAATTTGCATGCCACATTCAGATACCTTCATTCCACAGAATAGATGTAGCCACTTACGTGCACACCATGAGATGGTAAAATCACTGTTGAAATTTTTTAAGATCAGGACTAGAACAGAGTAGCAGGTGGGGAAGTGAGCACCTGTACGCAGGCTATAAAACCCTGCAGAGATGGCAAACAGGGTACGAGCGAGGGTACAGACATGACTGTCGAACAGTTTCTCCACAGAGAAGACCGGCGGTTCTGGGCAGAGAGCAGAACTTCGCCCAGCACGTGCTCTGAAGTCGCTCCCTCGCTCAGGCGCACACAGCAATGCTGGGAGATGGTGAACCAGGGCCTTTACGTGCTGCCTCAGCAGTGCCATGAGCTTTACAAAGTTGTGTCTTGGAGAAGCCCCAGATTTAAGGCATGCATGCTGTACCAAAGCCTATTTCATGATTTTCATCATGAGATGGCCAAGGCACTGTGGTCCCCAAAAGCTGCTTCTTGAACATCCTCAGAGCAACTCACATTTACCTCATTTCTGCCAGCTTGTTCAGAAAATAATTTTTTAATAAGACACTGTGACAGCAAAAGAAAATCCATTCTTGATGTTTTTCCCAATAATTCTTTTTTATCCTTTGAGGCAACTCCCAGTCCTGGATGACCAACCATCCAGAGTCAAAAATGCAGACAGGCTGACCTGGTAGCAGAGATAAATCTCAAACCAGATGCAAGATTTTTACCCACATTTCTGTAGATTTTACAATAGACTGTGGTGCTGCAAGTCAGTGTTTCCACTGGAAAGAGTGGCTCCCATCCAGGGCCCAGCAGGGTATTTTTTTCCAGTAGGAACTAAGAACCAGCTCTCTTTTCCAAGAATCTTTTTCTTCTGCAAGAAGAAAGAAAACATCAGGTACGTAAGACATGGTCAGGCTCAGCCCTTTCTTCGCACTTGCTCACACCTGCTCCTGAAGAGCTAGTCTGGGAACTCAAACCTCCACCAAGTCCTCTCAGCTTGTTCAAAATTTCCAAAGAGTTCTACACCTTGGCTGCATCTGTGTAAATATGGCCCAACAGTTCTAGAACAAACCAAAAACACTTAAGCTTTGTAAGGATACTCTCAAGGCAAAGCTGCTGATCGAGAAGAAAGCATGGGAAGTGCTTCGTGCAGGTGAGCAGGATGCTGTCGATGCCAACCTGGCCATCTGGTCCTGCCGCGACGCTGCTGACGGAGCAGGCGGATGGTGAGACGCATGCCCTCAACTCCTTAAAAAACGTTGCAAGAGACATGCGCCCAGCATTCCCGTGTGGACCGTGGAGATAAACAACCAGAGGAGATGTAAGGACAGCGCGGTCACTCCCTGCCAACACCCGGCTCCATGGAAGGCGGGGGTGGTGTCTCCCCTGTGGTCCACGGGAGACTCACCTGTTGTGCTTGTACCCGAGTGGCACAGGTGCCATGCAGGAGACAGGTAGAAAACCAGTAGGCCTAGCTTCTTTACAAAATAAGGAATCTGTTTTACAGGGAGCACCCAAGACTCTGTAGTCGTAACAGAGGACAGACACAGTCAGGAGGTGGTTGTGTTTTTGTCCCAACCATCCAATTGCCTGGGGACACGCAAATGTCTAGAACTGATTCAACTTTGTGGAAAATTTTCTCTCCGATGTGTGGAGTTCTGCCTTATTGAGGATAGTGCGCTCAATGTCAAGCTCAGCTTTTAAGAAAATTCCTGAAGGAAATATTACCTCTTATAATAACTTGGGTTTTACCAACATAAATATATCAAAGTATCCAAAACCATCAGCAGTCACTTGAATCTTTACTTTCCCTAAAACATACATATATTAAAATATATCCTTGACATGAATTCAAGGATATTTCTCATCAAGGGAAAAAAATGGAGTGTGATTAATTCAGGACTTAATGTAGTATTATATGATGTGTCCTGACAACACAAATGCTTAGAGACAGTGGTGGCATCTGTTAGTTACTGAGGGCTCCCGTGCCCACACATGGGACAGATCACCACCAGAAAGGGACCAGGACACGGAATATTAACAATTACTGTAGCACTGGAGAACCTCAGAGCAGCTCAGCTGACACCAGGTGTGTAAGATTCCTGAACTCAGTTCAGTCTCCTGACTGTTACACTTCTACAAAAGTGAGCAAGGCGCCAGGGCAGAGAGATGTCCCAAGCCTGAACTGCAGACACAGTTCTCGAGGGAAACAGGGACTAAAGAGACCCCCTGAGACCACGTGATCTGTGTCCTACGCACTGAGCAAACTCTGAGAGTGTGCAAAGGAGCTGAGCCCAGCTTGACACTCAGAGTGCAGAAATATCTGAGCCCAGCTCTACCGGGAAACGTGGAGAAGGTGGGGCCTGAGAAAGGGTGTGTGAGCTCTGATTTGAAGAGTGAGGATTCACCAGGAAGGTACGGGGGACTGAGGACAAGAGCCCTCCGGGCAGAGGCGACATCCGTACAGAAGCAGTGATTAAGACTGTGGCCGGGCCCCCTCCAGCACAGCCTGCCTGGACTCCTGAGACAAATCAGGCAGCACCTCCTTTGTTCTCTGAGTTTGTGTGAAACTGGAAGGCCCTCATATCTTATCAATTCTGTAATGTGTGTACCAGCATCGCCGCAATTAGGATGGATCTTATGATCATGGAGTACCACAGTTTAATGGGCCGGGACTTTCCTAGTTACATCCCATATTGCCCTTATGTCACGGTGTTGATGACCACTTAATGTCAGTAAAATCCAGTGTTAAATTAGAACCCCTGTCCTTTGGGGTAAAACTATTTCTTTCAATTAATTCCCTATCTAAGAGGGACTAAAATGTATTTACAAACATTTATACATTTATTTTACCTATATAAATACATAAATATATATCAGTATCTAGATATAGATGTATCTTATTTTATAATTTATGGATTTCTACTTCTCTAGAATCATTTTGATATTTTCTAATAAAAAAAAAGGATTGTGCTGTTTATAGAATTTCTTTAAAATATGAAAAATAAAAACTGCTATGATCTCAGCATCCAATGTACTATTCTTAATTGTTGTTGCTGTTTTAGTTGCTCAGCTGTCTCTGACTCTTTGTGACCCCATGGACTGTAGCCCGCCAGGCTCCTATGTCCATAGGATTTTCCAGGCAAGAATACTGGAGTGGGTTGCCATTTCCTCCTCCAGGGGATCTTCCCAACCCAGGGATGGAACCTGCATCTCCTGCATTGGCAGGTGGAGTCTTTACCAGTGAACTACCTGGGAAGCCCACTATTCTTACTATTTTGCCCATTTTTCTTCTAGTCTTTCTGGCATACGTATGATGTGTGCAGAGAGAGTCTCGGAGAAAGAAAGAGACAGAAATGGAGAAGGCCTGTGTGATACAGGAATTAGAAGTGTGGGTCTGATGCCATAAGTCAGGGCAGCAGGGCAAGAAGAGAGCCATCTGGGGAAACAGTAGTACGTTCACAGCAACTGTTCCAGGACACCAGTATCAAGTGGAAAGGACAGAGAAGGGTAGACAGGCCCTGACATCAAAGCAGGTAAGATGGCTGCATGTGCCTGGGTCAGGAGTGTGGCGATGAGGGCAGCTGTCTGAGAAAGCAGGAAGCTCCCACGTCCACACCAGACACACCTTAGGCACCAAGGGACCCTGTGCATCCATTGGCACTGTCCTCCCCTTGCTCTCCCATGTGAACAGGCCCTTCTGGGGCCAAGGTCGGCCACGTCTGACTCTTCACCCACCAGGCTCTCGCCGCCAGCCAAGTGTGTGCTCCGGGAGGACCCCGGAGCATGTTTGTATGCTGACCACCTGAACTATGGTGACCACCGGGTGGCTGTGACCTCAGAGTCCCAAGGCTGTGCATCTGTTCGTGAGCTCACTCAGCACAGCAGACCACTCATTTACACGGTGGCCCTTTTTAAACTAGCTTTGAGACATCCCACATTTCTGACATTCTATCAGTAAGAGAATGTGTCAGCTCACATACTGGCTGGTTTACAATCATCTGTTTTTTGAATCCCAAGGGATTCTAAATATAATCACATATATATATATAGTGACTCAGTGATGTATATCACTGAATCACTTTGCTATGCACCTGAAATTAATACAACATTGTAAATCAACTGTATGCCAATAAAATGAAAGTAAGGGGGCTTCCCTCGTGGTTCAATGGTAAAGAATCCACCTGCAATGCAGGAGACAGGTTGAATCCCTAAGTCAGGAGGGAAATGGAAGGAAATGACAACCCATTCCAGCATTCTTGCCTGGGAAATCCCATGAACAAAGGAGCCTGGTGGGCTACAGTCCATGGGGTCACAGAGTTGGACACGACTGAGTGAATAAATAACCACTACCACCACAAAGTAAGAGGACCTGGGCAGTCTCAGTGAGAATTCTCCTAGGACTCTGCAAGCTGAAAAACACCCCAATCAACTGAAGTGCAAGCAGACTAGAGTTGAACACCCAGTTGGTCTGACCTGTGGGGAAGAAGGACAGACTGAAGCAGGTCTTGTCTTGCCTGGCACATCAGTAACACCCCACAACCACACAGCCACGGTGAGGCCTGGGCCTCCCTGTCCTTCCCCAGTCACCCGGGTGGGGACAGAGGTGCTGAGAGTGGGCAGGGAGGCTGGGGGCTGGAACAGTGCAGCTAGAAAAACCCAACTGTTTCTGGACTTTAACACGACCCCTAATTAGCTCTGGGGATGGCTGACAGAGACGGACAGCACAGTCTAACATGCACTGGGCCTGGGGAGGGGCGACTGATTAGCACAAACAATATCTTCGCTTTGGTCCAAGCAAGTTGGGCCCGCTGCAGCCTCTCGGCGCTGAAGATACCAGATTCAGAGACAGGAGGTCCAGACACAGAAGCAGGCACACCTGGAAGGGTTGTCACAGGGTCCTTCTCGGTCCTCCTCAGGACAATGATGATCATGGGGAAGAGAAGTCTCGCATCACAGAGGAAGGGGTATGCCGGGCCATGACACTGGACACCCATCCTCCAGCTCCGCGAGGACACCGGGTGGCTCCCCTTTACAGGAGAAAGCGAAGGGAGTAAGAAAAAAGGTGAATTCAAACACATTCTTCAAAAACACCATTGTGTGTGCTGTGTCCCTGGCTGCGGGCAAGGAGGTTGTTGTTGCTGTTCAGTCACTCAGTCGTGTCTGCCTCTTTGTGACCCCAGGGACTGCAGTATGCCAGGATTCCCTGTCCTTCACTATCTCCCAGCGTTTGCTCAGACTTATGTCCCCTGAGTCGGTGATGTTATCTAACCATCTCGTCCTCTGTTGGCCCTTCTCCTTCTGGAAGGAGGCAGGGATGCAGAAACACTGAAGGTTTGTTCTCTGCCCTGGATGGGAGCTCAGTCTAAGCGAGCCATCAGTTCATGACATTTCAATTTCTGGGTTTTATTCCAGTATTTTTAGGAATGTACAAATCCTTGGCAAAAAACATTAATGAGGCAACTTTAACAGCAGACTTGACTGTTTTTTAGGAGTATCTCTGTAATTCTAGCTGATTAAATGACTCGATACATGGAATTCTATTAAATTAATAACATCCTATCATTTCCTCCTAGTCACTCTGGCTTAATAACACAGTATCACAGGTTTTCACCTGATTTAATGAGAAAATAAAACTTAGCATGAAGAGAGAACAATGATTGTAAATACCTTCCCCACGGAAAAAAAAAAAAGCAAGCTCTGAAACATCACAATTTCTGGGCAAACTGTATTTGCTTGATTCATTATCTGCAAATGAAAACAAACACACCCTTGATTTAAAGGTAGAATTTAAGAAATTTTTTTCAGAATTTGTCCATTTATACTGTCACCATTGAGAAATTTCCCGTGAGCGCTGCTCACAACGGCCTGGAGTTACAACAGCAAAGGGCACTCCTAGTCCTTGTCCCCAGACTGCAGGACAGGTAGCCACTTCACTATTTCACAGAAAACGGGGGGTTTCGCCCACTCACTTAAGCACTCCAGAGACAGTCCTACAAGCTTACAACAGCCATCACCGTGACCACCCATAATCACCCCAGGTCCCATAATAGCATCACAAGTTACTTTCCAAATAGCAGAAATCAAAAATGAAACATGTATTACAATACAGAGTCTTTCAAAGAGTTGAATGCTGTTAAAAAATTTAAATATCATTAGCAAAAATTTCAACCCTAGTGATTCTAACCTTGTGTTAACATACACCACAAACTACTAGGATCGGAGGGACGTGATAGGCCTTTTTTTATCCTGAACATCTGTCCAGTACAAAAGGTTTGGAATTCTCAATCAAGCTCTTCCAGAAATGGAAAAAATTGAACATAACCTAGAAGCTATTCCACCACCCACCCCACACTTTAAACAAAGATTAAAAGAAAGATGCTGTAAAAATGTTTTTGACATTTCCCATTTTAAAATATAAACATGCTTGTGTATTTTAATACTATAAAACAGATAAAAGAGAGGGTAATATTTTTAAAGGGTGGAATACTTTATGCTAAAGTAAACAAAACAAAAGAGCCATCCAGGAAGTCAGAAGTTATTACCCATGAGAAGCCACATATTTTTTTCATTACAGAGATGAGCAGGTCCAAGTGCGCTCCACACGTAACGGCCAAGGCTGGGTCCTGGGGTGGCCACGCCCATCTGCTCATAGGATTCGCGCCCCGGGAGGGAGAGCTGACTGCTCAAGGCCCGGAGGGACATTCCCCACAGATCTCAGGTGAGAAGGACAGCACACTTCATCCAGCCCTGCTTCCTGCACTGAGCACACACACACACATGTGCACACACGTACACACATAAGCACACACACACACATGCAAATGACAGGTGCTGCTCCGCCCTCACCTTAACAGCAGGCAGGTCTCACCACCGGCCACACAGCGCCTGTGGCCAGAGGCCAAGCTCAGAGCAGGAGCACCATCTGGCAGAATCTGGAAAACAGCCTCCTCCGCATCCCATGAGCCACCATTGCCCAGGGTCCAGGCCACCGTGGTGGCTGCAAAGCTCAGGAAGCAGCTGAGCGCCCGGCAGAGACAAGGGCCACAACCAAGGAGAAGCAGGTATGAGGGGCGAGGGGGAGGAGTCAGGTTTCTCAGTGCCCTGGGTGTCCCCCCAGGTGCTGCTCACTCGGGTGAAGTGTTTGTGTCCCTGTCCTGACCAAAGGCAGTCTCGCCTGTAGAGCTGGGACACACCACACCAGCACGGCGTCCTCGGGGAAGAGACGGACACGTGAGGCTCATTAGCTGGTCCCCCATGATGTGGACCTGGCCTGCTGCGCTCATTTCTATGAAGACTGTGATCTGTCTTGGCGACACCTATCCAAACCTTAATAACTATCTCACAAGATGTATGCTTAGCAAACAACTGGCCTGTTCAGTTCAGTTCAGTTCAGTCAGTCGTGTCTGACTCTTTGTGACCCCATGGACTGCAGCACTCCAGGTCTCCCTCTCCATCACTAACTCCCAGAGTTTACTCAAATTCATGTCTATTGAGTCAGTGATACCATCCAACCATCTCATCCTTTGTCGTCCCCTTTTCCTCCCGCTTTCAATCTTTCCAAGCATCAGGGTCTTTTCTAATGAGTCAGTTCTTCCCATCAGGTGGCCAAAGTATTGGAGTTTCAGCTTCAGCATCAGTCCTCCCAATGAACACCCAGGACTGATTTCCTTTAGGTTGGACTGGTTGGATCTCCTTGCAGTCCAGGGGACTCTCAAGAGTCTTCTCCAACACCACAGTTAAAAAGCATCAATTCTTCAGCGCTCAGCTTTCTTCAGAGTCCAACTCTCACATCCCAAATGACTGCATACAACAGAGCATGCATGCACATGCACACACACACACGTTTGAGAATGTACACACACTCGTTCACATGCCTCACGCCATCAGCATACTAATAGAGAGCACTAGCCATCCTCTCTGTGTTCCAAGTCCACAGTCTCCTTCCCACCAGCAACTCAAGGTCACCAAGTCCCATCACAGCTTTGAGATCTCACCCTCTATGCTGAATACTGTACCGTTCTGAGCACAGGTAAGAAATCCCACAGGTAACTGACCAGCTGTCTGGGTTTGGGTGGCTCCCCCTGCTACCCACTGCCCCCCAGCAGAGCTCACTTGGAAGTCAGAAAGTCCAAGGTTCTAGTTAGGAGCTAACTAAAATGCAGCCCTGAACGAACTGTTTATTTCAGATATGTCTGCCCCAAACTATACAGAATGGACTTGTTTTGTTAAGCTGAGGATTTTTCAAGCATGATTTCTCTGAAAAAAAATGTAGTCAGAACTTTACTTGACTAAACTTCTTATTTTCAGAGAGTTATAAAGTGGGCTTATCCAACTGCAGCTAAAACAGACTCACCACACACATCACGAGCTTCCCAGATGGCTCAGTGGTAAAGAACCTGCCTGCCAGTGCAGGAGACAAGGGTTGATCCCTGGATCAGGAAGATCCCCTGGAAAAGGAAATAACAAATTGCTCCAGTGTTCTTGCCTGCAGAATTCCACGGACAGAGGAGCCTGGCTGGCTACAGTCACACAGAGGGTTACACAGAGTCGGACACGACTGAACAAGTAAACAGCAACCTGAACACATCCAAAATGCAGGGGTGTGAGCTGGGTGGGGAGGGGTGCTGTGCACACACCCTCCCCTTGGACCGGCCGCCCCCCAAGAGCACACTGGATTGGGAATGGTTGCCCTGTGGAGGGCTCTGCACTGCGGCAGAGTGAGCTCAACAAGGATGACGGGGAGGGTGGAGGTCAGCCAGGGAGGCTGCACGTGGGTGTCCAGTCAGCCCGGCTCAGGGCCACACCCAGGGCTTCCCCTGACTACAGACCTCAGCTCACAGGAGGACCCTGCCCCTGAGAAACAGTGGCTACAGACGCTTCCAGGACGTGTCCAGAGGCCTGAACTGTGCCCCGCAGCGGCCTCTTCCACCAGCGGAAGCCCTAAGATCCCCTGAACTAGTAACTGCTGAGAAGCTGGCGGGCTGGGACGTGACCTTCACACGTCTGTCCAGGGCTCTGTCCAAGGGGGCGGACTCTGCCAGCACCACTGACGGTTCCCCGCCCCTATCCCACCACTTTCTGTTTATATGTCTGCAGAAGGTATTTCCCTTCTGGAGAACAGCAATTTAGATTTTAAAACTTAGATTTAAATTTAGATTTTAAAATTACAAAACACCCTTGAGTCCTTTATTTTCAAAAGGCATTTTCTTATCAAAGAAAAACTACATTTATCTGAAAGTAACTCATGGCTAAAAGCTACTCCCTGGTTGTCAAGAGTCATCACCCGTGGACACAGCTCAGGAGGGTCGGCGCACGTTCAGATGGGCCCGTTCTGAAAAGGACCAGTCGCAGAGCCTCTAACTTTTTAATTATACAAAGTTTATTTTCTCATATTATATATGAAGCTTACATTTATATATCATGTATATATGACATGAGAAAATGGAATTTTTATACCTCTAGCACAATTTGTGATAGGTTTTCAGTCTTACTTGTCCATAAAGTAAGACTGTGTTAAATAAGGACCCTCCTAGAGTGAGCAGAGGAGACGAGTGCTCGGCCGAGGCTGGAAGGAAAGGGAGCGGGCCTCTGGTGAGCTGTAGCGCAGGTTGTGTGGATGCTTGTGTGTCCATCTGTGTATGGTCTCTGCAGACAGGCAGACAGACAGAGAGGGAGACAGAGGATGTTCTCTGTGGTAGAGAAGAAACCCTCTTACCACATTCCTATCATGAGACTTTGATAGTTAAGGCCACCCAATCCCATTGCTTCATGGCAAATAGATGGGGAAAAAGTGGAAGCAGTGACAGATTTTATTTTCGTGGGCTCCCAAATCACTGCAGACGACAATTGCAGCCATGGAATTAAAAGGCAGTTGCCCCTTGGAAGGAAAGCTATGACAAACATAGACAGTGTTTTAAAAAACAGAGACGCACTTTGCCAACAAAGGTCCGAATAGTAAAAGCTACAGTTTTTCCAGTAGTCATATACGATGTGAGAGTTGGACCATAAAGAAGGTTGAGCAAAGAAGAATTGATTCTTTTGAATTGTGGTGTTGGAGAAGACTCTTGAGAGTACCTTGGACTGCAAGGAGATCAAACTAGTCAATCTTAAGAGAAATCAACTTTGAATATTCATTGGAAGGACTGATGCTGAAGCAGAAGCTCCAATATTTTTGGCCACCTGATGCAAAGAGCCAACTCACTGGAAAAGACCCTGGTGCTGGGAAAGATTGAAGGCAGGAGGAGAAGGGGACAGCAGAAGATGAGATGGTTGGATGGCATCACCGACTCAATGGACATGAGTTTGCACAAACTCCAGGCGATGGTGAAGGACAGGGGAGCCTGGCATGCTGCAGTCCATGGGGTTGCAACAAGGAGGTAAGGAGAGCAAGGTCACTCGTGAATCTACAAGCCTGCACGTGGAGACATTGGCAATGGATGAGTAAGGAAGCCTTTTCCCTGTCTGTGGCTCCATCGTGGGTGGGGGTGGGGTGCAGTTCTGTTTAACCTCCAACTGCCTGGCCTCAGGCCTCTACACCAGATACAGGAGCAAAGGCTCCACCAACCCATCTTGGGAATGTCCTTCCAGGGCCCAAGTACACCCAGGAGGTAGCTGATCGCAGTCAAAGAAAATCTTAGAAAATCAGAGAACACAATACTTAGGGGGACCAGCTTCTGCTCTGTCTTGTCTTAGCTCGGTGAGTACACTTCACTGCTGGTGCTCTGGTTTCTTATTTGCCACAGGCTAGGCTCACCCTTCTCCAGTGTTTTCTGGAAAAGGGATTTTTACTGGAATCCACGTGTTGCAAGGCACATGGTCCACAGCCGTCCAGCTCAGCCGAGCAATGGGGTGGTCCCCAGCGAGGGCCCAGGTTTGCCTGGCACAGAATTACACACCGGGACAAGAATGTGACCCTCTCTGCCCCTCTGCTCCTGGAATATCACAGTTATGCAAATTCCTTGTGTGCAGGCTGAGGAATGTGCCCCATGCGTTTGCAGGGGCATGGAGGAGCCGTCGTCCCTAGGACAGAAACACGGTCATTAAATCATCTCCAGCAACTTGAGCGTAACTGATGTTGCTATGTCCTCTTCGTGGTCTGCACCTCCTACCTTGAAGAGAGTTCTAGACCCGTGTCCTTCTCAAGATCTCTGCTCAGAGCGCTGTGTTTCAGAACAAAGGGAAGGTGAACCCCTCATTAGGAACAAAGTTATAATTCCCTGTTCCTGACTTCCTCCAGCACATTTGGCGCTTGGGACACACCAGGAGCAGACTCTCATCCCGGGAGTCGATAAAACCATCATTTGAGGAAAAACAAAACAAAACAAAAATCTGGCCTTAGGAAATGGTGAGTCATCTCTGTGATCCTTCCAGCTGTGCTTTGCACTGGGGGTAATAAATCACGCGTAAATAATAATCACCAAAATCAAATGTGTGCATGCGGGAGAATTCCTTGTCATTGTTCTTCACTAATAACAGTAATTTGGATAAGTGAACTGTGTAGATATCAAATGTTCCTCATCTGTAGCTTTCAATTAGCAGGTCAAGCATTCCTGCTTCACAGGACACCACGTTTCGCTTGATATTTCCTCCCTCATCACATGGGAGGTCTCGCTTCCTTTAGTTTCCCGATGCCTTTTACTTCTCTTTGATTTTCTGGCCTGCTTTTCCTTTGATGGCCCACACCGCACCAGACTGGGCCACTGCGAAAGCCCCAGGGCAAGGTCAAGCAGGTCGGAGTCCAAGATCAGGCAGGTGGGAACCCCAGGTCAGGCAGGTGGGCTTTGGCTGTAGGGAGGTGACGCTGTGCCTTCCTGGCTCCTGTGCTGGGGCCCAGCCAGCCAGCCGAGGATGCCTGGCACTTCCTTCTGCTGGCCTGGCAGCAGGGCTTGTAACCTTGGCGAACAGAGGTCAGGGACCCAGCAGCACAAGGAGTGCTCAGCCAAGGAAGCACTGGGCAAGATGATTCGGGAAATTCAAGGAGAGCAGATGAAAGGAAGGACCACGCAGGTACAGACCCTTCAGGAAACTCCATCTGCAGACCAGGTTCGCCATGGGTGGCAGCATCATGCATGTAAGGGCTGGAATCACGTAAGAGAAGGAACACGGGCGGCTCAGGACGGGGAGCCCTCCCCGGGGCGGGGGTTCTGCAAGTGCCTCCGGGGAGCGGGGCTGCAGCAGGGACTCTGTCCCAGCGACGGCTCGTTCCTGGACTGTCCATCTTCTCCTTAGATGGCTGGTGCAGGCCGAGTCCAGGATTAGACTAGACTGCTGGTAGGCCCTCTGATGCTTCTTCAAGCTCACAGGGCCCTGATGTCGCCACAGCAGCTGTGGGCTCAGCCTCAGGGAACAAAGAGCCCAGAGGCCAGGCGGCCAGGTGGTGAGGGAGGCTGGGCGCCCGACAGGCCGGGCTTTCAGCCTCGCAAGGCCAGGGGTCTGGGGGGCTCCAGCCCTGCCAGCCCTCAGTACCTGGCACTGTCCCCTCTCTGAGGTCCTCAGAGCCCGAGCGCCGAGGGTAGAGGGCCTGGCCCAGGGTCTCAGCCATGTGCTCTTCAGCAAGCTTCATAAGCTCCGACTTGGAGGTTTCCATGAGGCCCCCAGAGGCACTGGGGTGGGCTGTCCCTGCTCAGTCCTCAGGGCTACAACCCCGGCCACCATCCCCGCTGGTGACAGGGATCCTTCCAGGAGCAGGGGTTCGGGGGGTGGGGGTCTAGAACTCACTGGATGAGACAGACTGGGGGGCCCAGAGCAAGCCCTCAGTGTGTCAGCGTGGGATGGGCAGCAGGGCTGGGACAGGCCCCGGATGCACGAGATCACCCGGCCCTCGGGGGAGGTGGCGGCCCAGCCTGAAGCGGCAGGCCAGGGGCGGGCCTTCCTGCTCCCCCGACCGGAGCCCCATTCCCGGGGTCCTGCCCTCCCGCCTGCCTTTCTCTCCTTCCAGGAGGCACTTCAGGACAAGGTGGGCCCTCTGCTTCCTACCTGCTGGCCCTGAGTGAGGGGCTCACACACGTCCAACATTCTAGACAGGTTCTTCCAAACTAGTGACAGCAGGACAGGAAATGGAGATTTCAAACAGAAAAATCGAGGACTACGCAACTGGGCCGAGCCCAGGCCAACGTCCGGTCACACTGGCAGCAGAGGGGTCCCGGGGGGTGGTCTGAGCTGTGCATTTCCTAGAGCCTCGGGTCCTCTTGAGTGGAACCCTGCCCCATCCCCCTCCCCCCACAAGCTTGGGGCTGGGCTCCGGGCCTGAGACGGGGCTCCAGTCACTTTGGGGACAGGACAATGCTAACCTAGATGCCCTGGTCGCTCCCGGGAGGACGTGAGGACCGGCGCCCTTAATCCGAGGGAGTGTCGTCCTCTGTGCATTTCCCCACCTCCCTGAGGTGTTCGTTTCAGGAACCACGACTTAGTTTTCAGAGCAGAGAATACAAAACCCAAGACAACATGACCCTTCCTGGGCTGCACCCCACTCATGTTCCATCCCCCGGGGACGTCTCCCTCCGACTTGCATCATGAGGGCTCATGTGGCCTCTGCTGACCGAGAGCTGCTCACGGGTCTTCCTGGTGTGTGGGTGTCGGCACCTCCCAGCCTACGCACAGCGAGTGGCCCCCAGTGACAATCAGCGACTCGATGGAACTGATGAATCAGCTATAGAGCTTGGGGAGCAGTTGACGCATTACATGTTTGCCTGGGTCTGTCTGCTTTGGACTTGCCTGATAGACATTGCTTACCTGGCCTTAAATCCTTCCTCTTCCGGTAAAGTGAAATTTGGATCAAGCTAATGACCACATTTGGCTCAGAACCCATACACTTAGCACATTTCCTGTCTCAAAATTCCTACCACACCGGGGACAGCTCCTTCATTCTCGGTGAGAGAGACAGCTACCCGGATAAACCACCCATCCAGCCAAGGGTGGAAATTATCCTCTGAGAAAACAAGTTCAAGCATCTTAAAAATAGCGCGTTCTGGAGACTGGTCACGTGGACACGGGTATATTTCTGGACTGTCTCCGCTCCGAGGCTTCTATGGGCTCCTGGAAAGGAGCCAAGGTCCTAATCTGTCTAAATTACCTTCTGCTGGAGTGAGGGTCACCGGGTCAAACAGAGATGTGGAAAAACAACAGTGTAATGGCTATTTTGCCCAGAAAACAAGGGGACCCTTCACAGATACCACCAGACAGGCCACAGGGCCTTTCTGAGAAGGGGGTGGGCAGGTGAAACTAAGCAAGCTGTGAGGTCAGCGTGGGTCCGTCCAGACCCCTCCCTGCTGCCCACCAGTCATGCTTTTCATCTTTCCAGTCCCTGACTGGAGTGTCTGAAGCACTTGCTGGGGGCAGTGAGTAACCAAGATAAGAGTTCACTGATGGATGAAGGGTCTGACCACCGAGGCCATGCCAGCTCTGGGACGTGGGCTCTGCACCAAGCCCCAAGGCCGCCGACGTCAGACAAGTCAAAGCACCGCGGTGATGACCCACACGCCTGCAGTGACGAGCAGAAGGGCCAGGTTCACAGGGGGGAGGACAGGCCTGTCTGAGTTGGGAGCAGGAGGCCAGGTCAGCATCGCCAGGTCCAAGAAATACATAAAAACTAGAGTGTGTCATGGCTTGACAGTAATATATTAATATCAAGTGAATTTAGGCCAGGAATATTGGGTAGGCCTGACATTCAACAGACTACAAAAGACAAGCCATAAGACTATCCCAATAGACACAGAAAACATTTAATAAAATTCAGCACCTGTTCATGACTTAAAAACAGCAACTCTCAGTACGCTAGGAATAGAAGAGACTTCCCTCAATCTGATAAAAAAGCTCTACAGAAAAACCACAGCTAACATCACACCTTATACGAAAACTTTGGACTCCAGCCCTATGAAATCGGGAGCAAGGCAAGAGTGACCTCTGTCACCTCTTCTGTTCACTCTTGTACTGGAGATCTTAATGCATAAAGCAAGAAAGGAAACAAAACATGTAAATATTAGGTGATCACAATAACAGAACTGTCTTTATTCACAAGCAACATGACTATCCATGTAGAAAATCCTAAAAAAAAATCTCCAAAACAAAAAACTACTAGAATAACTGTAAGGTTACAAGACACAAGGTCAATATAAAAACTGTCAAGGGTATTTCTGTATATTTGCAATGAATGATTTAAAATATAGTTGACACAACAGTAATTAAAATTCACACCAAAAGCATAAATTAGTAGGGATCTAGTCAATAAAACAGATGTAAGATTACACACTGAAACTATAAAATATATCTTAGAGAAATAAGAAACATTAATTTAATTATTAAATCAAATTATTTAGTTATTACATTAAAATATTACATAAATAGATACACCATGTTTGTGGACAGAAGACTCACTCAAAATTTCTAAGATGCCAATTCTCCTCAAATTGATCTACAAATTTGATACAATCTCCATCAACCCCAACAATCTTTTTTTTCCAGAAATTGACAAGTTCTTTTTTCAAATGTATGTGACATGCCAAAAAACAATTAGAACACCCAGAACATACTTGAGGGGGGAAAAAAAAAACAAGCTTGAAGAATTACATTCTCCAATTTCAGGACTTACCGTAGAGCAACAGTAATGAGTCAATATGGCACTGAGATGGGGATAAGCAAGCGCATCTACAGAACAGAAGCCAGAAGCCAGGAACAGACTCACACTGATGCAGTAATTAACTTCTAACAAAGGTGCCGAAGCAATTCAGTCCAGGAAGGAAAGGAAAGTCATTCTGATGTCTGGAGCTGGGACAGTAAGATACCTCTGTGAGGAGCACGTGGTCCCCCCTCCTCTCCCCCTTAGCATGCACACGGAGGATGTGCATAATTGCAGAAGCAAAGCCAGCAAAATCTACAGGAAAACGTGTTTTCACCCTTCTGTCGGCAAAACTCTCCCAGAACACAGAAAGCACAACCCAAACCTTTCAGGAAAAAATTGAGGCTTCCTCTGCTACCAAAACACAGTACACAGATGGCCAAGCAGGGCACGGGCTGGGGGGAGCGCTCCCAGATAAATCTCCCAGAGGACAGTTACCGAAAATGCTCAGGACTACGACTGCCCAGTGAAAAGACAAACACCCCAATTACTACTATATATAAAATAGATAACTAGTAAGGACCTACTGTAGAGCACAAGGAACTCGACTCAACACTCTGAAACAACTTCTACGGGAAAATAATCTAAAAAAGAGAGCATGCTAAGTCACTTAGGTCGTATCTGACTCTTTGTGACCCCCTGGACTGTAGTCCACCAGGTCCTTCTGTCCATGGGATTCTCCAGACAGGAATATGAGAATGGGTTGCCATTTCCACCTCCAGGGTATCTTCCTGACCCAGGGACCAAACCTGGGTCTTAGTCTCCTGCATCAGCAGGCAGGTTCTTTACCACCAGTGCCACCTGAGAAGCCCCTAAAAAAGAATGAATGCGTGTATACGCACAACCGATTCACTTTGCTGTACACCTGAAACTAACACAACATTGTAAATCAACCACACGCCAATAAAAGTCACCAAAAAACAGGACTGGAGGCCTATCAAACACTTCACAAAGGAGACAAATGAGTGATCAACATTCCCCAGAAAAAAGTACTCAACATAATTAGTCACCAGGAAAGGCACCATGAGATGCCTGAGTGTCCCCCCAAATAGCTCAGGCTAAAAAGAATGACAACACAGCATTGCCAACACCTAGACGGCCAACTCTCTCATCCACTGCTGCTGGGCCTATAGAGGAAAGGGAGCCATCGGTTTGGAGAACCGCTGGGAGTTTCCTCTGAAGTTAAATAATGGGCCTTCACAGGACCGACAGCCCTGTTTCGAGACACTCACCCAGGGAAAACAATAATGTTTGAAAAAAAATAAAACAAAAACATGCAAACAAACAAAAGCCTGCATAGAGACATCTTATAACAGCTTTATTTATTAAAGCCTGAAATTAGAAGCCACCTAAGTAGCCATCAACAGGAGAACAGATAAACAAATTTTGCCATATTCATATAATAGAATATTACTCAGCAATCAGAAAGGAATGAACTACAAACACCTGCAGAAAGAAACACAGAAGCCTCTCAAAAACATGATGTTGAAAGAAGAAACGGAGATGTCAAGAGGGCCTGGTTCAGATTCTGAGAGGCCCTGAGACAGGCCAATGGTGCGTATGTTGACAGAAGTCAGGTGTGTAGGTGCAGCAGAGTTGAGGGCCACTCTGGAAGGATGTGGGCCCTCCTGTGTCGTGACCGGGGAGAATGCACATAACGCCACCACACCACACAGCTGACACATGCTAACACGTGTGTGCATGCCACTACATGTGAACTACACTGCCATCAAATAAGCTGCTAAAGTTATGTTGAAGGAAGGAGAACACGGCATTTTGAATTCTAAGATTTAAGGAAAGACAACAGTTCCCTTTTCCCAAACTCAACTTTCAAACAGCATATCCATCTATAAACCATATTCATGAAAACAACCAAACAGCCACCAAAATCCAATATGAAAGAAGGTGAGAGTTGCTCAGTTGTGTCCTACTCTTTGCAACCCCATAGAATTCTCCAGGCCAGAAAACTGAAGTGGGTAGCCTTTCCCTTCTCCAGGGGTATCTTCCCAACCCAGGGATTGAACCTGGATCTTCCACTTTGCAGGTGGATTCTTTACCAGCTGAGCCACGAGGGAAACCCAAGAATACTGGAGTGGGTAGCCTATCCCTTCTCCAGTGGGTCTTCCTGACCCAGGAATCAAACCAGGGTGTCCCACATTGCAGGTGGATTCTTTAGCAGTTGAGCTACCAGGGAATCTGCTATAGTGTCTGTCAAAATCCTACACAGCTCATACAGATGATGTTACAGGAAATATTTGA
Source organism: Bubalus kerabau (assembly GCF_029407905.1). NCBI lineage: Eukaryota > Metazoa > Chordata > Mammalia > Artiodactyla > Bovidae > Bubalus > Bubalus kerabau. The sequence continues at coordinate 35,731,170 of NC_073635.1, forward strand.
TCACAGAAGAAGTTCACAATCTTAAGTGACTATCTCAGCTTATTAAACAGGATGTGCAATGTGATTTCCAATTCATAAAATGTTTCCCAGTGTGTGTGCTTACATACAGAAAAAAGGCTAGAAGGATTTATAGCAAAACAATGACTACTTTTAGGTAGTGGAATTACACGTGATTTTATTTCTTGATGCACTTGACATTTTCAAAATCGTCAACAGTGAATATATGTTACTACCATACGGAGAGGAGAATTATTTTCAAAGAGTAAAATTTAGACCCTGATACTGGGAAAGACTGAAGGCAAAAGGAGAAGGCAGAAGAGTATGAGATGGTTGGATGGCATCACCAACTCAATGGACATAAACTTGAGCGAGCTCCAGGAGACAGACGAGGACAGGGAAGCCTGGAATGCTGCAGTCCATGGGGTTTCAAAGAGTTGGACACAACAGCAACTGAACAACAGCAATAACAGCTGCTGAGAAGCTCTTGGGCTGGAACTTTTATGAAGCTCACCTGCCTCTCTGTAATTACTCATTCTGTCCCAGTTCTTCACACTTAAAATCAAAATGTCTATGATCCTCAACCAGGTACATTATTGTCAAAGAGATGACAAAAGTACAACTTTTCTGTAAAGCAATTTCAAAAGCCTAAAGCACTATAAAACTGTGAAGTCAGTCTGATGCATTTCTGTCCACCCAACTATAAGACACACGACTTTGGCGACTTAGACTAAAATTATCTTATCTGCCTCATGAAACCTAGTTTTCTCATATTTTCCTCCATGAAAGTCCCTTATAAACACCTTCTTACCTCCAGTCCAAGGCATTCCACCATTTTCCAGACCTCCAACCTTCTTCATCTCCCTCAGTGCCTCACAGGCAGGCTGGCTATATTGCCTGTACTTGAGTCTTGGACATTTTGCTCTGAGGTTCATGGTTGTGCTTAAAGTCTACCAAAAAAAAAAAAAAATTGTAAGCATTTTTAAACCATTATAAACCCTCAGACCCTCCCTAACAGCTCAGTGCAGTTCTCTCGGGAATGAGCACAGCGTGCAACGTGTCTTGTTGTAAGTATGCATTGCTCACTGCGGATCTGCAAGGACAAACTCAAGTTTTATAACTTTGCTGCCTTTTCTTACTTGGACTTCCAGCCAGTACGTGGTAAAAAATCTGGAGAGAGGAAAGAGAAGAGATTTTTTTTAATTTCAAGGTCACGGTATTTGTAAAACTTTCTCTTCTGCTCTGAGGAATCTGCAGTCTCAGAAACGTCAAAGTGCGTCACGTCAGTGGCCGAGCACAGACAGAGCTCAGACTGAACCTAAAGGCCGTTCTGGAGAGTCTGGGCTGGACTGCAGCCACCCTGATAGGAAATACATACACATATATATAAAGGAAATCCTGGGTGTGCCTGACAACCACAGTGACCACACGCACCCCAACTTGGTATCCATCGAGAAAGGTTAACAGATGCTCTTTGGAGATGAAGGACTGGTCTTTGCCGGAGGCGCTTGGGATCGGCTTAGTCACAGGACGGCAGTGAAGACCCAACAGCAGCATTAATCGCCCGAACCAATGCCTGAAGAAGAAACATTTCAACAATGCTTCAAGAGGCAAACGTGAGCTGTGGAACCTGCTTCCTCCACTCCTAGGCAAACCTCCCAGGGTTACCGGGGAGGCTGTGCAGGTGGGCGCACAAGTATCTCCCTCCCAGGACACGAAAACTCTCACAGCCATGCTCCAGGACAATGATTGTTCCCACCTGTTCTCAGAATCGCTCTGCAGCGTTTTTGTGGGGCTGTGTGTGCGTGCGTGTGTGGTGCGCGTGGCGGCACACATGTGAGACCACACAGAATCTGTACATTTCCGTCTTTATTCTGATGCACATGGAGCAGGGAGGCTCCTGCTGCCATTCACAGGGCAGCTGACTGGAGGCTGCGTCTGGCATGTCCCCGACACCCAGGGAACCTTGGTGACTGGGTCTCTCTGGGCTTTCCTGACCCCTCCTGGAAAACGCAGGTGTCTCCCTTAACTGCTCAGGGCTCATCCTGATGGGCTTTCGCTGACAGGAAGTCTCATTTTTAATTTAAAATAGTAACAACACAAGCTTTATTTGTGAGCATGACAACAGAGTTAAGAAAGTGATGGAGTGTGCGAGGACCTGGAGGAGGGCCAGGACAGAGGGCCTGTCCTTCCTCCCCCATCCTGGATGAGCTGGAGGTCAAGACTGTGCGAGTTTCCCAACTGAACCAGAAGTATCCCAGATGCTCGGAGACGTCCCCTCGAGTTAGGACATACTCGAGTTATGCACAGAATGTTCAACTTGACTTCTTGGTGGAGCGCTGGCAGGGCCTCCGGAAGGGCCCGAGAAGCCCACGGCATCCTCGGAGGCTGGTCACCGGGGTCCAGGGCCAGCCGCCTGCGCCGATACTCTGAGCTGGTCCCCGTGTGGAACGAGACTGCTGACAGCGCACAGCTGGTCCCCCCAGCCGCCCAGAGCTCTCCTGGGTGCTCTCCAGGGCTGGATAAACAGCTCGGCTGGGGCCAAATTCAGTTTGGAGACTTGTTCACACTCTGACAAGTCACTCCCTCCCTCCTCGACTCCACACCCTCGCACGGCCCAGATGTGCACAGGGTGACCTTGGGCCCAGCGCCTGTCTCCCCTGGGCTCCAGGAGGGCCTGCTGCTGTAGCAGGGAGGTTGGCTCTGGGCATGCTGAGCCCCAACACGCTGACGGGGTGCCCTCAGCATGACAAATCTTACCTTCCATCTTGTTTCCTAACTATGAGGGCACGGCCCCAAGGAGAAAGGATGCTTTCTCAGGACAGGACCCTGATCACCCAGCTCAGAACTCCAAGTGCAGCAGTGGCCTAGGTCTCGGTTCCCCCTCCAGGCATGGCTGACAGGGCTCCCCAAGATAGCGGGGATAGGACCTGCTCGCCTGGAAAGGAAAAGCCACCAAGGTCCTAGACTGGCGGCGGGAGAGGCCAGGCACTACCTTGTCGCCAGGAAGGAAAACACTAAGGTGGACAGAGCTGTGGTCAGAGGAGGTCAGAGCAGGAGCTCAAACACTGGCAGTGCCCTGAGGAGCATGCACCTGAGCGACTCAGAGCTGTTCTAGGCGGCGTTCACGCACCCTCTCCTTACAACCCTGCCACCCCAGTCCCTAAAGTCTACACGCCCACCCCCTACAAACAGAAGGACTCAACACACAGGCTGTTCAGTGCTGTGGACTCAATGTCCCCCCAGGAATCTGCATGTTGAAACCTAACCCCCAATATGACGGTGTTGGGAGGTGGGCCCTCAGGAGGTCATGAGGGCGGGGCCCTTGTGATGGGGTTCATGTCCTCATGAAGGCAACCCCAGAGGGCTCCCTCACGCCATGAGGACACACGGATGGGGAATCGAGTCCTCACCAGACACTGGATCTCAAGCACCATGATCTTCCTAGACTCTGGAGGCTGAGGAACAAACATCTGTTGGTCGAAAGCCACCTGGTCTGTGGTGTTCTGTCACTGCAGCGAGCAGACTGAGATAGCAGGCCATCGGCCCCATCACACCTTCCATGAGGACGAGCAGGGCTGTGACCCCAGACGATGGAGATCCAGGAGACTGAGATAGCAGTCCATCGGCCCCATCACACCTTCCGTGAGGACGAGCAGGGCTGTGACCCCAGACGATGGAGATCCAGGAGACTGAGATAGCAGCCCATCGGCCCCATCACATCTTCTGTGAGGATGAGCAGGGCTGTGACCCCCGACAGTGGAGATCCAGGAGCCCTGTCTTTATCAGGACACATGGCCCAGAAGGGAAGCCAGCCTGCAGGCGGGCGATGGTGGATACTTAGGGACTCGGCCTTTCTTTGTGAATAAGATTTGTAAGCTCCATTGGCAACCATTTCTCAATAGGAATTCATTGATGTAAATACTTTTTTTTAATTCTCAGGACTTTGCTTATTATTTTTCTTTTTCCTAAATGTGTATTATGAATAGAGCTGGCTTTTAAGACTAAGCCAGGGGCCCTGGAAAAGCAAGAGAAGGGAATTCATTTTGATTTTAATACACTTGAACTCTGGAGGCATCTTTTCCTCTCTGTGTATGGTCCAAGTAGACTTAATGCATTTAGGGGACATCAGAAAAGACCCTGATGCTGGGAAAGTTGGAAGGCAGGAGGAGAAGGAGTGACAGAGGATGAGAGGGTTGATGGCATCACCAATTCTATCGACATGAGTTTCAGCAAACTTCAGGAGATGGTGAAGGACAGGGAAGCCTGGCATGCTGCAGTCCATGGGGCTGCAAAGAGTCGGACATGCCTTAGTGACTGAACAACAACAAATGTACCTATGACATTTTACCTTTGGGGGATCAGAATTTCTGCCACACAGATGTGGCACCTGAAGCAGAGACAGGCCCCACCCACAGCAGCCCGGCTGTCCCAACCACACCATCACAGGCACCCAGCAGAGCCGGTGGTCTCAGACATGGCTGCACGCCTCTGTTCTACCCAAGACACACAAGTCCCGGGACAGCCTTTCCTGGACAAGCAAACTGTGCGTAAGCATCCAGGCTGGAGCCCGAGGAGCAGGAGAGACGGGCGCCACTTTCTCCCTCTGGGCCGTAAGAGGGAGACCAGCACGTCCCGGAGTCACAGCTGCAAGGCCTCTGCACAGCCGCGAACAGGCAGCCCAGCAGGCTCCCGTCAGCAACAAGCCCGCTGCCCCTTTTCACATCTGAGCTCTTCCAGCCTCCTGCCAGGACTACAACACTAAGTCTAGGAATGGAGAACCGCACAGATGCGCCTGGGAGAGCCCCCGTGCTTGCTCCTGAAGAGACACATGCTGCAGAGGGAAAGAAAACCGCCTCCACACAGAGTTCTCCTGAATTTAGAGAACACAGGGTGGGGATCACTGAGTGGGGACCGGCCAGCCAGGACTGAACCGCTCCCAGACCCACTTCCTGGGCAGACCCTGGCTGAACCCGCGGTGCAGAACTGACCACAAAGGTCTTACTTAACACGGACTCTTGAAGCCAAAGCCTGGCCAATTTCGTCTGTGTGGTTTGAGGCAAGTTTCGGTTTACTCAGGAACAGAAATAGAGAAAAAATCCTTATGCAAAAAAGCGAAACACATCAGACAGCTAAGGGGTGATTTTATCAGGCTGTTGCCCCAAGAAGGATGTGCACTATTGAAAACTTGGGGTCTTATCAGAGGGAATAAATAAGGGAGTCACTGCAGCCCCAGAAGCCACATGGGGATGGGTGAGGTGGGTCTCACCTGGCAGTGTGAGAACCGGGGTGGGGGGTCCTTTGTGGGTGCCCACTGGTGGTAGCACCAATTGTGGGGTGCTGTCACAACACGGGCTGCATCCCCCAGAGCACAGGGCTTGTCACCTGCCTCCAGGTACAGGGCATACACCCAGAGCCCAGCACCAGCCCCAAGGCACCCAATCAGTTGGCTGGGACAGCCTCCAGGGAGCCTGACTGGACCGCTGTTCACATGGGGACACGACCCATGACAGGCTCCACCAGCACCTTCGCTTCTTCAGAAGATGCGACCAGGAGACAGAATGGGAGGACGCAGACCCACCAGCAGAGGACAGAGAGGTTGAGAAGCCACGTGGACAAAGCCTGAGACAGCAGGGCCAGGGGTGTCAAGAGGAAGCCAGGAGGAAGGGCTGGGAACTGGGGAAGGGGAGGCAAAGACAGAGAGAACCATGCTGCCGCCGGCAGCTGAGGGCACAGCCTCCTGAGGAGCGGGGGTCTGGACCCTTGAATCATCGCCCTCAATGCATCCTTTATGGCCACCCTGCCCCAGAAAATCTGCTTTGAGGATCTAACATAGTCTGCGTAATTCTACTATTAATAAAAACATTAAGTGTTTTGTTTTGTTACAAATTTTACCATATACACATAAACAAAAAGAAAAATTAAAAATTACCTCTTTGGTTCCACCAGCCAGAGAAAGTATTGTTTAGTAGATGGGTTTATTTTTTTCTGTATTTCCTCAGGCAGACTTAACCAACCATATATTTTGGTCCCACCTTTCTGAGAGGTTTAAAAAATTAGATGAGCCCACAATAAAATAAGAAAAATCTAGTAAGGTTTTCATAATGCAAACTGTAGTCTGTTTAAAAGACTCAAAGATTTATTTACAGACTAGAGACCTAAGCTTTTCAAATATTTTGGTGTTGAAGTTTTATTCCTTTTATGAAATATTCAGTGGTTTTAGATCAAAGAGGGAGCAATTGTTGATCTGATTTTGATTGTTTTTTTTTTAATTTTTCAAATGTTCTTCGTTTTCAGCAAAATTAAAAACTGACAAACATGTCAGGATTCTGATGTTTTGGGAAATTGTACTGTGTGTGAAATTCCAAAGTCTGAGAAGGACTAGCCTCATCTGTGGGGACACTAAAGCCCCCTGGGGGGCTCTCCATAACAGAGTGCTGGTTACAGAGAAAGCTCTGAATTCCCAGTCCTGACGGTGCTCAGCCATGTCCACACGGGCGTCCTCTCAGAGGCACCGGCTCCCGCCGCGGCTGCAGGGTCTGGGGGAGCAGACCCCTGCCCTCCTGTGGGACACAGAGGCTGTTTGTTCATCGGGTGCTGGAGACACAACACCTGCCTGTCCCCACGACGCCTCACTGTGTTCACCACTTTGGGAGAGAAGGCACATTTCCCTTGATGGAGTAAGTCACAGCCTCAGTTCCACCTACAGGAAAAAGTCAGCTCATAACACCCCTGGCCTTCCCATCACCTCTCAAGTTACACCTGAAAAGAGAAGGAAAATGACTGAATCCACTTGCCAACAGGCAATGACCTCCAGCCCTTCAGATGACAGAAAGGGAGGGCAAGGCGGGCAGCAAGGGGGTGACTGGCCCACGTCACACCCTCAGGAAAGGAAGGGTGTCATGCAGACCATGAAGGTAAACCTCACATCTGCGGGTGCCATCAACCCTTGGGAAAGCCTTTCCAAGCTTGGAGGGCCCGTGACTTTTTAGTTAGCTGTTGGAATCACGGTGGCCATCCACAGTAAGCCCCGCTCCTGGAGACGTCTGTCACAGCTAGGGAGGGGGTGGTCAGGACCTGCCACCACCTAAAGGGAAACAGCAAGTTACCTGCCAGGAGAGTCAGTGGGGGGCTCCAGGCTGGGGGGTAGAGAGCCCCCGGCCCCGTGGCAGAGGTGCAGTGGAGGACAACACCCTACCAAGCCTCTCAATGGGGAGACCATTCCTGCAGGCCAGAACTTTCTGAACAAGCTGCAGAAGCAATTGCAAAACCTGTTTTATGACAGAGAGTAACTCGACGGGCAGGGATGTGTGTTCTCAGTACATGCAGATGTCCAACCATAACACTGCACGCTGGAGACTTCCATAACTAAACAGAATGGAAAAGAAGAGGAAAAGGAATCTATGCGTGACTGAGTCACTTTGCTGTACAGCAGAAACTAGCACAACATTATAAATCAGCTCTATGCCAATAAAATATATTTAAAAACTAAAATATATATATATATATATTTTAGAACAGGTCCCCTTTTTTCCATCCAAACACAGACTTGAATTCAATCCCCAAATAGCATCCCCAAGCCTCAGTTTTCAGAGGTGTAAAACACCTAAGCACCCATCCTTTGGCCTCTCAGGCTCAGGCCTCACACCCTGAGGAGCTGACCCTGTCAGTTATCATCCTCTAAGTGCAGACACACGGCCATGGGTTGGATCCCAAACATCGAGCCGACCATGGAGCCAGCTCGTGTCCGTGGTCCAGCTGGATGGCACGGCCAGAAGAGAAGGGGCAGCTCGCGGGTCGCACAGGAGTCGCCTCCATGAGGACGGGGTGGCCCAGAGGCAAAGGCCAGCCCGAGGGTGGCTCTGCAGGTTGGGGGACGGACACCAGAGTAGGGGCGCTCTACCAACTGGCTGTTACCAGACTGTCCCCTCATTTTCACAACACCTGCAGCTGGATCTAATCATTTCCCCCAATGCGCAGCACAGGCAGGGGGGCTCAGGCCCGTGGTAGTGGCAGGGCACACCCCAGGAGTGACCACCTCCAGCTCTGCGCTGGGGTCAAGCAAGGATCTGGGGGTGAGCCCAGCCTGGAGGAGCGTGGCTGCCCTGAGGACGTGCCAGCTGCCAGGCTGGACACCGGGACCCACCTGCTGAGGGAACGCATTCTCTCTACGACCAGTTCTGGTCCTGGCACTGAGGGTCTCTTAGCTCCCACAGGGTTCCTCCTCGAGGCCCTTCCAGGGTGCAGAACTGCCATGACTTACTCGAAATTCAGTCAGACAGTCGTGAGAGCCTAGAGGAAGACCCAGAGCCCGTCTACGTGGCCTCTGAAGCCGTCTGCTTGCAGTCGCTGAAGGGGACCCTGTGAAGGACCCATGCCCCCTAGCCCGCCCCACCTAGGCCCCAGGTCTGCTTATGGCTGAAGGACACGGCTGTGCCCTTCAGTCCTCTCGTCGCCCTCAAGTCAGAGGAGGAGGATGGACGGAGTCAGGAGGGCCAGCCCCGTGCCCTGAAGGGGACCCTGTGAAGGACCCATGCTCCCCAGCCCGCCCTGCTTGGGCCCCAGGTCTGCTCATGGCTGAAGGACGGGGCTGTGCCCTTCAGGTCCTATAAAGGCAGCCTTCAGTTCTCCTGTCACCCTCAAGTCAGAGGAGGAGGATGGATGGAGTCAGGAGGGCCAGCCCCGTGCCTTGAACCCCTCAGTCTCCCACTAAGTCCCCAGGCAGACCTCCAGCAGTCAGGCTGATTCCCCCAAGGGGGCTCCACTCCAGCCCAGGCTCTGAGAGGGAGGCCAAACCCCACCCTCCTTTGACTGACGGCGGGAGGGAGGCTCAGCCCGCATCTCCCCTGGGGTCACAGGGACCCACCCCCAGCATCCACAACACAGTCACAGCGAGCCGCCTGAGCCCCAGTCAGGGTCCCCAGTGTGACCCCCAGAGCCCAGGTCCTCATCCGAGTAGTGAGGATGGGGCGATGGAGCATCCCTAAGGCAGGGCACATGGCTGGGACCCGTGACCACTAGGGCGGGGGCGGGGGGGTGGGGGGCCGGCCTGGCCTCCAGTCCTGACGGGCTCAGCCTGGGCTCCCTCCCAAGAGCTGGCTTGTGTTCCTTCAGCTTCTACTTTTTCAGTTGGATCTCATTTAATTGTTGTCATTTCATGCATTCACCCTGGGGCCCCGGGACGCTCTCTGCACCTTTAAACACGTCAGGCGCAGAGCACACAAACATAAATTCAGTCTCAACCTTGCCACATGGTGAAAGGCAGCCACTTATAATAGAACCCTGATGTGTGTGTCCAGAACCTCTGAGGAGCACCTCCTGGGGTGTGGAAGGGGGAACGACCATGCAACAGTTTCACAGTCTCCGGAGTGAGGTGACAAGGAAGAGAGAAAAGAGAAAGAAAAACAGAGAGGGAAAAGGAAAGAAATGGATTTTGTTCTTTTTCTTCCTAACTCATTATCCTGCTGTGCTAGTTTCAAACAATTTTGAGGCCATTTCACCATAAATATTGAGCCGAATTCTACACACCTTGGCTAACGAAAATTTGTTCCAGCTGGAAAATCAGATTGCTGGTGATTACTTGATGCAGATTGCTTTATTTTTCTTTCTTTTCCCATGTTTTAAAAGTCTACATTCAATTAAATTCATCGGGACCATGGTCAGAGAACAGAAAATTGAAGATCCACAGAGAAACAAACTCAGATTCTATTTTCCATCAAATGGAGTGGAAATGCTGGAGAAGGGCATGGCAACCCATTCCAGTATTCCTGCCTGGAGAATCTCATGGACAGAGGAGCCTGGCGGGCTGCAGTCCACGGGGTCACAAAGAGTCGGATGTGGTGAGTAACTAACATACATATTTATCAAAAACAATACATGGATGATACCATGAAAAATTTCAAGAAAACTTTCAACTTTTTAAAGCATTTGCATGTAAAATGGATATGCCATGAAGACAACTCTTTGCCTTTGCTGTCAGCATGGTTCCTGAAACCTGACAGTGAAGAATCAGTAAGTAAAGGGGGACATGAGCATAATGGGAAAATGCTCCTGTCACGTGAACCATGTTGATATCAGTTGAGTCTCTTTTTGAGGAAGTGCCTATCCGTTCTTTTTTCATAAACATTTCCTAAGAACAAAAGTATTTCTGAACATATGGGCCATGTCTCTGTTTTGGATATAAAAACTTCTGGCATTCCATTGACTTCATTTCATTCTGAGTCATGCTCTCATTTGCTATAAACATCGGGGTATTTTGATCAATTAGGAATAACTGAGATGGTTTGAGAACCACATAGCTATCACTGTCTTTCCCATGAGGGTGACGGATGGCCCAATGGGCTGTCTTCCTAATTATTTTTAAATTTGTATTTTCTATTTATTTAATGTTCCCAAAGCAGATGGTCTGAGTAGAGTTTTTGCTAAACTCCAGATGAAACGTTGCCTTGTCCAGTGTCCACAATAAATGAAACAGAAGTTGACCGAGCCAGGCACTCAGCTGGTTCACCCTGTGCTGCCTTTATAACACGGTCACTACTCTCAATCCTTAACAGGAAATGTAACCAGGAACCTGTGATGCTAATATGGACAGTCCCTGTGAGAGGTCCATGAGCTCCAGGGATGAATGAACTTTTAAGACTATGTCATTGTGCCTGGTCTGCCATGCCCTGGAACTGTGTGGTCATGGGTCTACAGGTGCGTGTGCGCACACACACACACACACACACACACTCATTATTTCCTTCAGAAAAAAAAATAGTAATCAAGGTCCTGAAACACAGCCTAAAGCAGTGGCCAAGACACACATAGTCTTTGTTCCCACGAAACTTAAATTCTAGTGAGAGAGGCAGACAAACAGGTAAATAACCACTTCAATTTCCAAGAAAGAGCTGGGAAGATATAAATCATGCAATTTGAAGGAAAAGAAAGCATAAAAAGGGTGAAACCTATTCTAAGGTCAGGAAGTATTTTCCAAGAGGGTGACTTCTCAGCAGAAACATGTATGTTGTACAGGAAGAGGCAATGTGAAACGCCGCCGTCTGGGGGTGAGGTCAGTCCATCCTGTGGACAGAAACATCCCGCTTATGCTGGTCAGTGGTTTCCGCTCGCTGGGGAAACAAGAAACGGGGGGAAGGGGGTCTTGGCCACAAGACAAGCCAAGTGGGTGCTTTATAGATGTGGGGCCTTTTCTTCGCTGCTGTTTGTCAGCTTCTTGCCTGACTGAAATGGGGGGCTAAGTAGAACAGGCTCTAGGCCCCCACGTCTCTGCCTGTCTTACGTGGGATGAGGCCATTTCCAAGTGGCTCCTGAGCTGTGTGTCCTCCACACCCACACACATGGTGGGGGGAATGGATGGGAAGCTCAACCCACCTCCTCCTGGATTTTGTTACTATTTGGCTAGTCATACACAGGAAATATTTATTTTAGAGACATTTTTGAGCACTTCTGTTTCCCCGGGGACCACCCTAGACACCACAGGCTGGGCAGAGATGACACTGGGTCCCTCTCCACGGAGCACCTGGCTGACAACCCTCCCCATATGCACTCTCTCAGCTCACACTCCCGACACCCCAACAGGTAAGGTCTCAGTCTCCCCAAGTGTAGAGAGACTCCAATCTCCCCAAAGGTCCCCAACTAGCAAGTGTCAGCATGTGGCCCTTGATACATCAGGAGGTAAAGTACTCCCAGAGCACTGCTCCCTGAGGCTCACTCCCCATCTACTCACTCCCACATGTTTGGAATCTCAGAGTGAACTGTAGAGAAAAATTAAACCAAAGAAAAATTCAATGGGAAATTGATCAGCTTTCTTATCTATCAAGTCTAGACACACTATTCAGACAGTATAGTTTCTGGGCTTTTAACTTTCCATAATATTTCAATCCTCAGGTCTCAAACTGGAATCTAAGAAAACATCTATACACACACATTGCAAGCACACACATGTACACACAGGCACCTGGACATCTGCACACACACACACATACACACCTGCACACACTCAAAGACACCTACACACACAGGAACACACCTGCACACTGACACACAGGCACACACATGCACACACATGCACACACTCATGTACACATCTGCACACACACCTTCACACACTTACACACAGGCATATACATGCACACGCCTGCACATACTCACACACGTGTACACACCTTCACACACATGCACGCACATGCACACACTTACACGTGTACACACATGCACACACATCTGCACACAAGCACACACATATACGTGCCTACACACACATGTACACACCTGCACGTACACACACCTGCATACACACACACCTGCACACACACACACACCTGCACACACATACCTTCGCACACACAGGTACACATGTACACACCTGCACACACCCACACACATGCACACACACTCACCTGCACACATCTGCATACACTCACACACACACCTGCTCCCGGGCAGTGAAGCACCATGTCAAATGAGAGGAACACATGCCAAGTGAGAGGCATCCACAGACTCACTTCGTTCCGTGTATTTTCTGGGTCGTTTCTTCCAGCATAAGAGGAGTATTACTTGGTATCTTAGCAAAAGTCTACACAGCTCCTGGGTGACACAGCTAGTGGTCAACGCTGCCTGAGTCTCTGATTCCATAGTTTCAGGAGCAGATAGTGACAGTCTGAGATGGCAGGGGTTTTAGCCAATGGCTGTCCAAAGCTATGTGGCCTCTGAGGACAAGAATCAGGGCCATAAGAGACAAAGGACATACACAACCTGCTCCATTTGCCAGTTTAACCAAGATGGTGAGTTTTCAGCCTTTCCTTTTGTTTTGTTTGAGCCAGGGACCCTGTCTCCAACTCAGATCACACAGTGACACCACCACCAACCACCAAGAGATCGAGACAGAACTGCTCTAAGGAGGGGGCCAGCCCTCACCCTTCTCAGGAGCTGAGGAGACCCCTGAGAGACCCCCCAGACCCCTCTGGTCATATGGATGCAAAGGCCTGTGTGATGAAGGCAATGAGTTAAGCACCCTTGGGGGGGTGAGGGGGCAGGAATCCCAAAGGGGGCACCCTGAAAGCAGGAGCATCCTGGAAAAAGCAGCAAATGAGGAGGAAACGTCAGAGAGGAGGAGGGAGGGAACATGTGAGCCGACCTAAATTATCCTTTTTTATACCTTGAATAAACGTTGATCTTGTATTTTAAGATTTGCTTTTAACAGATAATGACTTCAGCACAAATTATAGGAAGGCCAAAAACACGAAGGATTACAGGGAAACAATATGTTCAATGTCATTTTCAAAGGTCCTTTTTGTGAGGAATTACAGTAAATTTCTCTGAATACAAAGTGACTTTGAACTAACTTGCACTGTGTGGCCGTCTGCTCTGTAACTCCGGGCAGGGCTATTATTATGCTGTCAGCGAGGGGGCCTCTTTTCTGTACCTGTCTGCTCCCTATTCACAGAAAATCCTGCCTCTGAAATCCTCTAACAAGTTGCTAAAACTAATAAAGAGGGTCATTATGCACTCTGAGAAGTCACACTGTTGTGTCGCCAGGGAGTCTTTGACTACATAAATGAAACATATTCCAGACCTTTCTTTTCTTTGTTTTGAACTCTTTTTTTCCCTACTCTTTCTACAAGAGCTCGGATGAAATCTTCATTCCTGAAAGATAATATACAGGCTTACTCCTCGCACTCTTTCAAACAGACCACACAACAGCAGATTTTCAGGGCAACCCAACGTGTCAAGTAGTTCTCACAGTTATCAGATCATCTGTTCCTCTTGGGGTTCAGAAAACAGGGTTTCATGCCCTTTGGGATGTGGCCGAAGAGAGAGCTGAGGATGCCTCAAGTCCCTCACAGGAACCGTAGGCCCTGCCCATCCAGCTCACTGGCCCCACCCACCCTGTTCTGACCCCGCCCTTCCCTGCCCATTGGCCCCACCCACCATGCTCATTGGCCCTGGCCTGCTCGTTGGCCCCACCCACCCACTCGTTGGCCCCCCCCACTCTGCTCTCTGGCCCTGCCCCCCTGCTCATTGGCCCCTCCCTGACCTGCTCCTCTGGCCTCCATTCCTCTAACCATGGAGGGGGAGGCCCTCCCCAGAAGGGACCACCCCTGTGTTTTCATTCAGTCTGAATTCTCTGAGGTTATAGATGTTTCAGTGATGTCTGAGGCTTTCCACCTCTCTGAAAGGCAGTGTTCTGTTTGTGTAACAGCGATTCTTCTGGTACTTGGTATGTTGTGTGCCTGCACAGGTGACTCCCCCATAACCGTGGTCAGGGTCCCCCAGCTAGGAGAACTGGTGTGGCCGCTGAGGCTGACCTCTCACCCTGCCCCCCCTGCCTCCTGGCCCCACCTGGATCCTCAGCTCCAGCAAACACTGGGGTCCTTTCTGTCATGTGAACACTCGGGGCCCATCCCCACCCCTGGACCTTTGCATGTGCTGCTCTGCTCTCATCATGTACTTCCCCCTCCAAGAGCCTTCTCTGTTGCCCTCGATGAGAGCAGCCACATTCACCTCCTCCCGGCCGCTCCCCAGCTCAAAGCCTAGTTACGCACGTGAGTGTCTAAGACGACACTGCATTATGTATCTGTATATGGGTCAGCTGCCTGCCCCTCCCAGCAGAACTGTAAGTCCACCGTCTTGCTCACGCCATTATCCCTGGTCCCAGCACTGAGCTGGCAGACAGAGGAGCTTGCCGTCTGTTTCCTGACTGAACACACAGGTCGGAACTAATGGAGGTCCTGCATTCCCCACTCTCCTCTCCAGCTGCAGCTCTTTTTGTTCAGCCAGGCATGTACTGCAGCCTAAGGCTTTATGCACTCATTTCATATGGAGCATCTTTCCATCACAGATGCTAGGATGTAAGCAAGGGATCGTTGCTGCCTGAAGGTGCTCCCACTGGCCTCACACTTCACACAGGTGCCCAGGCATCGTGGAGTCCCCCTCGGATGCTGGACCAGGCTCGGTGCAGCCCAACATCCCCACAAGGAGCCCATCCCATGAATCTCTAGGACACTGTACGTTTCCCCCCCCACTGAATCCTTTATCGCATTTCATGTAACTGTCTCCCCAGATGTCTGCAGACTTCCTGAGGGCAGAGACTCCCTGCCTTTTTATTCTTTCTTTTCCTTTTCTTCACATTTTATTGAAGTATAGTTGATTTTCTATCTTTAGCACTTACTCCAGTGCTTTCGACATGATGGAAGCTCAACAAACGTCTGTAAAGTCAATACAGTCTTCTTCCATGATTTATTTTCTGACAACTTTAAAGGCAAGCTCTTTATATGAAGTTTCCCCACAAGCACCTACATTCACAGATGCTCTTTCTACTCTAAAGTGCAGTGTATAAGGCTAACCGCAGTCTGCTAGAAACTTTGCAAGGGTGACTTTTAGAGCTAGACTCCCTCCTGGCCTGTAGCCTGTGTGGTCATTCTTCCATCAGCGAGTGGGATGCAGATGAGACCTCTCACTGAGCAGCTTCAGTTCCATGGAAAGCTAAGCCGGAGTGGTCACATCATCACTCTCCGTGCCACTGCCTCTCCGCTCTGGCCCCGGCCGGCAGGAACAAGAACAAGATCTGAACCCATCAGCCACCAGAACATACTTGTTGGTGAGGATGACTGTTCTGATGGCTACATTCCACCTGAAAACCATGAGGAGCGGTCCATACACAAAGCTCACGACAAGGCCGCCATAGGGAGGATGGGATGGTTGTGGAGGGCGACCCTCTCCTTAGAGTTCTAATAGACCATTAAAGCTGGGGTGGTACCTCTGACACTGAGCATCTTGCACTAGAGATCCAGGACTGAAATCAGAAATGATTGATGATGCATTTCTCTTGTTCCAGAGAAAAAGTAAGACAAGTAAGACCCCCGCTCAGCACTCAGTGGGAACGTGAGGCTCTAGGGATGAACAACTCAGGGTTAGCACTGAGCTGGAGCCTATGGAGCAGCCCCCAAGAGGCGGCCTTTTCAAGCAGAAAACACCTGAGCTAAGGGCCAAAAAGTATGATGTGGGAAGCCAGCCAGTGGTTGAAGGAAACGTGTCACATGCCCCCACAAGCCGTTTGTGTGCGCATGTTCACACTGAGTCCTCCGGTTCACCAGGTGCCCCTGTACCTCAGACCCTATTTCTCATGTCCCACGAGGTGCGTGTGGCTCTTACATTTTGCAAATGATGACACTGAGGCTCACTCAGCACAAGAAGAAATGAAATTTATAACTACATGAGGTGACAGATGTTAAGTACACGTACCACGGCGATCATCTTGCAGCATAGACGGACCTTGAATCCTATGCAGTCTGCCATAAACTTGTGCCATGTTGCAGGTCAATGGTATCTCAATAAAATGGGGGAAAACTGAGGCTCAGAGCAGCTAGGTAACACTTGCAAAATGGCGCAGCCAATAAGTAACAGAGAATTTAAAGTTCTCTCCAACATGCAGCCTACATCCATGAAAACAGAATATAAGAAGGAGAAATCTCCAAAGGGCGTGCATGCACAAGTTTTATTTCATAAACCCTGTTGGGGTTGAAGCATGTCAGAGACCCAGGACCAGGAAAACAGGAGTGAACATGGAGGGTATTCAGGAAAGTGATGTGCGAAGAATAAGAGAAATTAACTGTCTCTGACAGGTGACATATGCCTCCAGTTCCAAGATGCTCTTCTCAGGTAAAAATGGGCACTCATGAGGTGAATGTGTTAGGGGACACATGCGGGTTCTTCAAGAAGAGAGGGACCCTGCCCTGGCCGGAAGACAGCAAGGGAAGGAGGAAGGTTGAGAGAGAGGAAAAAGAAGGGAGAGAAGCACCAGACCCAGTAAGTGCTGCAGTCGGGGTCTCTTCTATGACCCTGGGCATCCAGCTCCCCCCACCCCGCAAGAAGACCCATGTCCATGCTCTGCTCAGCCACCAAGAACCGTGTAATGCATCATTACGACCCAATCGGTTTCAACAACCTTCCTCAGGGAAGTCACTTCCTACATTTCAAATGTCAGACTTAAAACAAATCATCAGGTCATCTCCCCATGATCTATGAAAAAAAGTATTTCCAAATGAATGCTGTGTGCAGCCACCACTATCTCATGACTGAATAACAAGACCTGTTAAAATATTTTTATAGCCAAGATCCTTCCAACTTCAGGAGACCTCTGAGACCCAACAGAACAAATGTTTAAATTCAGAATCTCTTCTTAAGTAGATGCCAGAGTTAAAAGCTTCCTAGTTTTCACAAATAGACATTCTAAACCCTGTTTTTTTCCACTTTCAGATAAAAACTCTGGCAAGAAAATAGGTATTTTCTGTGCTTTTCCCAAGCAATCACTTCCAAATGCTCTTCCCTTCTCTGTTCAATAGGTAATCAGACTTCACAATAAACGCAGGTTCTCTGGGCCATCCAAAGCTAACTAAGCATGCTTGCAAGATCTTCAGGGCACAGCACACAGCCTCTCCCAGAGCCCAGAGAGCCGCGCTCCAGATGGGAGCACCGCGTACTTGCTCTGAATCCACTGTTCAGAAACGAAGAGGCCCATTTTTCTGGAACAGACCAAGCAGCTCAGACTTGAAGACGTTAAAAATAAAATCATTTTCTTAAGTTACATCTTCTTGACCCTTCTTTACTAAAATTGGTTATCTCTTGTTACACCTCTTTCTCTTCACTATTTGGAGAAATTCACACATGTGAGATTGTAACCCCTCTACAGGGGACAGATGATGGCCGACTTTGGACCCAAAGGTGGACATGAGACAAAAGTCCATCAGCCTTCCAAGGGCTTGATTCCATTCTTGAGACCTACTATGGCACCACTGTTTCTCTGGAACTTCTAGCTCACAATGCATTACCATATTAATTTTGTTGACTTTAACAATCACCTTAGAAGGTAAGCAGCATGGACACAGTTTTCCAGTTTCACAGCTGAAGGAACTAAGATGCCAACATTAAACATGGTGTTGCCCCAGGGAGACCCAGGTCAAGCCCAGACCCTCTTCTCAACAACTCAGGTGACCCCTGCCCACCACCTCCCCACCTGCATGCACCAGCCGAGGCCTGCCCATAGCCAAAGTTCTGGTTCTCCTACCTGGTTCCCACCCTCACCTCACTTCTCTGCCTTCAGAATCCACTCCATCCACCCAGACCTCAGTGAACCTAATGCCCTTCTCAGAGTGGAATTAGAGTGAAATCACTGAAAATACCAAAGAAACACTGAACACCACATATTTGTCTTTTGTTTAAACTTCATTTCAGTCCTCAGCTTTTCAATATTAAATTGTGAGTGTTAAATTGCAACCACTTTGTTCTTCTAAACCACAGGTGACTGATGAAACAGTGAACCTCATAACCCAGAGAACCATGAAGTCACAAACAGGACACTCATCCAGGGCTTGAAAGGTATTCCAATGTACCTGCTGGACCTTAGGGAGACAGTGTTACATTTATAAACAGATCTTCAGCGTCTACTCCCTGGTTGTTCAGTCACCAAGTTGTATCTAACTCTTCACAACCCCATGGACTACAACACACCAGGCTTCCCTGTCCATCACCATCTCCAGGAGTTTGCCCAAGTTCATGTCCATTGAATTGGTGATGCCATCCAACCATCTCATCCTCTGTCATCCCCTTCTCCTCCTGCCTTCAATCTTGCCCAGCATCAGGGTCTTTTACAATGAGTCAGTTCCTCCCATCAGATGGCCAAAGTACTGGAGTTTCAGCTTCAGCATCAGTCCTTCCAATGAATATTCAGAACTGATTTCCTTTAGAGGTGAATGGTTTGATTTCTTTGTAGTCCAAAGGACTCTCAAGAGTCTTCTCCAACACCACAGTTCAAAAGCATCAATTCTTCAGTGCTCAGCTTTCTTTACAGTCCAACTCTCACATCCATACATGACTACTGGAAAAACCATGGCTTTGACTAGATGAACCTTTTTTGGCGAAGTAATGTTTCTGCTTTTTAATATGCTGTCTAGGTTGGTCATAGTTTTTCTTCCAAGAAGCAAGGGTCTTTTAATTTCATGGCTGCAGTCATTTCTGCATGGCTACGGATAATTTCACCATCTGCAGTGATTTTGGACCCCAAGAAAATAAAATCTATCACTGTTGCCATTGTTTCCCCATCTATTTGTCATGAAGTGATGAGCCCAGATGCCAAGATCTTAGTTTTTTGAATATTGAGTTTTAAGCCAGCTTTTTCACCTTCCTCTTTCACTTTCATCGAGAGACTCTTTAGTACCTCTTTGCTTTCTGCCATAAAGGTGGTGTCATATGCATATCTGAGGTTATTAATATTTCTGCCAGCAATCTTGAGAAGCTAAAGGCAAAGGATGCTGGTGGGTTTCTCTAGGTTCTGATCTAAAAGTGGAAAGTGAAACTGTTAGTAGCTCAGTTCTGACTCTTTTGTGACCCCATAGACTGCAGCCTGCCAGGCTCCTCTGTCCATGGGATTCTCCAGGTAGGAATACTGGAGTGGGTTGCCATTTTCTCCTCCAGGGGATCTTCCCAACCCAGGGACTGAACCCACGTCTCCTATGTCTCCTGCATTGGCATGCAGATTCTTTACCGTCAGAGCCACCAGGGAAATCCCTGTATCTAAAAGCAAGCAAGTATGTAAAAAGTGTCTCAGTCACCTCCCCCAACCCCCATCAGGCTCCAGCCCTGGTATCACTCTTGATGTGCTCACTCCAAAGGCAGAATTTCCCAGCATTCAGCGTGCTCCCAGTGCTTGTTTCATAGGAGACAGAACTATCGGCCAACTTCACAGCACGTGACCATTGATGCCAGCAAACCAGCACCTCACCAGGCACGACATCAACAGCAAGTCAGGCTGTACCACTCAGCCAGACGTGTTTATCTTTGCTAATATGTCATAACCTCATTTACATTTTTGCTGGATGACTGAATCAACACTTGCACATTTAACTCCACAGATAATAGACTCTACCCAATGGGGCAGACACGTGAGGACAGCCGCTCTGCTGCCTGGAGCTTCCTGCTGTCGTTTCTCTGCCTACTTTCAACATAGAGGATCAAGTTACTCCTTCAGAAAATAAGCAAAACAAATCATTAGTGATATTAATCATTGTCAGTTTATTTTCCTCCTCTTTTTTATTTAGTTAGGTGCTGACATGTATAAGCTTTAAGTAAATTGAACGTCCACTTGTATTTTATTGCTCGTTACAAACTCTCAACCCGCAGCGAGAGGCTCCGTTTATGTTAGAAACAGCAAAATCAACGTGGGTTCTGAGTCGCCCGTGACGGATGGAAGCCCCTCGAGGATGCCCCCTGCTCTGCAAGCCCCTCAGGGACGCTGCTGCTGCGCGGGGCTCAGACGGCCTGGATGACAATCCCCCCACCCATTCCCGCTAACCCCACCACCCCCATTGCTGGGTTTAGCTCATAGGCAGTGCAGACCCACATCATTGGCTAAATTTAAGAAGCAAACCCAGCAGGAGAGCAGCGTGGGCCACACATTCCAGGGTCTGCAATCTGCCCGTTGCCAGGGCAGCCCTGCCATGGACCTCGGACCTGCGCTCAGAGCTGGAGCCAGGGGAGGAGCCGCAGGCCTCGGCTGTCCGGTCAACAGTCAGCTTCGTGCGCCCCTTCACGTCGATGGAGGACCCTGCAGGCTGTGTCTCCAGCAGCTGGGATGGTTTTGTGCTGACCCAGCTGCCTTTTCTCCCTGCCCATAGAATACACTGTCAGAGCACCGGGTCAGCTGTAAGCTCAGGCTTGGAAGCTCGTAGCAGAGCGCAGAGTGTGTCACCTGCAGCGACACCCCAAGAGCCCCAGATAGGGCCACCCGGCGCCACCAGACAGCCACCAAAGGAGCACAGCCACTGCTTGTGCCCTTCCAGAAAAACCGGGACACAGCAGCGTGCCTTTCCCCAGCACATCGCGGGTACAGATGTCTTCCGAGCAGGGTCTCTGCACTTCTGGAAGTGTGCCCAGCACACCGTCTGTGGAGGCCGAGTCCCCACCTGAGGTCTGTAGTTTGTGAGGACCGGAGCCAGAACTCGTTGACTGAACCCCAGGGCTCTGCGGGCCTTTTGAGAAGCCAGCTGGAGAGGAGCCGGTCACGTAGTTCCATCCATTTCCTGTGGGCGTCACTTTGAAGATACTTTAGGTGAGGAGGTCCGTGCACCTCTCATCACTGCCTTTGAGGTCCTCCCCAGGCTCTTCCGCAGCCCCAACAGCACCTGGCCCCTCTGCCCATCAGTTGCTAGGTCTCAAGCACACCACCCACTGCATGAGCCCACTTGATTTCATTAAGGACTACTTTTACTATTACTATTACTCCATTACTTTTACTATTGACTCAAACCACCACATGTGAAGGACCTTTCAGACCCTCTCAAGTCCGGGCATCCCCTCGGAGACTCAGAGGACTTCCTGGAAACGGAGGCCCTGCCCTCAAAGGTAGGTGAGGGCACCTTGTCTGGAGGGGAGAGGCAGGGGGGATGCTGCCTGCTCTCAGCAGAAGCGCATCCATGCTCCTAGCGACTCACATTCTTGCCATAAAGTTCAATCCAATAATGCGTGTAGAGGTAACATCTCACACCACACTGAGGCTCATTGTTTTTTTATTGGAGAGTAACTGACAGCCAGCATCATCCTAGCCTCAGAGGTGGGTCCTGAGATTTATATGCATCTCAAAATGGGCCCCCGGAGGAGGGCATGGCAACCCACCCCAGTATTGTTGCCTGGAGAGTCTCATGGACTAAGCAGTCTGGTGGTCTCTAGTCCATGGGGGTCGAAAAGAGTCAGACATGACTGAGCCACTTTCACTTTCCCCCATCAGAGGTGTGGCAGGACAGTGCCCACTTGCTCAGTGGGTTGCCTGTGTCAGCTTGCCCACCTTTGATGGCCGCTTAAATGGGGCATAGTAAGGGCCCAGTGCCTGGGTCTCCGGGGGGGACATTTTCACTGTCTCCGGTCCTTCCACTGATGCTCTCAGTTTCACAGACAATGCTCCTTCACATATGGTCTAAGAACTTTTCAAACTGTTGTTTCACTGATCTCCGTCGGATGAGCCCGAGAGGGGCGTCTCGGCATCCTGGGCACCCTGGGACACTTGGACGTCAGCCCTTCTGTTTCTGAGCCACACACCCTAGGGACTCAGTTCTGGGGCAGATCCAGGGGCCGGGGGGTCTGATGGAGGCCCTGCCTCCAGGGAATCCTCTCACTCATCCTATGAGCCAAACACTGGTGCCTGCCCCTCTGTTAGAGGGCAGGGAGGGGCGTGAGGGGCTCAGGAAACCAGCCATGGTGCTGGGGTTGGGGGGTGGGGGTGGGAGTCCACAGAGTCCGCAGAAGCCAAGCTCTAAACAGTGGCTGTCTGCTGCAGCAGGAAAATTCCAGATTGCTGAACTACCCCTAAGAACCACTTCCTTGGGTATTCCTTGGAATACTGCTTACCAATCCCCAAATCTGTAAATTCTGGGCTGACAACAGTACCAGCACACTTGATTTTTAGGTCCCAACTGCGCGCCACTTCCAGTCTGCCTGCTGGAGGAACATCTCCTGCAATGTTCCAGCACATCTTGGTTCCAACAAATAGGATAATTACAGGAGGGGGAAGGAAGAAGCCATGTGGGCAAACAGTAACTGAAGCCTTTGAAAAACCCTCAAAAAATATCATGCCCAAATGTTGGTTCAGGCTGCAAAACAAAGCTTTGGGGAAAAACTCATTTTCCCTTTGTCTCCTGAGAAAAATGCAATTTTCATCAGACATTGAAGTCCTTTGAGGTAAAGAATCCATCCCAGTTGGTTAAGTTTAACCAAAAATATCAATGCAGTAAAAGTATGATATAGAACTAAAGACCAGATACTTAAGGATGACTTCTCAGGAAAACTTTCAAAAAACATGAAATTATAGGTGACTCATCCTTCCAACTCTTATGAGTAAAAAAGAGGCTTGTGGCCCCCAACAGGCATATAGGACATGTGTGAAATCCCTGCCATGCTGACGGGCTTCTCTGAATTTGAAGAAATCCTCCCTCCTTCAGCACAACATAAGTTTGAAAGCCTGAGAGTTCTGTGGTTGTCAGAAGCTATACAGCAAACCCAAAACACAGAAGCAATTTGTATTCCAGAGGTTTTGGTCTTTTTATGAAAGTCAAACCAAATCGCAGAATCTCTAGATTCTTGAGGCCACAACGTCCCATTAGAAACCAAAGCAAGAGTTTTCTTACAAAACTGCACCCAAAAATTGTTACCGTGAACGATAAATCCCAACCAGTCTCTATCCAGTGCCAAAACAGCAAGGAGGAATTACACAACATCCTCAGCGTTTTGAATGAAGGAGGCCCTGCACCTCCACCCGTGCTGGTGCCTCTGGCCTGAATGACCACCCCTCCTGATGGAGCCCTGGGGCCCTCGAGGCCGGCCCTGCATCGCCCCTCCATCAGGGACAGGAACAGCAGTGTGACTCAGCCAGGGCTCTGCCGCCGGGCCAGACACACTGACCGCTTCGATACCGGTCGGTCGACACTTCATGACACGTGACACCTGACCCTGCAGTGTCTCCAAGCACCCAGATCACACACGTTTCCCAAGGAACAGCAGTAGGGAGCCTGGTGGCCCTGCACTGCGTGACTGCCACATGGGGTCCTCATGCCGCCCCGCATCAGGGCGTGTGATCTGGGAACCACTCACCCTGCCCCCCAAGCCTGGAATCACTAGACTTGCCCTGAATGCCACACAGGCAGAGGGCTGACCACAGAGGACAGAAGCTTCCCGGGCAGAAGCTACCAGGCATCTCCAAGCAGGAGGCGTGTCCCCCTTGATGGTGTGGCAGGTGCGTGCCTGGCCCTGACCCCTCCTCCACACGTGCCTGCACCGTGGACACGGAGACTAGAGAGCCGCCCCAGGTCCTGTGACACCGAGAGCCACGGAGATGCTGAACACCGGCAACTCTTGCGGCTCCACTCAGGACAGACTCCCGTCCACCTCCCCACCTGACGGGCCCTCCCGCTCACTCCTCAAGGCCACTTCCCCACAGACATCTGCCCTGCTGCAGGGTGAGTAACCAGTAACTCCCGTAACCACAGGGTAACTAACTAGTCACCCGGTGACTACAGGGCCGAATAACTAGTAACTCCCGTAGCCACAGGGTGAATAGTCATTCCTATAACTGCAGGGCCAGTGATTGCTCAGGGCTTCAATGGTAAAGAATCCGCCTGCAGTGTGGGAGACCTGGGTTCGATCCTTGGGTTGAGAAGATCCCCTGGAGGAGGAAATGGCAACCCACACCAGTATTCTTACCTGGAGAATCCCCGTGGACAGAGGAGCCTGGAGGGCTACAGTCCATGGGGTCTCAAAGAATCAGACACAACTGAGCAACTAAGCACAGCACAGCACACAGTGGCTAAAAGCCACACCCACTGTCATCCCATCCCCTGGCCCAGATCAAAACAAGAATGACAAATGCCCACACACCAGGAGAAAAGCATGAATGTGGTCTCCCCATCAGCCCTGGAAGGACTCCCCAGAGGAGATGAGCTTTAAGGAGAATTTAAGAAAAGGTATATGCATTAGATAGACCCTAAAGTCAAATGCCTAGAGAAATATGAAAGAAAGGGGAAACTGTAATACCATAGGCACACGTGTTTATAGCGCTGTTTGAAGGCTGAGCAAGGAACAAGAAGTTGGAGTCATCCTGCGGGGTTATGGAATAATTTCTGGCTTGAACCTTACAAAATAGTAAATTTCTCTTGGAGAAGGAAATGGCCACCCACTCCAATATTCTTGCCAGGAGAATCCCATGGACAGTGGAGCCTGATGGACTACAGTCCATGGGGTTACAGAGAGTAGGACATGACTTAGCTACTGAAGAATAATTTCTCTTGCTAGAAAAATAAAACAAGGTCAGGAGAGGTGGACTTAGGGTAAACTGGCCATCCGCGGTTGTGCCCACCACTCGTCCTCCCCCAAATCTCTCTCCTCCAAAACAACCTCCAGCCTGACAGATAAAAACACACCAATGCGCCAGAAGTGAAGAGCCTTCACAATGGACATTAGGAGTAAGTGATATGCACTAAGATGCTTCTCACCTCACGCAGACAAGCTATTATCTTAACAGAACCATGTGCTGGGTGCTTCCACCTGTCCAAATAGCAGAAGCAAGTCTCTGCAAAGCGCAAATCCGAATGAGACGTGCACAGAAGCTCAGGAGATTAACTGTACGGAAGCAAAGCGCCGGGGCGGCCGACAGCACCCCTCCCTGGCAGCCATCAAAGTAGCCGTGTGTTCGTCTGCCCGTGCGCGTCGCATCCTACTAAGTACTTTCACAGCACCCACCACACGCCAGATGCTCACAGCTCTAGACCATCTCCAGAATGTGCGTGTGGTGTGTCCACATTTATGGTGTGTCTGTGTGCGCATATGTGTCTGTGTGCATGTGTGTCTGTGTCTGTGTGTGCCTGTGTGTCTGTGTGCAGGTGTGTCTGTGTGTGTATACCTGTGTGTCTGTGTGCATATGTGTCTGTGTGCAGGTGTGTCTGTGTGTATACCTGTGTGTCTGTGTGCATATGTGTCTGTGTGCATGTGTGTCTGTGTGTGCCTGTGTGTTTGTGTGCATGTGTGTCTGTGTGTGTGTCTGTGTGTGCATGTGTGTGTTTGTCTGTGTCTGTGTGTATATACCTGTGTGTCTGTGTGTGTGTCTGTGTGCGTATGTGTCTGTGTGTGCCTGTGTGTTTGTGTGCGTGTGTCTGTGTGTGTGTGCCTGTGAGTGCATGTGTGTGTGTGTGTGCAAGTGTGTGTTTGTCTGCGTCTGTGTCTGTGCATGCCTGTGTGTCTGTGTGTATCTCTGTGTGCCTGTGTGTATCTCTGTGTGCATCTTAGCAGGTGTGGGGTGCCCCCTCCAAACAGGTCACCACCCTCATACTGCCACGGGAAGGCAGGACCGGCCAGGTCTCGAGCTGTGTGACCCACAGAAAGGATGCAGGCTACATGTCTTCTGAAGACACGGCTCCTGTTTAGGCCGCATTTTTCCCTTCCTTCTGCAGCTGTCTAGCTATGAAAAGCCTGGAAGAGACATCAAAATGCAGTTATTTTTTACATGGGGCACATTCCATAAAACCCAAGCTTCTCCTGCGGAGTTGACACTTCTTTTCTGCTAATCCCCTGCCTCTCATCTTTCTCCCTTTCTCATCTCCCTAATCCATCTGATTCAACTGCCGTCTCCACTCACCTTCTGTGGCTCCAGGCCTGGGGCTCCGCCCCCACCCGCACTCGGACCTAAGAACAGCACCACACACCCTTCTCTGAGGCCCGGGGCGTCAGGGCTGTGTTGCCGGCAGCCCAGACTCTGGGCTCTGCTGACCCCAACTCCAAGGAATTCAAAGGTGTGTGTCTGGTTATGAAAAGGTGCCATGTACACCGTGCACTAACTAGACGCTGGGCAGTGAAAACACGGACTAGCTGTCAGCAGCCGGGGGGTCAGGAAGCGTACTCAGAGCTCTGCAGCTCCGCTCAGAAACCTTCCTAATGGCGCGGCTAGCTCCATGAAGGTGGAGTGGAGGATTTACCAGTACCTTCTGGGATTTCATTATCTTTATCCATTCAATTAATGGATGAAAAAATAGTTGCCACAGTGACTACAGAATGACCCCCCAAATGTAAAATGACCCCAGGAGAGAAACTGCTGCTACCTGTCTG